>NC_137021.1:45279876-45292376 GCF_032717465.1 Coenobita brevimanus
ATAAAGAAGAAAAAAAAAGAGATACACAAACTTTCAGTCTTATGTTTGCCTGCTTGCTAAACAACTGGCTGCTGAGAGTGCGTTTAGAGTCAAAAGGATATGTGAAATGACTGGTAGTTGAGAGAGAGAGAGAGAGAGAGAGAGAGAGAGAGAGAGAGAGAAGGGAAGAAAAGAGAAAGGAGGAGAGGACAAAGAAGATGGAAACAAAGAAAGAAATAATAAAAGGACGATTACGATGACAGTGACGAAAGAAGAAGGGGGAAGAAGAAAAAAAGAAAAGGAAAAGAGAAAAAAAATACACGAGAAAGCAGAGAATTAAAAGGGCGAGGTAATTCACTAAGGTCAGGTGTGATGTACTGTTTTCTTGCTTCAAACAGACGATTTTACTCAGCTCAGGTGAGGCTTAGTAAACTGCAGGGGTTAGATATAGCCCTCATTAACACCTCCTCCTAAAGAAATCTACCTTGACTGCTTCAAGTGGAGAATTTCATATCAAGAATTAAAAATAAAAAGGTAAATGCTGTGAAAGGAGTAATTACAGCAATAAGAACAAATAACGCAAAATAGATCAGAATAAAGCACAATAGTCAGAACAAATAAAATGAAAATGAAGCAAAACAAGGAAAATAATATAAACGATAAATAATTCCTATGTTTATTCTTGTTCCGTTGTGGCTACTCATGGAAAGTTCGGATTCAGCAGCTTCTTCGGCACTCTTATTATACTACAGTATTTCATGCCGTCCACTGTCAGCGTTTTGCATAATTCTTCCTCCTCTGTTCCCTCCCTCTCTTCTCATTTCTTTCTTTATCTTTCTCCCTTCTCCTCTCCCTCCTCCAAGCTTTCTTCCTTTCCCTCGTCCACTTTCCTTGCTTCTCTTTACTTCCATGTTTCTTCTTATCCCAGCTTCCTTCAGGATTCTGGTCTACACCGTGTCCACTTCTTTCTCACTTTTCCCCCTGCTACTTTTTCTCCCTCCCTCACCCTTCATTTCCCTCCCTTTCTTTCCTTCAGTCCCTTCTCGTGTACTGACCTTGCATTGGTTTCTCTTTCTTCTTTTTTGAGGTATTCCGTTTCCTTGGTTCCTTCTTCCTCAAAAATATATATATATATATATATATATATATATATATATATATATATATATATATATATATATATATATATATATATATAAAGTTTGTCAGTTAAAAACACTTTATTATTTCTCTTTTATTTTCATTTTTTTTTAATCTCCTTCTCCTCCTCCTCCTTTTTTACTCTCCTTCCATTCCTTGCTTGCTTCCTCCATCTTCTACGTAATTTCCAGCCGAGCCGCAACATCTTTAACTCTCATCGCTTTCCATCTTCCACTTCCTCCTCTCTCTCTCTCTCTCTCTCTCTCTCTCTCTCTCTCTCTCTCTCTCTCTCTCTCTCTCTCTCTCTCTCTCTCTCTCTCTCTCTCTCTCTCTCTCTCTCTCTCTCTCTCTCTCTCTCTCCATCTTCTCCGTATTTTCCCACCGAGCAAACTCTTTCTTCTTCCTTGTCTCATCACCCTCCATCTTCCTGGTCGTCCATCCTCTCTCTCTCCTCCTCAACCTTGCTTCTCCATGTTTCACTATCCTTCCAGGCCACCATTTCTCCACATCACCCCACACTAAGCGTCTTCAGAAACGCCCAAGAAATTCCCCGCTGAAAATATCCTGTGAGGAATTTCAAGGCAACGTTTTGAGGCGGAAGCAATTAAGTCACCCCTAAAGATTCCCGCCATTTTCTCTCGATGCACGCGCACATGAGGAGCTTCAGGAGATCATGTTTGTTTTGATTTTCCCGCCTCGAAAGTCCTTATTTTCTACTTTTCCTCGGCATCATGTCCTTTTCCAGGCTTCGTAGTAGATTTAGGGGCACAGTGATATGACCCCGCCATGCCACTGATAACTTTAACATTAGATTATTGAACTTAGATGATAGTGATGGCCAACCATACGAATGCGGGATATTGCATTCAGTTTTCTTTTCACTGTCGGATCCAGGGGTGTTGCCCATGCTGCCCTGGCCACATCCATGGGTAATCGCGTTTAGATTAGTATGCAATATGTTTCATGTACAGATTTAATTTTTTACAGGCTATTTTACTTGTTTTTCTTATTCATTTATGATGCATGCAGTTTTGGGTTGACTGGGTGAAAGATAATGTCGAAACCCCTTTGACTTTGAAAGTAATATGGGTAAAATCTCAAAAATATGTCTGAATCCGCCTCTCTTATTTCCGCTTTTACGCTAGCATTTCCCGGCTTGCTAGGAGAGCTGGGGATTGAGAATATGATCTTGTTTTGCCAGCGTGAGGGAGATAGGAGGCGAAATTACTTGAACGTCAGAAACTTGAGCTTAGGTGGTGATGATGATGATCTATCTATCTATCTATCTATTGCCAGACGCCTTAATCTCGTTTGGGGTGGCCACAAACAAATCGCCTCCAAGTCGCCCTGTCCCCCGCCATTTCACTGCCCTGCTCCCAACTCACCCCCCTCTCTCATATACCTCTCCACCCCATCCCTCCATCTCATCCTCGGCCTCCCCCTCCCTCTTCCCCCCTCCACCTCACTCACATACATTCTCTTCGTCAGTCTTCACCCTCCATCCTCTCCACATGGCCAAAACACCTCAGTGTGTTCCTCATAACGCTTCCTATCACATCCACATCCACACCACAACGCTCCTTTATATCCTCATTCGTCAGCCTGTCTCTCGATGTGACTCCACAGGCTCCTCTTAAATAACTCATTTCCACTGCTCTCACTCTTGACTTGTGTCCTTCCAACAACGTCCAAGCTTCACTTCCATACGTTAGAGTTGGTATCACAATATTGTCATGTAGTAACTTTTTCACTTCCATGCTCACTTCCTTGTTTCTTATCACTGCTTTCAAAGAACCAGCAACCTTTCTTCCCTGCTTTACCCTTTCAAGCACTTCACCCTCCAAACCTCCATCCTTACTCATCACACTACCCAAGTACTTAAACGTACTCACATTTTCCAATTCCTCACCATCCAACCTCGCTGTACATTCACTGACTTCACCTCTCTCAAAGACCATCACTTTACTCTTCCCTACATTCACCTTTAGATTCCGTTTCTTACACACTCTCCCAGACTCCTCCACCAAGCCTTGCAGCTCCCCTTCGTCTTCACTCAACAACACAGTATCATCTGCAAACAACAATACAGGGAGTTTCCAAACACTATCCTCTCTCACCAGGGCCACTCCAACATCCACTACCCTACCTTGTACCTCTTTTATTACCCCATCCATGTACAGATTGAACAACCATGGAGACATGACACATCCTTGTTTTAACCCAACTTTCAAAGAGAAAAATTCACTTAGTTCACCATCCACACGCGCTGCAGCCTTCGCACCATCGTACATACTCTTCACAGCATTCAACAACTTCCCATCTACTCCATATATTCTTAACACTTTCCACAATCCTAGTCTATCCACCCTATCATATGCTTTCTCCAAATCCATGAAAGCCGCATACAACTTCTTTCCCTTCCCTAGAAACTTTTCCACAAAAGATCTAAAAATGAATATCTGATCTACACAACCTCTTCCCTTCCTAAAGCCTTCCTGTTCTTCTCCAACTAATTTCTCTGTTCTTTCTCTAACTCTGTCAATAAGTATCCTACCATACACTTTTCCTATTATATTAAGAAGACAAATGCCCCTATGATTACCACACACTTCTTTTTCCCCTTTTCCTTTGTACAAGGGAATAAATATACCTGACTTCCAATCCTCCGGGACTCTACCTTCATCCCAGGCCAATCTGCACATCTTCCACATCCATTCTACTACTATCTCTCCCCCATGCTTCAGCATTTCACCACACACTCCATCAATTCCTGGGGCTTTCCCCGATTTAACTTTCTTCATTGCTTCCACAACTTCTATCCTACTGATTTCTTCCTGTCTTCTCACCTCCCTACTTCTCCCAGCCATTCCCCAGCCACTTATACTTGCATTACTTCCATCCTCTGTGTTCAAATATTCCTTAAAGTGTTCTCTCCATCTGCTCACTTTTTCTCCCTTCTCCAATAGTAATCTACCATTTTTATCTTTCACTCCACTGCTAACTTCACTTCCACCCTGTCTTACTCTTTTCACCTCTTTCCAGAACATTTTCTTACAATCCCTCCACTTTACACTCAAACTCCTACCAAATTCCTCATCCACTCTCTTCTTACTCTCTCTTACTAATCTTTTCACCTCTCTCTTTCTTTCTACATATAACTCTCTCTTCCGCCTCTCAACTTCTTCCACGCCCCTATCTCTCATCCATTCATTGTATGCTTTCTTCTTTTGTGCCACAGCCTGTCTCACCTCTTCAGTCCACCACGCTGTTCCTTGCACCCCCCTTCGTCTTCTCTTCCTTCCACACACCACATCACTGGAACGTCAGAAAGTTGAGCTTAGGTGGTGGTGATGATGATGATGATGATGATGATATTTGAAAGCCGAGACGGGTGTTCGAATTCCTTTATTTTCCTTGTTTCCTTGCCTTCCTGTCCGCTTTTCTTATGGCGAGCAGACTAGGCCGGACAAAAATATGACCTATGTTGGCCAGAAGAGGAGAAATGTGGAAGAATATGGTTGAGAGAGAGAGAGAGAGAGAGAGAGACCTTAGATCGTTTTGTGTGTGTGTGTGTGTGTGTGTGTGTGTGTGTGTGTGTGTGTGCGCGCGCGTGTGTGTGTGTGTGTGTGTGTGTGTGTGTGTGTGTGTGTGTGTGTGTGTGTGTGTGTGTGTTGTCCACTCCCGGCTTCAAAACAGATTTACTGGGACAAAAATATCGCCTACTTTTCCCAGGATGAACGAGATACAGGATGATATAAATTTAATCTCAGACAATTGAGTTCAAGATGATTGTTTTGCTTCCTGGAAATTGGGACGTGTTTTTATTTCTTCCTTTAATTTTTCATTGTTTTTATCAGTTTCTCGTATACCTGCTGTCTTAATGGATTTCTGGTTTAATAGGTGTGGTTTTGTGCGTTTGTGTCTTGTGTTTATCGATGGTTCTTTGTGTTTATGTGAGTTTCTTTCCAGTGTTACCATCTCCGGTTCTCCCAAGTCGAATCTAAACTTTGGTAGTAAATATTTTCAAGGCCACCGACCACCATCCTTGTTATTCTCTCTCTCTCTCTCTCTCTCTCTCTCTCTCTCTCTCTCTCTCTCTCTCTCTCTCTCTCTCTCTCTCTCTCTCTCTCTCATGGAATTGTCAGAGAAGTTTGTGAAAGTGAATTCTGGAATTAGTTTCTTGACTCGAGAGGCAACATGAACGTCTGAATTTGACTGGTCCTTCTGTTTTATTATTATTATTATTATTGTTGTTGTTGTTGTTATGACGAATGAACCCAAAAAATGGGATCAAAGGAAAGATGTCAGTGTAATGAAAGTAATGATGATGATGATAATAATGATGAATGTAATGAGACAAGATATATATATATATATATATATATATATATATATATATATATATATATATATATATATATATATATATATATATGTATATATATATATATATATATATATATATATATATATATATATATATATATTAAGAAAAATAAATGGAAACTTGAAAACAGGAAACATTCTAGAAATACGTGAAAAAAAAAAATTGGAAATGACGTTGGAAAAAGGAGTAATAGTGTTAGGGTTGAAGATGGAAGAATATGAACTGATTCAACTGAAGTAAGAGGCAAATGAAAGGAACGGTGAGAGCAGAGCAGCAGCAGCAAACAGGACTGGCCTTGGTTGTGGGTAGACAAGGAATGTGATGCAGGGAAATGTGACAATGGCAGAAGTGAAGAATGCTGTGTTATGTATTAATAAGGGAAGGCTTTAGAGGTTGATGATACATATGCAGAGATATTTAGGGAGTGTGGTGGTAGCGGAGAAAAGTGCAATTTAAAATAAGTAACAAAGCTTGACTGATTCGATCTGTAAGGAGAGAAAGCTTAAGATAGGCTGTGATTAAGTCTTTAGGCAAAACTAAGGTGATGGTAGTGAGTGCAAAAAAAATATCGTTGCGTAAATCTCTTGAGTAGGTCTGTTTTAGGAAAGGTATATGAAAGAATGATCATAAAGGAGTTAAAGAATATATCAGAATGCCTGGTGAGTGACGAACGAGGAGGCTGTAGGTGTGGAGAGAGAGAGAGAGAGAGAGAGAGAGAGAGAGAGAGAGAGAGATACAACTTAAGGGAGAAGGGAACAAAACCTCGAGCGAAATATTTGGATAATTTGCTGGACTCCGAGATGTTTCAAAAGTCAGCGAGGAATTGCGAGAAATATTAAGAAATGAAATTCGGTGAAACTATCGAGATGACCCCTTCATCCCGAGGACTTGGTGCATACAGCATTATTTTCACATGGGAGACCCTTTGAACAGGAGGGAGGTATCGGCCTAGTAGTCGTAATAGTAGTAGTAGTAGTAGTAGTAGTAGCAGCAGTAGTAGAAATGGCGTCACTTTTATTGTTTTTATTTTTTATTATTATTATTATTATTATTATTACTATTATTATTATTATTATTATTTTATTATTATATGTTTCTGTTGATGTTGTAGCCGTAGGTTCATCAGAACCCTGAACCCAGTGGACTGCAGACTAACATTGCTTCTGCTGGTGTCCACCTTTCTCCTTTCGTGGGACAGGGAGAGTTGTGGGACGTTTGTATAACCTGGCAGTGAAGCCGCCTGGTTATATCGGTGCCAGCACACGAAGGCGTCCCTCTCCACCAGCAGATATTCCCCAAACCCCTCAGTCCAATGACATATTATCCAGTCAAGTCTGGCTACCTACACACGCCTTATTTTCTTTAGCTGGGACTCTTCTGACTTAAGGTGTTGGCTAAATCCCTCATCATCATCTTTACTGCTGGATAACTCCTGATAACTTAAGGTGTTGGCTAAATCCCTCATCATCATCTTTACTGCTGGATAACTCCTGATAACTTAAGGTGTTGGCTAAATCCCTCATCATCATCTTTACTGCTGGATAACTCCTGATAACTTAAGGTGTTGGCTAAATCCCTCATCATCATCTTTACTGCTGGATAACTCCTGATAACTTAAGGTGTTGGCTAAATCCCTCATCATCATCTTTACTGCTGGATAACTCCTGATAACTTAAGGTGTTGGCTAAATCCCTCATCATCATCTTTACTGCTGGATAACTCCTGATAAGATGAAGGCAAATGGACAGTACAGGCAACACTCAAACAAATATGGCCACCGCTAAATGAAGGTGTTTAGGAAGCTTTAGTTTAACTCTAATTGGTTAACCCACTGAGCCAGGCAGTGCGTTTGTAATTTTTCTTGCGATTTTTTTATGATTATATCAGGTTCAGGGGAGATTTTCAAAGTATACAGGTAAGATTGAGCGTCAAGATAACAGATTTGGTTAGATAATAGATGGACAGAGATAAGAGTTTTAACAGGAAAACTAAATATTGTCTGAAATAACGGTATCAAATGTACAATAAAGAGACGAACAGTGAAAATAACTAGACTAAAGCAACATAATAACCGAATTAGGAATGACGAAGAAAACATTAAGTGATAATAATGTATAACATGTGAGGAAATCAACGGTAAAAAGAAAGCCTAACGGGATCTCCTGTATCGTATAACGGGAGGTGGGCCAACAGGTGAACGACTACCGTTGTACGTTTACCGAGCGTCTCGCACTGTGCGGGAACTTGCGAGATTAGGCGAGAAAATGGCCAGGATTTACGAGGTCGTGCGAGGATATACGAGATACTGCGAGAATTGGGTGGTTGAGGTGGGAGGCGAGATAGAGGGAAGGGAAGGGTTTGGGAGGGAGGGGAGTAGGTAGAGAGAGGAATAGAAAGAGGGGAAGAGGGTAGAGGTGTTAGGGTGAAGGGGAAAGGAAAGGAAGGCAAGGGAGAGGGGAAGATGGAGGGGAACGGGGAGAAGATGGAAAGGTGAAGGAACTAGACTAAGGGGAAGAAATGAGTAGGTGGGGGAGAGGAAAGGGAAAGGTAGGAAGAAGGGAAAGAAGTAAAGGTAAAAATATCGAATCAAGGGTGGAGAGAGAGAGAGACGAGGGGAGAGAGCGTGAGTGAAGGGGCGAGTAAACGGGAAATGGAAAACATGCATGAAGAGAGAGAGAGAGAGAGAGAGAGAGAGAGAGAGAGTTGGAGAAATGGTTCAAACGTAACGTGAAGGGGGGGAGGAGAGAGGGGAAGGGGAAGAGGGAATGGGAGGAGGTAGGAAGGTCAGAGAGATAGACATGGGATGGAGGAGAAAGAGGAGGAGGAGAATTAAAGAATAGGAATGGGGAAAGGAGGCAGCAAAAGCAGGAGGAAGACGGAGAGAAAGGGAAGGAGGAAGGAAGAGGGAGATGGGAGTGAGAGGGAAGGAGGGAGGAAAAGGAAGAGGGAAGGAAGCGGGAGAAAGATAGATATTGTTTTAAATGCTATTGAAATTCACACCAGATTTTATTAAACTGTGTTTGGGGGAGGGAGAGGGGGGAAGGAGGGAGAGAAGAGAGGAGGGGAGGAGATGGGAGGGTCAGGGAAGGGAGTGGAGACGTACTAAGAGAAGTGGAGAGGAGGGAAAGGGTAGAAGAGGGAGGGAAAGGAAGGCAAAGGAATAAAAAGGAGTGAAGCAAAAGAGAAAGGAAAAGAGAGAAATGGGGAAAATGAGAAGAGGAAATGGGGAAATGGGGAGGGAAAAGAGGAAAGAGGGGAGAATGGAGGGGAAAAAATGGAGAGGAACTGAAAGAAGAGATGAGAAGGATTTTCTAGGGGAGGGAAGGGAGGAGTGAGATGATAAAGGAGAAGAGAGGATGGTATGGAAGTGGAAGGGAGAAGAGAATCAGTGAGAGAGAGAGAGAGAGAGAGAGAGAGAGAGAGAGAGAGAGTTGAGGGAGGAGGCAGGGAAAGGGTAGACAAGAGGGAAGATGGAGGAGGAGGAGGAGGAGGAGGGAAGGTTGTATTGAAGCGGGTGATGGATATATAGAGTAGCTTAATGGAAAGAGAGTGTCTGAGAGAGAGAGAGAGTGAGAGAGTCAAGTTACGCATTCCATTTCTGTTCCCTCGACGTTATTTGACTCATTTTTCCCTTATCCCAGTTATTGGACTCTCTTTGGGTAGGTAGGTAGGTAGGTTGGTAGGTAGGCAGATCGGTAGGTAGGTAGGTAGGTAAGTAGGAAGGGAAAGAGGTTATGTATGACTGAGATGTAAATACTCAGCGAGGCAGGTACAAAGGTAGAGATGTTTGTATATAAATTAGTCAGGGAGGTAGATGTAGGTTGGTAGGTAGGAAAGTAAGTAGGTAAGTAGTACGTAGGTGAAGCGGTAGGCAGGGAGGTACGTAGGTAGGTAAGTTTGTGATAGGATTGGTTGGTAGGTAGGTGGGTAGGTGATTTAATAGATACAGAGGCAAGTAGGTAGGTAGGTAATGAGATAAGGCGGTAGACAGACAGGTGGACAGATAGACAGATCGGTAGATAGTTAGTTAGGTACGATCCTAATGAAGCAATGGAGAAGTACTGAAGTGAGAAAGTTAATATTACTGTGAGAATGAGATAAACAAAATTGCATCTCTCTCTCTCTCTCTCTCTCTCTCTCTCTCTCTCTCTCTCTCTCTCTCTCTCTCTCTCTCTCTCTCTCTCTCTCTCTCTCTCTCTCTCTCTCTCTCTCTCTCTCTCTCTCTCTCTCCATTTCTTGTCCTGTCACATTCATAATTTTCTCTTCTCGTTGTCCTCTGTCTCTAATATTCATCTGTCTCCCACCAGTTTGTCCGTCTGTCTGTCTGCCTGTTTGTCCGTCTGTCCGTCTGTCTCCTCAGGAGTAAATGTTCCATAAAAAGTCCCGTATATCGCCATCTTCGCGATATTTAAGTAATTTTGCGTAAATAATATTTGCACAAACAAAAATACGATGTCAACAAGCACTCCACGCCCTAAAAGTTTCTCACCAACAGATAAATAAATAAATAAATACAAAGTAAATAAATAAATACAAAGTAAATAAATAAATAAATGAACTCTTCAGCCGCCAAAAGCTCTGAAGATGTCGATTAATAACCCAGTAATGTATTTAACCCTAGAATGCATATGTGGGTGTGTCACACCCGACGCTAACTTGTGTTTGCGTGACCTACACGTGGGTCATTGTCCCAGGCCGCTGCGTGCCCCATATACCCTCATTCCACGAGGTACTCTAGCAGGGAGAGGCACCATCGGTCCGCTCTCTCCATAGGAAATTTCCAGAGTGACGTGTCTGGGCGTCTCACACCCGACGTACGCATTGCCGTACATCTTTGACAATGGGTTTTTCACACCCACCGTAAGTATTAATAGTTTATTTAGGAAAGTGTTTTGTAGGAAGTGAATATTTGTTATAACAGGGACAATTTAGTGCCCAAACCACCGCCGGATTAAGGGGGGGGCCCAAGGGGCCCGGGCCCTGGGCCACCCACCAAGAGGGGGCCTCCCACCAGAGCAACTTGTGTTCATTTCATTTCGTGTTTATGCATTACATATTACAGCATTGGATGAATAGTCCCCGTTCAGTATTTCCTAACTAAAAGTGTCCTATTTATATATTAGGATTTAGGTTACCAGTCTGTGGTGTATGCCATTGGGGGAGTTGGAAAGGGGGCCTCCCTTCCAAGCGGGCCCCGGGCCTCCCACATGCTTAATCCAGCCGTGGCCCAAACCGTAAAAATGGCCCACCATTTTGTGAGTGACGAAGAACTAGACCATACGATGAATACCGCAGGCCTTTCCGATGTGGTTGGTGGTGGTGAAAGTGATCACAAACAGGAGGCTACGATGATGAAAAAAGTGACAATGTTGAACATGTTGGGATCAATAAAGACCACGCACCCTCATCTAGTGAGGAAAATTCCACTGACAGTGACGAGCGTCCCCGCAAGCGTAAAGAAAGGCGCACGTCCACCCCAGCCAAGTCACGTGTCATTGAATTCTTAGTAATTAACAGAAGTGACGAATAACAACAATTTTGGATTAAACATCAATGTTTTTAGCAGTTGGGAGGTATCAGTAGTATAATAACACTGTACACACCTCAAGTAATGTCCCTTTACAGGTGAATGTATGTTTTACTTGAGTTACCCCCCCAGAAACAAATAGGGGGAGGGTGCGGGTTCTGAATCAATGGGATTAGCCCCAGGGAGGTCCAAATACCATGTAGTGTTCAGTTTCAGGAGTAAATGATTGCATGAAAGTCGCTATTTTTCGTAAGTCATTTTTTTACTCTAAGAAAATGTCCTTTTTTTTTTTTGTCGACCTCCACCACAGCCCAGTGTGAGTCACTAAAAGTTTTGGCGCCATGAGCTGCATCGTCCATGACCCAAGAGTGTGTGTGCAAGTGGAGGAGTCCGCAGTTGCTGATATAAACCCACCTCAGATTTTTTTTAAAGTTGCATTGCACGTTTTCCCCACTTTGGGTGTTTTTCTCTAAGTTACCCCTTCTCCCTTAAGTTTTCCATCAAAGTCAATTATTTTATGTGGAAATGCAAGTACAAGGCTTATATTATATATGTATTTTTTTTTTTAGTTTTATTATATTTTGATTTTAACTTAGGTGTTTTATTTTCCAAAAAATGGGTTTCTCGCATCAACCATATGTATTAGTGTAACAGTTTTTGAACGTATGACAAGGGAACAAAAGCATTCGGGGGTCGAATGCTAATCGCCCGCCACAGGCTAACTGCAAACGAAATTTGAAGAAAGTATCTATCCATTGCTGAGATATTGGCCAAAATGTAATTTGATATATGGCGACTGGCATTCGGTTGTCCTTGATCAAATCCTCACTAAATGCTTATCACTTGTGCCCATCCACATTGTTGATGTTTCCTGAAGGTTTGGTGAAAATTCGTCAACAGCATTTCGATATTTTGGGAACACACACACACACACACACACACACACACACACACAATGGTATTCCAGCTTGTGTACTCGTGTGTGTAATGGCACTCTGAATTAGTGTATGCAGTGCAATCATAAAAGAGAGAGGATGCTGTTTGTTTATTTGTTTCTCAGTTTTTGCCTTACCTGCAAGGATGGCCAAGGTATTGTGTGTCCCTAACTGTGTCACTCACTCACCAAAATCTCTGTACCCTTTTGAGTGATGAAATATGGCAAGTTCCCACCGTAGAGTTTTATGAGCGTCATAGTTATAATGTGGGTGTTGACAGGTGGGGGGTATTGGTGGTGTGTCTGGTATGTGTGTGGAGGCGTATCTGGTGTGTGTGTGGGGGCGTGTCTGTTATGTGTTGGGGGGCGTGTCTGGTGTGTGTGTGGGGGCGTGTCTGAGGTGTGTGTAGTGTGTATCCGGTGTGTACTCAAAGGCACAGCACACCTTTTGCGATGTGTTGCAATCGCAGATACGACTACACTTGGTGCGACTATCAGAGTTGTTTTTCCGTTTGTTCAGTCCAATATTTTAT
>NC_137021.1:45297376-45307376 GCF_032717465.1 Coenobita brevimanus
TTGTTGTTGCTGTTATTTTGTGTAAATTTTGGTAAAGCGATTAATATCATTTGCATTATTATTATTATTATTATTATTAATATTATTACTGTCATTGTTGTTGTTGTGGTGGTGGTGATGGTGATGGTGGTGGTGGTGGTGGTGGTGGTAGTTGTGGTGTGGTGGTGGTGGAGGTGTTAATGTTGGTGTTGTTCTTGTTTTTGCTGTTATTTTTTTTCCTAATAGGTATGATAATTATTATTATTATTAAAACTTCCCTCATCCCAGTGGCAAGTGTTCTTGTTTTTTGTTTTTTTATGTGTCCGACTCTGGGCATAGGCTTCACAGCCTGCTTTCAAGGCCCAGTAGTCTTCCTACCTACCGTACACCTCTACATGTCACCACTTCGGCGCTAACACCCACCGTCAATACTGAATACATGCCAGGGCTGTCTCATACAGGACTGGTGTATTGGTATTAGCGGGAGTATTTTTACGACATGTCGGCGGGTCTTCTGGTAGATCAGTAAAGTCTGATATTATGAAATTCAAATCCTTAAACTGTTCCCTGCCCCAGCGGGATTTGAACCCGGGTCCGGTAGGACTGCAGGCCACCTCTCTACCGATTGTCAATATTACTATTCTTTCCTCTTAAAAAGTAAATGGCCATTACTGGGAGGCTGTTTGGCCTACAGCCTTCACACTTTGTCAGGTTAATGGCCCAGCTGGCGGCTCCTTCTGTTCACTATGATGGCAGGCCGTCAACCGGATCACTGGGTATTATTCAAAATGAAAAAAAAAAAAAAAATCAGATTCCAGGACGCTGTCTCAGAAACCACTAAAGTTTGCAATCCGAAATTTTACTGCAATACAGCCTTCAGGCGGCCGCATTGCAGAAAGGAGTAGGGTTCCAGTCGGTTGATTATCCTCTGTGATCACCTTGGGTCAAAAATCGGGACTTCTCAGGGTTTTCCGGATGTCACCTAATATTCCATGAAGGATTACAGCTGGAGCCGCCAAACTTGGTGAACTTAGAGACTGTGATGACAATCAGTGACCTTGACATCAAGGCCCTTTATAGCTCGGCCTCTAGTAGGCCTGGATATGGCAAGTTTTTCTTGATCAAAATTGTCCTTAGACAATTTTACGATGTTTTAGTTATTACAGTAAAATTATTAATAATAAATAATAATAACAACAACGTATAATAATAATAATAATAATAATAATAATAATAGTAAATAATAATAATAATGATAATAATAATAATAATAATAATAATAATAACTGTTTTTCATTTTGGCTATTTATGTTGTCTTATGTTAATGTTACTATTGTCGCTTTGTTTAGTCTTTATCTCATCTATGACTATTTTCCACACCACTAGTAAAAAAAACAATTCATTAGTACACACACACACACACATGAATTTAATTGCCACTGCAACACCAACTTTTATGCAGCTTAATACAGATGCTGTCTGGGAAGTTGCAACCCACGGAACAAAGGTCTCTCTCTCTCTCTCTCTCTCTCTCTCTCTCTCTCTCTCTCTCTGGCAATTAGCATAAGAGGTAATTGAGGTCATAAAGGCTAATAAAACCCATGCAGTTGTTATGGTAATGAGAGAGAGAGAGAGAGAGAGAGAAGGGGAGGAATGGATAGATTTGCTGTAAAATACAAAGCAGAGTCAACAGTAACAGATCCGTTGTTCCTGATTATTTTAGGACAGGTATTAATTAAGGTATGTCCAAGGTAGTTCGGAAATAGCGCTACACTAGAAACACACCTGGCGGGATCTTTTGTGTTGCAGGCACGGCTCAGGCTGCTGGTGTGGGCGTGGGTGTGGCAGTGGTGGTAGGAAGTTAATAGAAGATACCGCTGACGGAGCCGTCCCCACAACACACGAGATCTCAGCAGGTAGAGTACAAGTGTAGGGTTATATATGACTTACCTTTGTATTGTGTGAGTATAAGACAAGGATAGCACGAGCAAGGGTATCCCCCCACCTCACCTGCCCATCAGTCTGTGTGTATTGTGTCAGTGTAAGACAAGGATAGCAAGATCAAGAGTATTCCCTCCACCTCACCTGCCCACCAGTCCGTGCCAGCAAATCCGACTGGCAAAAGTGCGAAGAATCAGGCAGCAGACGAGATAACACTGCCATGTACACACACACACACACACACACACACACACACACACACACTGCCATGTACTGTACAGTCAACAAGAGTTCCACCTGGACCACCTAGTCGCGGGATATGGCTAACGTGGCAACAGCGCGTGTGAGTGTGAGTATGTACATGCCCGAGAATTTATCGAATCATCAAGTTTCATCCTCTTTGCCGTATTATATTATTATGTGGTCATTGTATTATGCTGTGATACTGGCTAATAAATACTGTGTGATTGGGATAATGAGCTGTTCACTATGCTGTTTATAAAGTCTGATTTATATAAAATAATTCTTTTGTAACGTGAACCACGATACAGGTTGAGTTGTGGTTCAGAAACAGTGAGCAAGTTCACCTATAAATGGCGCGATGTTTCTGAACCACAACTCAACCTGTATCGTGGTTCACGCTACAAGATAAGTGAAGAATTATTTTATATAAATCAGACTTTATAAGTAGCATAGTGCACAGCTCATTATATCAATCACACAGTATTTATTAGCCAATATCACAGCATAATACAATGACCACATAAAATTATAATGCGGCAAAGAGGATGAAGCTTGATGATTCGATAAATTCTCGGGCATGTACACACTCACACACTCACACGCGCTGTTGCCACGTTAGCCATATCCCGCGACTAGGTGGTCCAGGTGGAACTCTTGTTGACTGTACAGAGCCAGACACAAGCACCTTGCCAAAGTGTAGCGAAGACATAACGGAAAAAGTGAACCCTCTGAACCCCATCCTAGTAGAGATGGGGAAAGTGAACCCTCTGAACCCCACACTAGTAGAGATGGTTGTTGGTGTGACTGTACAGTTTATAGGAAAGGATGCATGTCAGGCATATTGTGTACTGGGTTAGCCTGTGTGTGTGTGTGTGTGTGTGAGAGAGAGAGAGAGAGAGAGAGAGAGAGAGAGAGGAGAGAGAGAATTACACCCTTAATTTGATGGGTGGGTTTAATAGGAGGGGGGGGGGAAGGGATTCCGATAGTTGGCAATTATTGGAGGAGGAGGGGAGGGGAAGGGAAGGGAAAGGGAAGGAGGGGAGGGGAAGGAGGAGAGAGATGTGGAAGACGTAGGAAGGTGGAAGAGAGAGTAAAGGAAGGCAGTGAAGACGAGAAGAGAGGGAGAGGAGAGGAGGGGAAGAAGTGGAGGAAAGAAGAGGGGGGAGGGATAGAAGGAGAGAGAGAGAGGGGAAGAGGAGGGGAGTGTAGAGGAGAGAGGAATAGTGAGGAGAAAAGGGAGGAGAGAAGAATAACGACGAAAAAGAGGGAGGGGAGAGAGGAAGATGAGACGAGGGGAAGAGAAAGGCGAGAGAGGAGGATAAGGGGTAGAGAGAGGATGAGGAAGGAGGGAGGGATTGGATATTGGGACGGATGAGGGGCCGATAGTTGGCAGTTGTTGGGGAAGGGAGGAGAAAGGAAGAAAAAGAAGGTAAAAGGGGAAAGAAGAGAAAGAGGGATAAGAAATAAGGGAAGGGGAAAAGGAAGGGAGGGGAAAGAGAGGAAATGTGGAGGGGAAAAAAAGAAAGAAAGGGAAAGAAGACGGAAGACAGAGAGAGGGGAAGGGGGAGAATAAGAGTGCGAGATAATGGGGAAATGTGTAAAGGAAATGAATACTTAATATATATTTGAGAGAGAGAGAGAGAGTCATCGTAAAGAAAGGATTAATATTAGGATCAGATTCACAAACAGTCAAGTCCCTCCCGTAGTTCAGGTTTTGATTTCCAGAAGAAACAAGAGCCTTGGCAAGATCCTGCAGTTTTTCTAGGTTCTACTTAAGGAAAAATAAAAATAGATTAAAAAATAGATCGGGATAATTTCGTCTGCAGGAAGAACAGGAATGGAAAGTTTCAGCATAGGCGACCTGTCCAGTATTTCACGTGTATAGTCTTTTCACCTAAACTTGGCCCAGATTTTCGTCCTCCTGCAGCATATTTCACGTAGCTCAGTGGCGCCTGGCGGTGGCAAGGGTAGGCTATAAAACTGTATGAGGTAAGGATGATACGGAGAATTATTTCGACACAGCTGGAGGTCTTTACTCGGTATAAAATTGTTAGAAGGCAACATGAAAATGCATAAAACAATTGAACAAGTTAATGTATTAGGCGGTATATTTGCTAGTTATACATTCAACACTTCTACCAAACTCAAGTTCCTAGGAAAGTATATAGACAGATAGACAGACATAGATAGATAGGCAGATAGGTAGATGAAATTGTTTTATAACCTCATCTGCCTTCCATGCACAGCCGTATGTCATAGTTTACGTTTCTGCAGCTGAAACATGATAATTCTCTTTCATAAATCCATCTCTCTCCACCACTTTTGCCAGTGCGGTGTCTCCTCCCCCCCTCCTCTTTCATCCGTCCACGTTCTTTCTTTCAGTTTCCCCCTGAATTCACCGCTTTCAAAAACTCATAATATTGGATATAAAAGTTTGGTATTCAGAAGTTACACGGTGCTGCGGTAGTCATACGTCCGCCAGCAACAACCTCCCTCCCTGCCCGTCTCCCTCCCTCCCGTGTTGTCCCTTTTTTTTTTTTCCTCTCTGCTGCAGCTTCACTGAATTTTGTCCAAAACCTCGTAATGCAGAGCTGACGCCGCCATTCTGCATTCCTCCCTTTTTCTCTGTGTTGGTTTATGTACGTGCGTCGCATTTCAGGGTTTTCCCTCGCGTGTCTGAGATGTTTAGGGTGATGTGTTTCCCGCCCCTGCCACCAGCTGGCGTCCGTGCTGCCTCTGAGCCTCATGCACCAAGGCAGGGTATGCTTTTTTTTTTTTTTCTTTTTCTTTTTTCTTTCTTTTTTCTTTAAGGAAGAGGGAACTAAAGGCTAGATGCCTTCCCAAGATAAAAAGTAAATGAAGATGTGTTCTTTCCGAGATGTTTGGACACATTCCGATTAAACTGGAGGTCTTAAGCAAAAGGGAATACAGAGAGGAAGACAATTCCAGAGTTGATTTGTTGCAAACATGAAGGACTGGAAGTATCGGTTAACTCTTGCATGGGAGTTGGACAGAAAAGGTGTGAGTGATGTAGCGAGAGAAGAGAAATAAGTATGCAATAGGGAGAACAGAGAGAGGTTGAAGGGAGCCATTAAGAGGAGGGGTTAGTGAGACAAAAAGCCTCTGACTCCACCCCGTTGAGAAGAGCTGTACGTGGGGAGCCTCTTCATACATGAGAGTTGTACTCTACACAGGGGTATATAACACCCTTGTATAGTGTTAACAACTATGAAGGGGTAAAGAAAGCACGGAGTCGTGCTTAGCACACCTAATCGCCTAGATCAGCGTTTCTTAACCTTTTCCGACCTCAGCACCCCCTGTAATAAGGTCTCAGTCCAGCAGCCCTTTACCTCTGGTTACTGGGACTACAGTCGCTACACTACTGCAGGGTTAAAGTAAAGTGAAGTACTTCCTAACAGTCTATTATGTTCATCCTCATCATTCATTGCCAGACGCCATGTATCCCAAACGGGGTGGCCAAGGGCTTAGAGTTAATTGTTTTACAGGGAGGAGCACTAATCCTCCACGAACCCCACTTGACACGTAGGGATGCCAACAGCATCTGGTGTTCCCAGGTGGTCACCCATCCAAGTACTAACCAGACCCAACGTTGCTTAACTTCACTGATCGGACGGGAAGCGGTGTACTCAACGTGGCATGTATTATGTACCTTCTTAAAAAAAAATCAAGGATGCCAATACTAAGCAAAACCAATAAGACCCCTAACACTTCCACTAACTTTGCTCTAAATCGGATCAAAAGTTTTAAAGCTAAATTTACCCCATGACCTATTGTTCTCAAAATACCATCACCATCCTTGGCTGACCCCCAACCCTTCCACCAAGATGAGTCCAAATAAATCAAAATTGACTTACAGGGCCGAAAATATGGCCTTGCTCATTGACAGTTGGCTTAATACTCAAAATTGAATTCCTTCCTTGCTTGACCCTCAACCCTTCCGCCAAGTTGACCTTCCCCTTGACTTATGACCTATGACAATTTTGGGCCAAATTTGCAATAGCTTGTTCCTCTGGTGGTCCTTAATTATTACCCAAAATCTGGTGTTATTGTGCCAAAGTTTTTTTCGTAATCCTTTTAACAGACAGACTGACAGACATACAGACAGACAGAAGGGCAGACAGACAGAATAACAGACAGAGGCAGAAGGACAGAGAGACGGACAGACACAAGAACAGGCAGACAGACAGACGGGCAGAAGGACAGACTCAGACATAGACAGACAACCATGCAGGTAGACATGACAGACAGAAAACACACACACACACACAGTTCAGCACGTAGCCTCCTCGCGTCGCTCACGCGGGTGTAACGAGACTAAGAAAACTAGACAAAAACAAATTCACTGACATGGACTCGCTCGTATATCCCTTTGTGTTCTTACCTAATTGTTCTTACCTAATTGTATCTTTACAGGAATGAGTCAAGCTCGTATTGTCCCGTGTCTTAGACCATATTTATCGTACATATCCTTAAATTTGTGAATTGTTTTGGCACACACTATTTCATTCGGTAGTGCATTCCACTGATCAATTGCTCTGTTTGGGAAACTGAATTTTCTTACGTCTTTATCACCTCTCTTCTTATGCAGTTTTTTGCAGTGTCCTCTTGCTGATGCTTCTCCATATGTTAAGTAATCATTTATGTCTATTTTCTCCTTTCCTGATATGCACTTATATAGCATTATCATGTCACCTCTTTTCCTTCTCTCCTGTAGTGTTGGTAGATTCAGTTTATTTAGTCTTTCTTCGTAGCTTAGGTCCCTTAAGCTTGGTATCCATCTTGTAGCGGCCCTTTGAACTTTTTCAATCTTGTCTATATGCTTTTTGAGATGAGGACTCCAGACTATTGATGCATATTCCAGGGTTGGTCTAATGAATGATGTTATTATCCTTCTTAGCATGTCTTCATTTATGTATGTGAATGCTATTCTCATATTTGCAAGCAGTGTGTGTGTGTGTGTGTGTGTGTGTGTGTGTGTGTGTGTGTGTGTGTGTGTGTGTGTGTGTGTGTGTGTGTGTGAACCTACTCCTAACAGTCCCTCAGGCCCAGCAGTTCTCATACACGCCATACACCTCCACATGTCACCACTTTGGCGCCAACACCCACCGTCTATATTGAATACATGCCAGGGCTGCCTCATACTGGACAGGTGTAGTGGTATTAGTGGACGGGACTTACGGTAGATCAGTAAAGCCTTTGAACCAGTTGCTCTCAATCTGTATGCCTCGTAAAGCTTCCTTGTGTCCCGTCATAATTACCCTTCTCTTAAAAATTCTCTCTCTTTATTGCCAGACGCCTTAATCCCGTGGGTGGCCACAAACAAATCGCCTCCATGTCGCCCTGTCCCCCGCCATTTCACTGCCCTGCTCCCAGCTCACACTCCCTTCTTTCATATACCTCTCCACTCCATCCCTCGATCTCATCCCCGGCCTCCCCCTCCCTCTCCCCCCCTCCACCTCACTTACTCTCTTTGTCAGTCTCTTACTCTCCATCCTCTCCACATGGCCAAACCACCTCAGTGTGTTCCTCGTAACGCTCCCTATCACATCCACATCCACACCACAACGCACCTTCACTTCCTCATTTGTCAGTCTGTCTCTCCCTGTGACGGGAAATTAATGTCTTGTATATAAATCAGCGTGGATGTAAGTTACTACTGGAGAGAAATAAACCGATGCAACCTTCACTATCATTTCATATATTCCTGTCAAACCAGTGCTACTCACGAAACCGTCGCCAGGACCTGTCTTATTGGGACGTGTAAAACGTTTTGGGATATACTGTATAAAACGTATTGGGGTGTATGTGTGTCAGTGTGTATGCTGCTGCCTTGGCTTCTGTGACTCTTGCACCATTGGCTGCTGCTGTTTTAGTGCTGTTGTAAGAGTTCACCCTGATATTGACCTATTCACTTGGAAGGAATATTGTAGTAAAAAACTTTTGTGTTATACAGAACTGTGTGACGCGGATTGCGATCGTTTTGCTTCAGCTGCTGAAACATCAGTTGGTTATTTGTCTTTGATGGCACCAGAGGAACTGTGGACGTTAAGAATTATTGTTACCTCAAACTTAAAATCAGTGGAGTACCTTCACACATAGTTTGGGTGAAGCTGAAAAGAGAGTAAGCAATTATCTCCAAGTGTACCATCAGCGTGATGTCATTAGCAGCGACATATTTGTGTTAACTAAGCTTTTTGTCATTAACACTAACAGTAAAAAGAACAATAAAAGATCATATCAGAAGTCACTGGATAAGGACTTGGTGTGGGTCTTTCTACAACAGCACCAGACATCAAGATTCTGTGTTCCTCAAAACAGGCACAAGTTTCTCCTTAACTTTCAGTGAAAGTATCGCATATATTTATTTTCTGGGAAGAACATTTTGTGTTATTATTATTGCAGAAACTTTCAGTGAAAATTTTGTTGTACTTGGCGCTGGAAATACGAATTTTGTTAAATGTTTTCATTCATTAACCTGTCTCGGTAAAACTGCCTGAGTTTGTCTTGTGAGAAAAACATTAATAAATCATCCCATGTAAAATAAGCAAATACATAATAGTGCTTGCACTCATAACGATGTTTATTTGATGTCTGGAAATTCCTTGAACAACGGCAGTCAAAATTAATCTAATAAATAATAATAATAATAAGAAGAAGAAGAAGAAGAATTAGAACACTGAAATTGCTGAAGCAGTATCCAAAGAACTCCACATTCCAGATGAAAACACTTTTATCATTGTTGACCTGCTAATAAGGGACTTTTGGTATGACTCAAAAGTTATTGCGAATTTTGACCTGTGACCTTAAGATCAAGGTCAAGGTCATGCCTACACTGCAGATCCTATTCACTCAGGACTCACTACATTTCCACAGAGTTTGGTCAAAATCGGCTAAATACTTTCCGATTTAGCACTTTCAGGCATGAGGCGGCCATTTTGATTTTCCTTAATATCTCGAAAAGTATTTATTGCATCTTAGTATCAATACC
Source organism: Coenobita brevimanus (assembly GCF_032717465.1). Taxonomy (NCBI): domain Eukaryota; kingdom Metazoa; phylum Arthropoda; class Malacostraca; order Decapoda; family Coenobitidae; genus Coenobita; species Coenobita brevimanus. Next base: position 45,306,549 of record NC_137021.1, read on the forward strand.
CAGGTGCACCAGTATACCCAGGTGCACCAGTATACCCAGGTGCACCAGTATACCCAGGTGCACTAGTATACCCAGGTGCACTAGTATACCCAGGTGCACCAGTATACCCAGGTGCACCAGTATACCCAGGTGCACCAGTATACCCAGGTGCACTAGTATACCCAGGTGCACTAGTATACCCAGGTGCACTAGTATACCCAGGTGCACCAGTATACCCAGGTGCACCAGTATACCCAGGTGCACTAGTATACCCAGGTGCACTAGTATACCCAGGTGCACTAGTACATGTTAACCACTACATACTGCAGCATTTGCAAAACAGTTGATTCAGTAGTTTTTGCTGGGCAGGAGAGCAAAGATTGAAAAAAATAACATAGAGGGCGCTAGTGCGACGCTAGTGCTAGGAAAAAAAAAAAAAAGTTGTGCCAAAAGAAGCCTGAAACCAAGATACATCATTCCTGAAAATTTCAAGTTTGTGTCTGGAATGGTCTGGGAATGCCAGCCTTCTAGATCTTCCCCCTCCCCCATCTATATATATATATATATATATATATATATATATATATATATATATATATATATATATATATATATAATACCAGTAAGAACTTCACATAGTAGTAGTAGTAGTACTAATTATTATTATTATTATTATGCAACTACTACTACTACTGTTATGCTGTCGGAGTTACTTCGTGACTAACATCGTGTCTTAGAGCCTTTGTTAAGACAGCATTCAAGATGGTAGTGGCCAATGGTACGCTAATTTAGAGAGAGAGAGAGAGAGAGAGAGAGAGAGAGAGAGAGAGAGTTACGGTTCTTTCTACG
>NC_137021.1:45309876-45447376 GCF_032717465.1 Coenobita brevimanus
TCTCTCTCTCTCTCTCTCTCTCTCTCTCTCTCTCTCTCTCTCTCTCTCTCTCTCATGTACTGATTGTGATTCCCATTGGTCTATCTGAAGGTATGAATCTCTCTCTCTCTCTCTCTCTCTCTCTCTCTCTCTCTCTCTCTCTCTCTCTCTCTCTCGCTCAGAGAAATTTATGTGAAATCGAGACAATAACATCTTTTATTCAAGAGTACTGGCGATGTGGGTGTGTAGGAGAGTGTTAAGGGAAATACTTTGAGGTGGTTTAGCCGTGTGGAGAGGATGGAGAATGAGAGACTGACTAGAAGAGTGTATGTGAGTGAAGCGGGGAAGAGGGGGAAGGAGGAGGGGGAGACGAAGCCAAGGATGTGATGGAGGGATGAAGAGAGATATGAGAGGGAGTGTGAGTTGGAGAGAGGGTAGTCTTTTGGAGAGGATGGACGATGAGATACTGACTAGAAGAGTGTGAGTGAGACGGAGGGGGAAAGGAGGGAGAGACCAAGAATGAAATGTAGGGGCTGAGTTGAGAGTGCTATGAGAGAGGGAGCGTGGGTTGGAGGGAGGGCTGCCAAATAGCAGGGAACTGGTCGACGTGGAGGCGATTTGTGTGTGGTCACCTCGTACGGGATTAAGGCGTCTGGCAATAGATAAGTTCCTGAAAATTACGAATACTGAAGGTAAATGTCTTTTAAAGGAAAAAGGTCCGGTATTTAATATTGAACTATGTTAGAATTGTCACCTTTGTACTTTTCCTGTCCCATTCAGAGTGTGTGACAAACCAGGTGCCAGGATTCACCGCTGACCCACTGGAACTTGAATGGTCCATGATGGATGAAAGGCAGGTGCTGGAGGCGGTGATGGACCTCCACCCACCGCAGCACATGAAGGAGTGGAGTCTCCTGTTTCGAATATCGCCACAGAAGGATTCGAATCAGTGGTTGGCCAGAGTAATAATTGAACACAACCCCGAGAGGAATGCAAAGACTGGAGACAAGTTGGTGCTCAGGTGTAGAGATAAGGAGGACGACCATGTCTATACTGGCCCGTGGACCAAACCCACCTCTCAGATGAAGCCACCTCGAAAGATAAAGATACAGGTTAGTTTAATATACACTTGGGCACAGAAGTTCATTTAATATTTCACCTCTTCTTCCTCCCAACTTTTCTCAGCTCGCTAATATTCCTGAGCTGAGAGGGGCTTCCTGTGTTTCTCCGGCCATGGATGATTTTACATGAGCGTCGTCGACGCGCCTTACGTGTGGGGTAAACGCAGTGGAATACGCCAACTTTTTCCTCTCTTACTGTTTATCTGTTCTTTGGTGCGGCACTGACGTTCTGTCAGTTTTAACCAAGATCTAAAGACTGAGTAGACCTGATAGTCTTTAGACCATGGTTTTAACCTTAGTGGTAGGCGGTGGGGACCAAGTGACGGCTACCATCCGCTCACGTGATATAGTACTGCTTATTTCTTCCTTCACCTTCTTCATTCTGTTTCTGTGTCTGCCCTCCTCTTCTTATTTCTCTCGTCCTTCCTGTCACTTTTTATTATTATTCATTCCACTTCGAGTGGTTTTACACTGAGTAATAAGCCTGATGGTTTCACGCAATCCAGGGAGCCATTTATCACGCTGGGCAGTAACCATATAACCAGATCACAGAGTGATGTGGAGCCTACTATAAGGCCTGTTAAGTGGATGGAGAGACGCAAATGCGGCGTCCATCCGGGAGCTAAACCTCCACATTCTTCCCTGTGCCTAGCTGTGGCGAGGCATTATCTACATCAAGTGAATATCTGTTCAGTGCTTAGGACGGCCCTGTAGGTGTGTTTGCTTGCCTGTGGTTGACGGGTTTGCTCGGCCAGACAGTTCGGAGTTACTCAGCGCTAACCGCAACCACTAGACGAATTTATTCATGTAGAAAAGACTTGTCCTCAATAGAGAGTTGTTATGGGCAGCGGTGACGGGTCCACTGCCAGGGTGTTGTTGTGGCCACCTGTACTGCCCACACTGACCCTTGACCTGCTGTGTGTGGCTACTGACAGGTGGACCAGAGGAAGGTGCGCGTCTACGAGATAGCGGAGGGAGACGAAGAGAGAGAAGGAGAGACAGAAGGAGAGACGCAAGGAAAGACACAGGGAGAGACGCAAGGAAAGACACAGGGAGAGACAAGGAGAGAGATAGACTGTGGCCCTCTCTCTCGCCATTACCCCAGCCTGGCCATGGATGTGCGGTGCTATGATGGTGACGAGTGTGGTGGGGTGAGCCAGTTCTGCAAAAAAAGCGAGAAAGGTGGGTCTTGTTACTGTTTGGAGAAAGAGAGAGAGAGAGAGACAGAGAGAGAGAGACAAACAGACAGACAGAGACAGACAGACAGACAGATAGACAAACAGTCAGACAGATAGACAGACAGTCAGACAGACGGACAGACAGACAGAAAACAGTACGAAATAAAAGTGAGAGGGAGAGAACACACACACACACACACACACACACACACACACACACACACACACACACACACACACACACACACACACATTCAGTCAGACAAAACGACGTGTGAAAATAAAAAATGAGAGAGAGAGAGAGAGAGAGAGAGAGTACAGACACACACAGTCAGACAGAAAGCGACGTATGAAATAAGAGAGAGAGAGAGAGAGAGAGAAAGAAAGGACGTATTATACTGACACACACAGCCTGGCAGCTCACGTATACAAGATTTCAAATATGTTTCACTTTCTTTAGCTTGTTTCAGATATTCGGCTGTTTCAGTCATGTTCGTTTCAGATCAGTTGGTTTCAGTTCAATTATAGTTTTATGTTCAGATTAGCCTGACTTAGATATGTTTCAGTTTCTAAGTTATTTTTGAAACCCAATTAACAGTAGTTTTAAATTCACCATCAGTTTCATATTCTTTTCTCTGCCATTATTTTCCCCCCTCAGTCTCGCGGTCTCTAACATGTCCCTATTAGCTCGCTCTCTCTCTCTCTCTCTCTCTCTCTCTCTCTCTCTCTCTCACACACACACACACACACACACACACACACACACACACACACACACACACATCTATCTTTCTGTTTCTATCTACCTATCTATCTGTGTATCTATCTATCACACCTCCCTCTCCCTCTCCAGCACTCTCCGCAGCTTGGAACATCACATGGGTGGTGGTGATAGTGGTGGTGATAGTGGTGGTGATGGTGGTGATTGGAGGGATGATTTACTGGCGCACCAAGACACTCCGTACTGGTGAGTCCAACCCCTCACTCCAACCCCACACTCCAACCACACACTCCAACCTCACACTCCAACCTCACACTCCAACCTCACACTCCAACCTCACACTCCAACCTCACACTTCAATCTCACACTCCAACCTCACACTCCAACCTCACACTGCAGCCTCACACTTCAACCTCACACTTCAACCTCACACTCCATCCTAACACTCCAACCTCACACTGCAGCCTCACACTCCAACCTTACACTCCAACGTCACACTTCAACCTCTTATTTCAACCTCACAGTCACACTCCAACCTCACACTTCAACCCCACACTTCAGCCTCACGCTGTCACACTCCAACCTTACACTACAGCCTCACACTGTCACACTTCAGCCTCACACTGTCACACTTCAGCCTCACACTGTCACACTTCAGCCTCACACTGTCACACTTCAGCCTCACACTGTCACACTTCAGCCTCACACTGTCACACTTCAGCCTCACACTGTCACACTTCAGCCTCACACTGTCACACTTCAACCTCATTCTTCAGCCTCACACTGTCACACTTCAACCTCATTCTTCAGCCTCACACTGTCACACTTCAACCTCATTCTTCAGCCTCACACTGTCACACTCCAACTTCACACTGTCACAGTCCAACCATACTTCAACCTCACACTGTCACAGTCCAACCTCACTTCAACCTCACACTGTCACACTTCAACCCTACACTGTCACACTTCAGCCTCACACTGTCACACTCCAACTTCACACTGTCACAGTCCAACCATACTTCAGCCTCACACTGTCACACTTCAGCCTCACACTGTCACACTTCAGCCTCACACTGTCACACTTCAACCACACACTGTCACACTTCAACCACACACTGTCACACTTCAGCTTCACTCTGTCACACTTCAACCCCACACTGTCACACTTCAACTTCACACTGTCACACTTCAACCACCCACTGTCACACTTCAACCACACACTGTCACACTCCAACCTCACACTGTCACACTCCAACCTCACACTGTCACACTCCAGCCTCACACTAACCCTACACTCCCTCATACTCCAGTTCCTTTGTAAGTTCTTCTGATGAATTATATGGTATATTATTGATGTGCTTTGTCATGTACTGCAAGGAATGATGATGATGATGGTGGTGGTGATGATGATGATGATGATGATGATGATGATGATGATGAAGATGATGATGATGATGGTGTGGTGGTGGTGGTGATGATGATGATGATGATGGTGGTGGTGGTGGTAGTGGTGGTGGTGATGATGATGATGATGATGATGGTGATGATGATGATGGCTCTGGTGGTGGCGGCTGTGATGATGATGATGATGATGAGGGTGGTGCTGGTGGTGGTGGTGGTGGTGGTGATGATGATGGTGGTGGTGGTGGTAGTAGTGGTGGTGGTGATGATGATGGTGATGATGATGGTGATGATGATAATGATGGTGGTGGTGCTGGTGGTGGTGTGGGAAGGAAGTGTTGATTATAAGGTAACTTTCACAATGGTCACTCCACGCAGGCAGGAGGACGGGCATCCGGCGTGGACAAGATAACACAGGGCTGGAGAACAACGAACAGGCTGGAGATAACATGAACAGAGAACGAGAACACAACGGCCAGCGGATGAACCAAGGACGCGACACTGATAAGAACAAAGGAAAAGATCAGGTACGGAGTGAGACAAAAGTCTGCGTCACACTTAGGGATGTCCGTCACCCCACCGTCACCTTCGTCTTCTTCGCCTGTAGTCTTGTCGGTTAAGGAAGCTCCCTAACACCTCTTCCTAAGCGATTTATTTTGCTTATTACTCCTTAGTGTCCTTTGCTGTGCTATATAAATCATTCAAGTATCGCCATACGCTGCATAAACAGCATACTGGAGGATAAAAAGTAAGTCGCTAAGGAAAAGGTGCTTAGGTCATGTCCGCCACTTTCCTCCCTGACGCATCCAAAGTTGTCCATTAAAGAAGCTCCCTAACACCTCTTCCTCAGCGATTTATTTTGCATCTTACACCTTGCCGCCCTCATACGTATTACTTAAATCATTCTATTACCACCATACTCAGCACAAATAATGTACAAATCAATATTAGCACGCCGTATCCGAAAGTAAATCGGTAAGGAAGAGGTGTTAGGGAGCTTATTTAACCGCCGAGAATACAATCACAAGCCTCTCTCAGTTCAGAAATATTAGCCAGCAAAGGGACAGGTTGACGAATGAAGAAGTGAAGGAACGTTGTGGTGTGGATGTGGGTGTGATTGGGGAAATTAGGAGAAATGCACTGAGGTGGTTTGGACATGTGGAGAGAATGGAGAATGAAAGACTGATTAAGAGGGTGTATGTAAGTGAAGTGGAGGGAGGGGGAGACTGAGGATGACGTGGAGAGATGGAGTTGAGAGGTATATAAGGGAGGGGGGAGTGTGTTTGGGGGAGGGCAAATGGTGGGTGACAGAGCGACTTGGAGGCGTTTTGTCTGCGGCCACCCTCTGCGGGATTAGGGCGTCGGGCTGTAGATAGATAGATAGGGACAAGTAGAGAAGGCGAAATGTCAGGCGAACTTTTGCCTCAAACTGTATCATATTCACTTTTTTTTTTTTTTTTTCGTCCTTAATATATATATATATATAAGATTGATCGGTTTTATTTTTATTTTTTTCAAACATTTTCAATTTTTTAAAAGACTGGGATGTGCATAGGAGTGAAAGTTTATTTGTTTTTATTCACTCATTAAGCCATAAACACAACCATTTGTTATTATTTTCATTTTTGCGCAAGACTTCTTGTTATGTGTTTTGTTATTCTCTCATACAGGCAGCAGTCGGTTCACTAGCTAGAGTGAGTATCACTGAAAAAAAAAAGTCACACACACACACAAACACACACACACACACACACACACACACACACACACAGACACAGATCTGATAAAAGTAACAATACACCGCCAATCTTGTTTCATGTAGATTTATTTTTCTGTGTGTGTGACTCTGAGCATAGACTAGATTGCCCGTTTCCTGAGGCCCAGCAGTTCTCCTACGCACCCTTTATCTTCACATGCCACCATTTCGACACTGAAACCCTCCGTCCATATTGAATTCTAGGACTGATTTGGGACTGGTGTGATGGTGTTAACTGGGGTGTTTGGGGGTAGGTCAGCTTTATAACGAAATTTAAATGTGAAGCGTTAGGAGAAACACACTGAGGTGGTTTGGCCATGTGGAGAGGATGGACGGTGAGAGACTGACAAGGAGAGTGTATGTGAGTGAGGTGGAGGGGGAAAGAGGGAGTGGGAGGCCAAGGATGAGATGGAGGGATGGAGTGAAGAGGTATATGAGAGAGGGGGGTGTGAGTTGGGAGCAGGGCAGTGAAATGGCGGGGGACAGGGTGACGTGGAGGCGATTTGTTTGTGGGCACCCCCTTATGGGATTAAGGCATCTGGCAATAGATAGATAGATAGAAATGCGTGAGATGGAATTCGCGTCCTTTCAAACAGCAGATCAGCTCACTAACCACTTCTTTTTCCCGCAGGATGGTGAGCAGAAGAGGCAGCCCAAGACAGAGGCCAGCTATCCTTGCAACGACTATCCATTGTGTGATGTTACCAGCCAGGGGAGGGGCGGCAGGACTAGGCATGATAGTGAGAATAGTTTGTATGGTGAACTAGCAGGGGCACACAGTAGTAGTAGTGCAGGTATCATTACTAGGCATGATAGTGAGAATAGTTTGTATGGCGCTGTACTACCAGGCACACAGTAGTAATAGTGTAACATTACTATCGTACCCTTGCAACTCATCATTTAAAAGTGCGTCCCATTTCGTGTACGGTATGAGACGCAAGTGATTCGTGTATAATATGTTCGTGTGTAATAATATTCGTTTATAATATATTCGTGCATAATATGATTCGTGTATAATATGATACGATATCGGACGCACGTTTGAATGGTACGTTGCCAGGGTACGATAATGACAACCTCAGAGTCGTGCGCCGCCACTATAGGCATGAGGAGTATGATAGTTTGTATGCATGTAACAACAGTCATGGTAGTGGTAATAGTTTGTATGACAGTGTACTAGCAGGAGCGCAGTTGTAATAGTCAGGTAACATTAATAGTTGTGATAGTGATAACAGTGTGTACTAACCACAGCCTGATAGTTTATCAAGGTCGTTCGTAACCCCTTCACCTCGATGACGTTGATTTTAGAGTCAGTGCCTGTTTTCTCGTAGCGTAAGGAGGCTCCCTAACACCTCTTCCTTAGCGATTTATTTTTGGATATGGCTGTTTAATATTCTTTCGTACGTTATTTGTTCAGAGTATGGCGATATAGGAGGGATTTATGTAACAGAATAGGACAGTCAGGTGTATCAAGCAAAATAAATCGCATAGGAAAAGGTGTCGGGGATCTTAATTAACCAACCCAAGACAGACCTCTCGTAGTGAAGGGGTTAAGGAAGGCTGTATCTACGGTCCTGCGTCCTTTCTGTGGCACTTCTTCGTGACTTGCATCATATTGTAGTGTTTATAACTTGTTAAACTCAGCATTCACGATGGAGGGATGGCAGTTTTAGGCCAAGGTCAAGCCAGCACAGTATAGCAGCGAAGTACTAAACGCCGATCTCCTGTAGTCGCGGCGCACGACTCTGAGGTCATTATCGTACCCTGGCAACCTGTCATTCAAAAGTGCGTCCGATTCCGTATCATATTACACACGAATCATGTTATTATGCACGAATCTATTATACACGAATATTATACACGAACATATTATACACGAATCACATGCATCTCATATTATACACGAAATGGGATGCACTTTTCAATGGTAGGTTGCCAGGATACGATAATGACAACCTCAGAGTCGTCGCCACAACTTTTTCTTATAGTGACCTTTTGAATCCCTAGCACATCTCCCGTAGCGAGTTAGTTTGTATATTACGCCATCCTACACGTGTTGACGAAGTACACTCTGGGTGGAACGAAATTGCTGCGGCGTCCACCCGGGAGCCAAACTTCCTCATATTTCCCTGCACCTCACCGTGGAGAAGGACCCGAATCCGACCCGCGTGAAGATAATTTACAACTGGCGAAATACAGTGAAAACTCTGCCTCTAGTGCTGCGTGTTTCAAAGGGGTCGATTTTTCCCCCGTGTTTTCGTTAAGCTGTCGGATGATACTTGTTTGGACGTATATATATATATATATATATATATATATATATATATATACTTGTATTATATGTATTTTTATTGTACATGTAGATCTGTATTATCTCGTGTCTCTCTTGTATATATAGATCTGTATTATCGCATCTTTTTGCTGTATATATAGATCTGAATTATTTCGAATATTTTTGCAGTATATATTATAGATCTGTATTATTTCGTGTCTTTTTTGCAGTATAATATTATATAGATGTGTATTTCGTCATTTTGCTGTATATATAGACTTGTGTCTTTTTGCTGTATATATAGACTTGTATTATAGGTATTTTGCTGTATATATAGACTTGTATTATAGTTTTGCTGTATATATAAACTGCATGAACAACACTTTATAACCGCCATATTCCCGGACTCCCCGCCGCCTAGTAAACACACGCTGGTTCAAACATCACGGATCTCTATCCTCCTGAGTTGCGAGGACCGCCCAGTCTGTGTTGCCAGTCTGTGTCGTGTATAGTTTTCTGCCCCATAATATTTTCCCTACTTTTACTCTGTTTATTTGTTTATTTATTTATGTTATTATTTTCATGATAGATTAGTAATTCCACGAAGCCAAAATACCTAAATACCCGTGTGCTTCTCACACCAACAGAATGAGCCGTCCCCGCAACTCACAAACAGTAGTAGTAGTGGTATAAGTAGTTATAATAGTTGTGGTAGTAGTTGTAGTAGGAGTAGTAGTAGTAGTAGTAGTAGTTGTAATAATAGTAGTGGTTATAGGTGCGACCTCACTCTTCCAAAATGTTCTTTTGCGTGATAAGGGAGTTGATAGACATTTCCATAACCAGACAGGTCCACCGCCCAGTTATATCTGTGCCACCACGTGAAGGCTTCCCTCTCCACCACCAACACACACGGTAGAACGATGCAGAATACAGCCTTCCCAGTATTCTGTATTTCCATGTTCCTTCTTTACCCCTGCACAATTGTTGACTCTATACAGGGGTTTTAGCCGCCCCTGTGTGAAGTACAACTCTCATGTGTGGGAAGGCTCTCCACATACAGCTCTTCTCAATAGGGTGTAGTCAAAGGCTTTTCGTCTCATTAACTCTCCTCCTCTTACTGACTTTGTCTCTTCGCCTCAATGTTGCATCTTTATCTCTTTTCTATCGCTACTTTAATGGTCACTGCTCCTCTGAACTGTCTGCATGCATTCCTCCACCTATACGACGGGTGCATAGCACCCGTCTAGCAGCAAACTCTCATCCCTTTTCTGTCCAACTCTCTAATGCAAGAGTTAACCGTTACTCCCAGTCCTTCATTTATGCAACAGGTCAGCTCTGGAACTGTCTCCCTCTGTCTGTATTTCCTGCTTCCTATGATCTCCAGTCTTTCAAACGCAGTGTGTCCAGGCATCTCGAAATGATCGGATCTTGAATTTGGCTCTCTCTTGTATTTTGTTTTTCTCTTGGAAGGAACAGTAATAGCGGGCCCATGGCCTTTGGTTCCTTCTTCCTCGCATAAATTATATATATATATATATATATATATATATATATATATATATATATATATTTATTTATTTATTTATTGTACTTTGAGCAATTCTGTAACTTCTCTTCCTGTGTTGTACTGCGTAGGCAGTGTTGCAAATGCTGAGTAATGTATTGTATTAACTTTGTATTTTAGTATTTGTACTTTATACATTGGGTATTGAGTATACGTTGATTTATTAGGATGTTTATGATATGATGATGATGGTGGTGATGAGGAGGAGGAGGAAATGATGATGATGACGACGATGATGATGATGAAATGATTTATTATTATTACTATTATTATTATTATTATTATTATTATGATTATTATTTATTATGCATGTTCTATGTTTTCTTATATTGTGTTCTAGTTATCATTCACGTATCCTGTTTGACAACCCGGATAGATTTTGAAGAAGAAAGTACACACACACACACACACACACACACACAGAGGAAGCAAGGAGTGGAGGTAAAATGGTGTTTGGCTTTTCTTACAAGACGTTGAGAAAAGTATAAAGAAAAAAGAAACAAGGAAAGAGAGAGTGAGGTGGGAAGTGTCGTGGGAGGGGCCGGCGAGGGTCATCAGCAGCCCGGGGCAAGAGTATGGACAACAGGCCCCATGTTCCTGCCCCGGCCCTGCTGGTGGCTCTGGGCGGCCCTTCCCACTGTCCTTGCCACCTCACTGAGTCTGGTTCACGGCTAGACCGCTGCCTAACCAGCGTCACGGCACATTGATGTACTGCCAAACGAATCCTGGTGCTCCAAACAGCGATAATAACTGCAAGGAAATTATGGTAAATTACGTAAAGTGAGTAATAGTATTTAGTATGCCTTTGTTTATGTAAATGTACTTCTGATCGCCTGGTACGTCTATAACAGGTTAAAACAAAAGGAGATGGAGGGTTAGATTTTCTTTATATCCCCCGCCCCCTTCTGTCTATCTATTGCCAGACGCCTTAATCCCGTAAGGGGTGGCCACAAACAAATCGCCTCCATGTCGCCCTGTTCCCTGCTATTTCATTGCCCTGCTCCCAGCTCACACCCCTCTCTCTTATATACCTCTCCACTCCATCTCTCCATCTCATCCTTGGCCTCCCCCTCCCTCTCCCCCCTTCCACACACACTCTCCTCGTCATTATATTAAGTAAAGAATAAAGAGTAATAATATTCAGGATGCCTTTGTTGATGTATATGTACTTCTGATCGCCTGATACGTATGTAATTGGTTAAAACAAATGATGGAGGGTCAGATTGTCTTTGTATCAGATTTTCATTATAGTAGATTTTCTTTATATCAGATTTTCTTTATATCTCTCGGCCCCTTGAGGGTGACACGAATGCAGTAATACACAATTCCGTGCTGCAGGTGTAATATATGGCCTTATTTTAATGGGTCTAACTAAAATAATGGGTGTAAATTAAACCGTTCCTACTTGCTATTTTATATTTTCTCTAGAATATCATTGTCATTATAGAGTGAACTAGACTATGTTATATTTCTCCCCTCTTAATTCTGTCTTCAAGGGCGCGGACCCCCCCCCCTTTAGCCGGGCCCCCAGGATTATTCCCAGCTGCCCCCTCCCTCCCCCCTTCCACGGCCCTGGTAGCGGTACTATGAACTATGGATAGGTAAGGAGAGGGGGAGAAACTGGGGAAAAGAGGCAGTGGGGTGATTAATGGAGGGGAAGAGGGAGAGGGTGAGGGGAGGAAACAATGGGGGAGAAACTGAGGGGAGGGAGGGGAGATGGGTAGTGGAGGGGAGAGGAGGAGGAGGGGAGGAAGAAGAGGAGGGAGAGGGTGAGAGTAGGAAAATGAGAAGGGATGAGGGGAAGAAAGAGGTAATGAGATGACGAATAGAAGAGGTGAAAAGAGTGACAGGATGTGAAGGTAAGGGGAGGAAAAGAGGGGGGAGGGGAGGAGTAAGCAAGGTAGGGAAGGCTGAGAGGGGGGAAGAACTGTGAGAGGAGGAGGAAAGGAATGTTTGCTTGAAATCGAATAAAAAGTTTGAGTTATTTTGTTAACACACACACACACACACACCACACACACACACACACCACACACACACACACACCACACACACACACACACCACACACACACACACACACCACACACACACACACACCACACACACACACACACACACACACACACACACACACACACACACACCACACACACACACACCACACACACACACACACACACACACACACACCACACACACACACACACACTCACTTCGCTCAGAACATAAAACCCGCTCATGCATCGCGAGTGCAGTCTTGATTACCTCCGCCAGCGAAGCTGAATGAAGGTTAGGTAATACCCAGTGTCTGACTATGTGCATTATTATTTGTGTACCGTCACGATCACTTGTGTTCTCCCCTCCCCCCCCCACGGCGAAAGGAAAGGGAAAGACAGGATTGGTGTGTGTGAGAGAGTCAGACATGAAGCGTCAATATCTGCTGCTCCAGCCTTGTCCTGCACGTGCCTGTCGCTAGGGTAGTAGGCTAAAGGAACTCCTGACAGCAGCCTAGTAGTACAGGATATCTCAAGAGGGCGTTATCGGATATCAGTGAAATCTCATGGATGGGTGGGCCGTGGGTCGAGGAAGGATCAGATACCTTTGAGATGGATCCCGGTCCAGGAATGAATCAAAAGTTTTACTGGCGCTGGCGGAGGTATGCGCTCTGTGAGACTGTGTACCAGGACAGACTAAGATCGTAGAATTAATGACCTGTGTGAGACCATTAAAGTATTTGTCTGGCCAGTAAAGAGGAATTAAAGCAGTAAATCGTAAACTCTATTGAGGATGACGGAGGTATGCACACTGAGTATTTTTTAGTTATAGTGTAGTTATATATATGTATTAAAAAAAAAAAAAAAGTAACGTCAGAGAAATTCAGGATCAGTGGCCACCATATTACTTTTCCCTCCACTCACCCCCAACCAGTGCAGTGGGCGTGGGGAGAGAGCGTATGGGCGTGTCGTAGCGAGAGATGATGTGGGCGGGCGTGGGTGGGGGCGTACAAAGAGGTCTTATGGGCGTGGGTGGGGGCGTACAAAGAGGTCTTGTGGGCGTAGGAAGTGACACATCTCACACCCTTTCCTCGGGCCACTTCACCACCTCTTTCACCCCCTCTTTCGCGCCCCAGCACTCGCCCGTGTACAGGCAGTAAACATATATGACGAAGAAGGCGCAGCAGCACCCCGCCACCAGCCCCCCCAGCACCAGCAGCACCCAACGAGCTCTCTCAGGGCCCAGCACTCCCTCCCTCTCCTCCTGTCGTTGGGGGGCGTGGTAGAGCGGCCGCGTAGGGGTGAGGGCGTAGTAGAGGGCCATGGTGTGTTGGCTTTTTTCAACACTGAGTAAAAGAAAAAGAAGTGAGGAGACTCGCGAAGGATGTGGAGTGAGGAAGTTCGGGGAGAATAGGGTTGGAGGGTGTGTGAAGATAGTAGTAGTAGTAGTAGTAATAGTAGTAGTAGTAGTAGTGGTAACCGTGGTGGTAGTAGTAGTAGTGGTGGTGGTGGTTGTAGATAATGATGATGATAAACACTAACACTAATTTTGGGTAAGACTTCAGGCTATGATTCCAGGTCTACAGAGTTGGAAAGTTGTTGTTATTGTTAATGTTATTGTACCTGTTATTGTTGTTCTTGTTGTCCCCTACTCATCTGGACGCAAACCCGGTAGACTGGAGGCTGAAGCTGCCCATATTCTGGAGTCCAAAATCCATTCTAGAGACAAAGAGGGGGTTGAGGGACGTTTGTATAACCGGGCAGCGGAGCCACCCAGTTATATCAGTGCCACCACGTGATGGCCTCCCTCTCCAGCAAGGTAAGGGCTGGTAAGCAAGGGCAGTGAAGGAGGGTCGGCCTGTACTCCTTTCACCTTATCTTGGCCCAAATTTTTATCCTTTTTCGGTTTATTTCACGTATATGGGCAGAGAAAGACAATACAGTACTACGGCTCTGCATCCTTTTCGTCCTACTTCTTCGTGACTAGCATCATATTCAAATAGTATGCTATTGTTACAACTCAGCATGCAAAATGGAGAGATGGTAAATTATTGGCCAAGTTAAGAAACGAGACTAAAGAATGACGATAAAATTTCAGGACGATACCGTAGCGACTGCAGATTAGAACTGTCGTCTTGCTGTGTGTGTGTGGTGGAGATATATTTGTTGACTCTGACGTTAGAGAGAAAAAAATTATTATTATATTATTATTATTATCAACCACCACCACCATCACCACCACCATCATCATCATCATCATCATCATCATCACCACCACCACCACCACAACCACCACCACCACCACCACCACCATCATCATCATCATCATCATCAGTCATCTTCATAATCATCATCATGAATTATTTCCCCGCCTAAGGATGGGGTAAGGCAGGGTCCAGAGAGCAAGAAAAAGTCTGTTGGGTCGCTAAAATAAGAAAACATTAATAATAATAATCATCATCATCATCATCATCATCATGTATTATTTCCCCGCCTAAGGAGAGCAAGGAAAAAGTCAGTAGAGTCGCTAAAGTAAGAAAATAATTAAAAGTAATAATAATCATCATCATCATCATCATCAATAACTGCCTGGAAACCCTGCTAGACGTGTTTAGTCTCACAACACCCCTTTTATCATATCAGACATTAAAAAGAGAATGAGCTGGGACGCCTTGACGCGGTGTTGCTGATATAAGTTGGTTATCCCCACTGCCCCGTTGTACAAGCTACCCTCAAGCTTCTCCCTATCCTCCGACAGGTTGATGGTGGCGGATAGGAAAATTAACAGCATCAGTCTAGCGTCCTCCGGTGTTCTGAGTTTCGTTTTCTCTCTCTCTCTCTTTCTCAACCTAGCCTAACTTAGCTAACGTATAAGCTAGCAGATTAACCTAACATTAACAAAGAAGCCTAACCCGATACAAACAAAACAAACGTAACCTAACGCAGACTTTCGTGGATAAGAAAAAGTGCAAAAATAATATACAGAACGGAAATCTGCCTCTTGGTTCACATTCATTTGAGTCTGGGCCACAACAATAACAAACATTCACAGATTACGTAAATTTACAAAACTGTCACTACCACAGCCACCCAAACGTACGAAAAGCTAGTTAACGTAAGCCAGACACAATCAAAATCAACTTGAACCTATTTAACCAAAGTAAAAAGTTCGCGCGAAAAAAAAAAAAAAATGGAAACGCGCCAAAACTAAAATATGCGTTAGGAGCGTTTGGTAAGGAAAATACACGACGCAGATTTCCACAGAATGTAGATGTCCATAAATTTTCCATGTAAACAAAGGTGTTACATTGAGGGGAAACACGGCCATGAGCAAAAGTTCGCTGCCAGAGGATTGTCGGGGAACTTTTACTCATGACTGTATCCCCACGTCGACGAGTAGAGGTAAACATAGACTAGATCGAAAATGCCAAGGAAAAAAATAAAAATAAATATAAAACGATGACCCGCCTTGAAGTTCGACCTAGACCCGTGACCATCTTTAAGTGATTTGTTCTAAATTCGGATTACTTCTTCCCATCCTAACATAAGCATGCAAGTTTAAACCACATCATATCAGACGAGAATCATTTTTCACACCTTGAAATTTGACCTTGAGCTGGCTTTGACCCTTGATCGTATTTTCGTCACTTTAGGAGACTTCCAAGCACCTGTCTCTTAGTGACTTGTTGTGCCTGTTACACATACTGTATATTTTTTTGTGATTTATATCGATACAGACTTCATAAATGTCTGTCTGCTATCTATTGCCGTACGTCTTAATCCCGTAAGGGGTGGCCACCGACATATCGCCTCCACGTCGCCTTGTCCTCTGCCATTTGACTGCCCTCTCTCCAGCTCACACACCCTTCTCTAATATCTCTTCACTCCACACCTCCATATCATCTTGGGTAGTTGGGTCTTCTCCTCCTCTCCCTCTCCATCTCACATCCCCTCGCTCAAATATCACTCCACTCCATCCCCCCACCTCATCCTTGGTTTCTCCTTCTCCTCTCCCCCTCCACCTCACACACCTATTCTCCATCCTCCTCACTTCATCCCTCCATCTCATCCTTGAGCTCCCCCTCCTCCTCTCCCTCTCCACCTCACTGACATACACTCCTCTAACCCACGGTACTATATAAGCATACCAGACACGAGAGAAGTGAGTGCAAAAATTATCATGGCATGTCTCCTGAGTGTTGTAGGACAGGTATATGGAGGAATTATCATAGAGAAATAAAGAATAAATCAGAGTGTCTAGTGAGTGACGAACAGGGTGGTTTTAGAGTGGAAGAGGATGTGTGAATCATGTATTTACAATGAGACATAGTGGAGAAGGCTTATGAGAAGAAGTATAAGGTATTTGTGGCATGGGTCTGGAAAAAGCATATGAGATTGTAAACAGGAGGATTGTGGAAGGTTTTGCGTATGTATGGCGTAGATGGTAAGCTCTTGAGTGCCTTGAAGAGCTTCTAAGAAGGTTGTGAAGCGTGCTTGAGGATAGGTACCCATCTGGGTGATTGATTCAGGATCATTGTTGGTGTGAGACAAGGTTGTGTGGTTGTTCAATATAAATATGGATGGTGTTATCCGAGAGCTAAAAACAAGAGCAATGGAGAGAGGGTTGGTGCTGATAATGATTGGTGATGGATGGAATATCTCAAAACTGACGGTGATGATGCAGTGCTGCTTGCAAATAACAAACAAGAGCTTGGCAGACTGGTGCAGATAACATTTTGTAGATGTCTGAGCATCGTGCACTGAAATAAAATGTATAGTTGTTAAGACAGATGACTCACAGTTTGATGTTAGGGTGAATCTAGTCAAGAAACTGCTGAGAGTTTAAGTACCTGGATGCAGTGATAGAAATGAGAAATAAATGTGGGGGAAGTGACTGGTGCTATGAAAGCCTTGATAAAAAGCCGAGGTCTGTGTGTGGCAACTGCGATTGGCTTGCGTGAAGGAGTTTTAGTAACTAACATATGGGTGTAGGAATAAGAAAATGAAAATTCAGTAGTGAGAGCAGTGGCAATGAAAGTGCTGGAGAATCAGTGTGGAGTGTGGATAGGATAAGGAATAATGATTAGTGAAAAATAAATAGAAAATCTGCTGACAGCAGAGATGAAGAGAGTGTTTAAATGAAATGGGCATGTGGAGAGAGTGGGTGTGAAAAGAGCGGTGAAAAGGGTAGGCTACATCTGAGCGAATCTGAGGTGGGAAGAGGCATGGTAGGGCTAGAGAAAGTGGATAAAATTTGGTAAAGTGTGTGTGTGTGAATGAGAGGTATGGGAGCTAACAAAGCTAAGAACTAACAAGCGGTCGAACTACATAGCTGGATGAATTTTGCGGAAAGGAGTGTGTGACAGGGTTTGGCAGCCCTTTTTGGTGTGACAGTCGTCGGAATCGAACTGGCGATCACAGGTGAGCCCATTGATAACTGCGGCATAATTATTGACCTATCAGGTAGAGCCAGTCTAGAGTCCGAGGCTTGAAAGTGTCACTCAGTCATTTGGGCAAGCCTTTGATTATTATTATTATTATTTTTTTTTTTTTTCTGGCTGTCTGGGACCTCCTCATCCCATCTTGGAGTACGAAGAGTCTGGATGATGGTGAATAGAACGCGCGTTTTCGATAGATGTATATTGAAGATATAGTGCTGTAAAAGCACATGCTAAGTGATGAACAAATTATTTCCAGTTTCCGTTAGTTTGGTGTAATTTTGAAATAATATTTGCGTTAGTAGCGGTAACAAAGACCACACAAGAAGAATATAGAGGGGCAGCAGACAACTCGGCCGGTCGGGGTTTAGTATGACCCTGAGGAGAAGGCCAACACAGTAGTGAACTACGGTAGTGACGCTGCCACCTTGTTGATGTGTTGGGTGTTATATTGAATAAGGAAGGTAAGGTTACTATTTAATTGCCAGTTGGCCTAGAATGAGATTAGGAGGTGATACGTCCTATGCGTAATTTTCATTTTAAAAAAGTGTATCATTCTTGGTAGAGAACTTTTGTTTTGCTACCTTAGTCTATATCGGATTTCATTGACGTTTTCAGCTCCACTTAGCTTTGGACAGAAAATGGACCTATAGCTGGTTCCGTTTGTGTTCTTTCCTGTGTGTGGTTCGTTTGATACTCATTTCTGTTGCAAATTAGTTCCAGTTTACTGTATGACCCCGTTACTTTTCTAGGCATGCACCAGTGACAGGTTTTACCAGGACGCATCATGGGCGTGAGACTACGTTCAAACACAGGATAATTGTGGGATTGATTTTTTTGTTTTTTTTTCATTTTTAAGTTTTAATTTTGGGGCATCACGAGAAGCCTACCAATCTCTGTTTGGAATACATCTTTTTTCGTCTGCCAGTGTGGGTTTTTGTATCCTATTTCATGGTCACGATAGTGTGACTCTTCAGCCGTCAATCTCTGCCAATTTTTTACAGAATTTTTTGGTCATTTTTCGGAAAACTACACTTCTCCATCCGGGAAATCTGACATAGCCATGTTGTAGGCATGTTATTCTGAATCTATTCCACTAAACATTTGCTTTCGGAAATGTATATTGAATGTAAAAGTCCTATATAATATTACCTTAGATCTCCCCTCAGTTTCAAACTTTTGTGTCGGCGTTTCTCCCTGTCACAGGAGCTCCCGGGCGTAACGTCATGCCACTACAGAGCATGCTCGGACATCACGACCAATGAAATTAAAGTCGGCCAAAAGGCAGGCCAATCAAATCATTGATAGCATTAGGAGATTTTCAGATTTCAAACATCCTCTACTTTAGTCAGTTCCACAATGGCGTCCTCTTGTAGTGGGTGTGCTGTGACAATACAAGGCTATCACTCGTTTTTTTAAGAATAATCAGGATAGTGTGAATTTCCTACACAGTCATGGTGTTCCGCCTTCCTCCCTGAAGTGTAAGAAGTGTGGACGTGACCTACATTATAGACAGGACCTCTGTCGGTGGTACTGTAAGAATTTTAAAAATTACGCACATTCAAAGGAGTGGAGGGCATGTAGGTTCAGAGGATTGAGGCAAACCCTTCCACCTCATTCTCCTCCAACGACATTTAAGATAAGGAAAGGTTAGGTTAGGTTAATAATATGGGGGGGCTTTATAGGCTACAGTCCAACCTTTGTCCTCAATTTCAAAACCAAAAACCTTTTTATGGTCAATTTTAGTGCGATTTGAGTGAATTTGACCTTCGTTTTTTTTTTTTCAGATTTTACTCGTGGAGATAGGCTTGGGTAGGCCTATCTCCACAACAAGTGATTTCCGACAAAAATGAAGGTCAGATTCATTCAAAGCACACTAAAATTGACCGGAAAGTATATCTTTGGTTTTGAAATGGAGAAATGTAGTTTTCCAAATATTGTTTCCTGTAAGCCAAGAAACCATTTTACAACGTTGGGTGGTAACCATATAACCAAACCATACGTGCTCCCTGCGTGTCAACAAGGGGGTTGGTGGAGGGTTAGTGCCCCCTCTCCGTAAAACAAATAACTCAAAGTCAAATGGCCACCCCTTATGGGATTATGGCCCAATTATTTTAATATCTTTCTGATACTTGTTGCTTTTCTTTCCGTTACAGGTGGCTTTACATTGAGTGACAAGCCAAATGGTTTCCTGTAAGCCAAGAAACCATTTACAACGGTGGGTGGTAACCATATAACCAATCCATACGTGCTCCCTACGTGTTAACAAGTGGGTTGGTGGAGGGTTAGTGCCCCTCCCTGTAAAAAAAAAAATAACTCAGAGTCAAATGGCCACCCCTTACGGGATTATGGCGTCTGGCAATAGATAGATAGATAGATAGATAGTAATGTTTTTTGTTTGTGAGAAATTGGTTATTTAATACTCATATTTGACTGCATGTACCACACTTGATAATCCTTAAGTAGACATAGGACCACCATATTTGGCAGCTTTCTTCTGTTTTTTCCCTTCCCTTACCTCATCCTGGGATTCTTTAAGTATTTTTTTTAGGTATTTATTTCCTTTATTGCTGTTTCTTTAGCAGGCAATCTTACCATACCCAGTGGATTTGTGCTATCATATAGTATGTGACTGTATGTGTTTTTTTTGTGTGCAAATGAATATTACCAAATCTTTCTCAACTATATAAGCATACCAGACACGAGAGAAGTGAGTGCAAAAATTATCATGGCATAAGTCTCTTGAATGTTGCAGGAGAGGTATATGGAGGAATCATCACAGGGAAAGTAAAGAATTTATCAGAATGTCTAGTGAATGACAAACAGGGTGGTTTTAGTGTGGAAGAGAATGTGTGGTCATGTATTTACAATGAGACATACCGGTAATGGAGAAGGCTTATGGTAAGAAGTACGGTATTTGTGGTGAGAAGTAAACAAAGATGGATTGTGGAAGGGCTTTGCGTATGTGTTGGGTTAGGTTAGGGTAGATTAAATTATTAGGTACAGTTAAGGTAGGTTAGGTTAGATTTAGTTAAACAATTAGATTAGGCCAACTCTTTCCACCATTACTAATATTTCTGATCAGATTGTCATAGCCATAGTATGGTTATTATTCATTTGTACAACAAATGAGGCCTCAAAACACTCATATGAACTAAAAAACTATCAAGATTCAACAAAAAAACAAAAACAAAAATAGGAAATGACAATGAAGGAAATATTTACCATTTTTTCTTGTGTTTTCAAGTTTGTGTGTTTTATTTCTTTTAAAAACAGTGAAAGCAGTACCGGTATTTGTTTGCAGACGCACACCATCTTGTGGCGTGTGAAGACAGGCTAACCCATTTTATGCTAACCTAATTAATTTTACAAGTATGCTAACCTAACCAATCCCTGTTTACTCATATTTTCTTTGTTTGTTGATAGATCCTCTTCATATTCGAAAATGCACTTCTGTACACCTTTACAGTCAGTGAATCAGTTCAAAAGTAGGTAAAAATAGTTTCATTTAATTTTTAAGAAGTGATCCTATGTCTCTTCATAGGCATATTCTACACTCTTCTCTTGTCCATCATATACACTGTGGAGTGTAGATTCATTCATTCATTCATTGCCAGACGCCCTGTATCCCAAACGGGGTGGCCAAGGCTTAGAGTTAATTGTTTTACAGGGAGGGGCACTAATCCTCCACCAACCCCACTTGACACGTAGGAAGAACGTTATGCCAACAGCATCTGGTGTTCCCAGGCGGTCACCCATCCAAGTACTAACCAGACCCAACGTTGCTTAACTTCGCTGATCGGACGGGAAGCAGTGTACTCAGCGTGGTATGGAGTGTAGATGAATGAGTAAATGTTGTCATTCTTTAAGCAACAGAAAGACCTTACCAGTTTGCTTCATGTTCTTCCAATTGCATTTCAATATTTTTCTTACTCTTTTGGAGATGGCTGATAATTGCTTTATGATTTTGTTTCCCTGTTGTTTTTGTCTATGAACAGTTCTCGTGTAATGGCGGACACTTATAAAAACCTACAGTAATCTACCAAAGTTCATTTACTTTTGCAGTTTGGCAGACTGCATTGTCATGGTAGATTAGTTCTGTCCATGTAGTTATAGCCAGACAACATAATTCCAGAAAGGGTGACTGATTGTCTTTGAGTTAGTTGTTTTATGGTGAGGGACACTAACTGTCTGACAATCCACCGTTGACGTGTAGGGAACACGTTTGGGTTGGTTATATGGTTACCACCCTGTGTTGTAAAAGGTTTCCAGGCTTACAAGAAACCATTAGGCTTGTCACCTTATGTAAAGGCACCTGAAAAGGAGAGAAGAGTAATAAAAATTGACGGGAAGGATGAGAGGAATAGGAGGAGAGGAGGGCAGATACAGAAAAAGAATGATAAAAGTGAAGGAAGAGGTAGGCAGTGCTACATCAAGTGAGTGGATGATGGTTGCTGCCACCTACCACAAAGGTTATGGGTTAGCTTGTTAAGTTAGGTTCAGGTAGGATAGAATAGGATCAGGCAAGTTTAGGTTGTTAGGTTAGGTTAGGTTACATTGTTTCATTAGGTGAGGGTAATGTTAAGTTAGGAAGGATGAGCATACTGTGTATTAGGTTAATTTGGGTTAGGTAAGGCTTGGTTGTTGTTATTTAAAGATAGGCTAGCCACAGTAAATTTACATATGAATCAGTATTAGTATTACAGGTAAGTCTCCACCATTACACATAAGAAACAAATGCAAATTGGGAAGTAAGTTATTGGTAAAATCAAGAGGAAATTAACAAAATATATTGGTAAAATCAAGAGGAAATTAACAAAATATATTGGTAAAATCAAGAGGAAATTAACAAAATATATTGGTAAAATCAAGAGGAAATTAACAAAATATATTGGTAAAATCAAGAGGAAATTAACAAAATCAGCAGGAAACAGTCTTCTGTCACCATGAAAAGGGTTAGAAAAACATAGAAAACAACCAGGAAGAGGAGAAGTTAGTTGGTATATTACATGCTAAGGGGTCTTTGTATGCAGCATGTGTTGAGGAGTGTAATGCTGTATGGTAGTGAGACCTGGGCAGTAAAGAAAGAGGATATTCGCAGGCTCAAACGGACAGAAATGACAATGATTAGGTGGATGTGCAGTGCTTCCCTGCGTGCAAGGCCTAGGGGGGCTGGGTTTATGATGGGAGAGTTGAGAGGTAGGCTGGGACTGGAGTGTATTGGTGTTGTGATGAGAAGTAGATTGAGGTGGTTTGGGCATGTGGAAAGGATGGGGGATGATAATTGGGCGCAGAAAGTGAGAAGCGTTAATACTGAGGGTGGGGTTGTAAGGGGTAGACCGAGAAAGACATGGAACGAGGTCATTACGTGTGACCTCAGAGTTAAGGTACTGAACAGGGAGGCTACCATAGATTGAGCTGCATGTAGAGCCGCCATTAGGTGACCAAGGACGATGCATGCAAGCATGTTAGAGCCTTCAAAAACGAAACGAAACAAATGCTGCTTAAAGTATGGTAAAACGTTACTTTCCTGATGAATTAATGCATTCTGTGCGTAAAACCAGAAGAACTTCACAGGGTCTTCAGTCTTTCCAACATGCAGTTTTTTCAGGTATTAACTGTTCCGAAAACCAACACAACCTAACCTATCCTAGCCTGACCTGACCCGACAACCTAATCTAACCAAGCCTATCTAAACCTGAGCTAACTGTCTGATGTCACGTCTCCTATCACAAAAAGAAAGGCTACAGATGCAACAAATGACAACAAAGATTCATTCATCTGTGATACAGGTGTGTGTATGTCGCAGAGGGTGCAGGAACATTTTGGTACAAATTCAGGTACAGATATTATAGAATATACTCTTCTCATTAACAAAAAATCCTGTTGCAGGTACAAAGTGCTCAGAAAGATTTATTTTATTTGCTTTATTTGCTTTTTTAGTTAGTTCTTTTTACGGGGTGGGGCACTAACCCACCACCAACCCTTTTAGTCGCCTCGTACGACAAGCAGGGATACTGGGGGAGTATTCTTGAAACCCCCTACCCCCAGGGGGGTAATTGATAAGCTTATTTTGGCGATGCCCCTAAACCAAACTTTTTTTTTCTTTCTTTCATTTACTGTAAAATGGCCCCCTCCCCCCAAATGAAAATCAGTCAAATTTTGATAAAACTTTGTTCTGAATTTAAAGACTTTTAGATTTAAAATCAGTCAGAGAAAGCCACTTCCTTTACTTCTTGACATTCCTCAGCCCTGACCTAACCTTTGTATGGTACTGTTCATGTCATAGTTGAGCATTACCCGTACCTAACCTAATGGCGGTTGTAGTCAAGAGAAGCCCGAACTTCATTTCATGTATTTTGGAGTGCTCTTTTTATGGTATTCTCCTCACCATTTGCTAACACTTTCCTTCAAAGACACTTCCAATGCAAATTAAGCCTTTCCCTAAGGAGGTCATTAACCCCTGGAGATGATGTTGCTGTTCATGTTGTAGAAATTCTAGTTTTAGGAGAAGCATCCTGATATGGTTTGGTTGTGTGGAGAATGAGAGACTGACTAGTTGAGTGTACATGAGTGAGATGCAGATGTGTACGAAGATGGGGCGACCAAAAGTAAATCTTAGGAATGGGGTGGAGAGGTACATGAGAGGAGTGGGGTGTAACTTAAAGAGAGGACAGCCTAATGGCAGAAGACCTGATGGTATGGAGGCAATTTGCATGTGGCCACCCCTTCCGGGGACTGTAGATAGATAGGTAGATAGAGATTTACATAGTTCATCCCATCTCTAATAGGGAAGACGGGTCAAGATGAACATTTACACTGCAGCTTTTCAAAACAATACTGTGTAATGAAAGGGATACTGTACTAAAACTAGACTTTGTTTCAGAGTATCAAGATGGAGGAAGAGTTTGAAACACGTGCCTGGGATGACGCTCCTGACACGGAACCGCTGGTGAGGTTACATCAAACTTTATTTACCATAGACACCATCACCTGTTATACCATTTTACACCAACTGGCCCTAAAACTGCCCTGTATCCTGCAGGAGTATTCAGCTATAACATGAGATTAAAGCTGGAATATGATGCTAGTGGAAAGGATATAGAGCCTTAATACAGTCTTGTCTTATTCTGTCATTGAGCTACATTACATAAGCTACAAAACAACAAAACCCTAGTCTAGATCAAGGTAAAATGGCTATAGTGTACAGCAGAGCTGGGCATCGCAAACAGAATTTCACTTCCTCAGTGCAAATCCACAAACTCGAAAAATTGCCTTCCGCAACCACAAATCCACAAACGTTTTGAAATTTGTGGTTCCACAAATGCAAACACAAATGTAAACCATTTGTACTATGGCATCAGTTTCATTTTATTCTGGATACCATTAGAGGATATTTTTAAGTTTAGGATGATATTTTTCGTAATCAAGGGGTTAAAAATCATCTCTAGTTCCTCCTCCTCTACAATTATATTGCTATTCTGACTAACAATAGATGACTTTGTGAAGTTTAGCAATTGTCTGTAGTACTGAATGGGATACCGGTATGTAAAATTATATTCACAGTAAAACTAAAATACATACAGTAAATAATCCTCCAAATTAGCGAGGGTTACGTTCCAAACCCCCTTGCTGAGTCATTTGGTTGATTCTTGACGCCTTCCTGAAAATGACATTTACTGCTAATTGCGTAGCCTATGAACCACTGATACTGTGATGCATTACCCATAAACGTTTCTTGTTAAATCTGTTTCGTCTTTGATTTTAGCTGTTCATCTGTGTCAACTCATGTGTGATTCATCAGCTTAATGGTGGAAGGGACCATCCTGAGTGTTTAACTAAACCTAACATAACCAAGTTTAACTGTACCTAATAATTTAACCAAATCTAACCTAAGTTACAGTTGGGAAATTGGGAAATGAAATCCACTTTTGAGTACGTAGAGTAAGTTTCTTCCATTGTGCTAGAAACAAACAATCGTAGGTAAGACTTAATGGCTTAACCCCTAAATGACCGTGGGTTCAGAAATTTGCATGCACCCCTGGCCGGCCCTTGAACGATTTTTAAAGAGTTCCAGAATCAATTTATTTTTCTTATAAACGTGAAGAGAATCATCTGGTGCACCTAGCAATGTGTTTCTCAGCTTCCTAAACCCATCATGTGATTTGCTATGATACGCGGAAAAATTAATAAAATTACGGTGCATGTGCCACGTGGACGAAAATAACCGAGACCTGACTGCTTGGGATGGTATCGTAGGGTCGTGTAAACATACCAGGGACCTTTGTTTCCTTCTCATAACTGTTCACAGTTTTTTATGGCCCGCGTCAAAATGACGTCACTGACACCAGTGCTGTAAAGGGTTGTTCAATGTCAGGGGTTATTAAGGGGTTAATGGAGTACTATATTGTTTGCCTCAGTACTCTTTCTTTCACATATAAACACAAAAACTAATGAAAGAGTGACCACTAAATGTACATACAGTAATCTCTCCACTATCCGATGTAATAGAGCCAAAGGCATGTCCGGAAAGTGGGTCTGTCTGGATAGTGGACCCCTTCCTCCTGGACTGGTACTTGTGGACCCTAACCCAGCCTGACTCAGAAAACCACCTACATAACTCTCTACCAGACATGCATAGCACCTATTTAAGACCCAATTCATGCAAAAATGGGACAGAAAGTATGAAATAAATGAAAAGGAACCAGAGGATGAGGAATTAGAAGTGACTGTGGAAAATTTTTAGGAGTGTACAGGGTACTTACAACACGTCCGGGGCCGTTCGTTACGAAGGTTAACCCGCCTCCTCAAAGGCTCTGGCAGTGGTGAAAATGCTCTTGAAGCACGTACAGTAATTCTGTGTTGTGCTGCACTTAATTCTTTGCATTATGAGTTATAATTGTTTAACACTGCACATTCTGTTCTTGATTGCACCATGCCAGTTTCAACTGCCATTGTCATCCACCAGTTTACACTCTGTTCTTAATCTTTGCACTCTGAATTCTAATTTCATAACACTGCACAACACTGTAAATTCCCATGTGGTCTAATGGGGAGGTTTTGCAGTTTATTCACTGTTTATTCACAAAAATGAGCACATGCGGCATCCATTGAATGAGCGTCTAGTCAGGATGGTAGTTAGGTGGTAACTGGGGAGGGATGGGGGAAGGCGGGTAGCAAGCAATGAGCGTAAACACAGCTGTTCGGTGCTGCATGCCAGTTTCAAAGTACGGTTGAAAAAACGTCTGATTTTTTGTTTTTATTTTTACATTTTTGGGGTTCCAAAGGCCCGGGCCCAAAATGTCCGGTAAGTAAGGAGTCCGGATAGTGGGCATCCGGATAGGATAGGGAATACTGTATAACTTTCAGCAGAAGGAACTTAAAAATTCAATTCATATTCCTCCAGTTTATTTTCTGTGTTTTTCTGATTTTTTTTTTTCTTTTTTTCTTTAATAGGAAGAACTCGCTAATTAGTAAAGTTGTTAATTATGAGTTCAGCAATTATTGGTTTCTGTAGTATTTGAAATATTATTTTATTAGTATATTAGAATGTTTTTACTACAAAACAATGGTAAATCATTCACTTTTGTTGATAAATGAATTAAACTATTGCACTTTACAGCCCACACTTGACAAGTTGACGCACCAGTCCACCTCCATTCCTTGGCTCTGACCTCCTCAGTCCTCACTCCAGTCACAGTCAGACTCGTCCAACAACTGAGACAACTCCATCTTGAGCAGGTCCATGTTCCCCTTCATAAAAACAAACTGCTCATAGTTCTCAGAGGTCAGGCTGGTTTGCAGGCAGGCTTGTGTTTGCAAGAGTACTTCCGCAAACGCAAAACAGCAGATTTCCATAAAATTTGTCGCAAATGCTAATCCGCAAATGAAATCACATTTACGCAGTTGTGGAATTTGCGGTTTGCGGAAGTGATGGTGGAAGTGCCCAGCTTGGGTGTACTGTAATTGACACATATTCATTCCCATTGAACCCGAGGGGCTTACTGCACTTTTTTATTGACTGTGCAGTAATAAATCACAACCAGTACCTTTTCCTAAAATGATTCCTCCTCCTTTGTGGCTCAGGTATTTGGTGTTTCAGTTATTTGCAGGATAATAAACCACCTCAGGACCCAATAGTTAGAGGTGTTTTTTGATATTTAAGGACACAGGACAGGATTCACAAATGTATTTACAGTTGATTGCTTCTCACAACTTAGATTTGTTTTTGCAGGAAGAACTAGAGACACTGAAAGTTTCTACTCGGTTCTCCCTGTCCTGTCCAGAACAGGTAACAGGTACGAATTTTCCTCTCGTAATCAGAGATTGTTTTTGATGGAAGAATGAAAGATGGAAAGATCCTACTCTCATTGGCCGTCTTGCAAAATCAAATTTGAGTTATGACAAAGAAGACATCGTTAATACCTTTGAGAATCCCATCCCTATGTGTTGTTAAATCAGCCTAAAATAGTCTTTAAACAAGTAGATTCAAGTGCCTGATGATGGTTTGTAGTGCAGGTGGTTGTTTTGAATTACTGCAGGGACCATTTTGGCAAGGGAAGAAATTATTCTCAGGTATCATCATTTGCAGAGATGCCTGCTATGCATCCTCTTGAAATATGGAGGGTATTCTGTCTTTTGTGAATCTCTGGAAATATGGAGGGGCCACTGTAATGTCTGTTATCCTTCCCCTGCAAAGTACCAGTATGGAGGGATTGCTGTAATGTCTGTTATGCATCCCCTTCAGATATGGGGGGATTGCTGTAATGTCTGTTATGTGTCCCCCTCAGATATGGAGGGACTGCTGTAATATCTTTCATGCTTCCCCTGCAGGTATGATGGGATTGCTTTATTCATTTATGACATGTTCCAGGAGGAGGATGAAACCCTTAGTCCAGCTGATGTCCAGTCCAACTGTCTACGTCAGTTCTCCAGTACAGACTTTATCATGGAGCCGGGCATCTTCTCAACACTCAAGAGGTTAGTATAAGAAACACTGAAATTTATGGGCATTATGGAATGGAAGAAAAAGGTATTGAAGTGAGGTGTGGGATTGCTGAGTTGGTAAAGAGGAGTACATTGCAATAGTATGGACATTTACAATGATTGCACTTAGATGGAATGCCAGGGAAAGTGTGTGAGTGATATAGAGGATGCTGTTGGTAGAAGCAGACCTCATGTGGAAGAAGAGAGTGGAATAGTACATTGAAGAAAGAGTAGGAAGAAGAGGAGCCTTTGAAAGAGAGAGAGAGGGGATAAGGTAGCCTGGAGCCACTTCTCTTACGGCCATCCCCTGTCCGGGGGTTCCCAGGTGGGAGCAACGTGTCAGAGTCTTTTAATACTATTGGAGGTACCCTGAGGAAGAGCCTCAACCATCTTTTGATCAGTGTTTTATCTTTGTTTTTGGACCTTTTGTATTTTGTGTTACTTCTTTACTTACTACTCTTTAGCTCATCTCACCATCTTTCTTTGTCTCTCTTTTAATCCCTGTTATTAGTTTCCCAGATCACTCATTCTCTTTTGCAATGACAACTCTGCACTCTGAGAATTACCAGAGTTTTGAATGTTGTAGTTCAGTACTGTGCCTGCTACATTTAACCAGGACCAGGATTTCAGCTGATACTGTATAGCTGCCCAATACTGTACCCTGTTACTATACATATAATAAAGACACTTAGTATAGGCTTCGTATTAGATATTTGTGGAGATTATTAATTTGATCTTATGAATATGTACAGCCATTGTTTTGTACCTGGGTGCACTGATAGAATAAAGAGGAGGATGTGCAAGGAGAGTGGAAGGCAGGGTGGTACGGGGTAGGAAAGTGGCTGGTGTTATGAGGGCGCATTAATACAAAACAGAGATCTGATTGTGGGCCTGAGTGTGGCAGCTGTGTGACAATTGTATGATGGAGTTTAAGTGCCCCATTAACGTGTAGATGTGAAGCTGGTGTGGCATGAAAACGAAATGTCAAGAGATAGAGAAGTAGATGTGGGGTTCTTGAGAAATGTGTGTGGAGTGCAAGGAATGGATGGGTTAAGAAATAATGTCCAGTGAACCCTCACTACATCAAGCCAGTTAGGGGAAAGAGGCTGACAATGTACCCAGTTGTTTGATATAGACGATGTTCATTAGGATTGGGTATGTTGAACCGAGGTTTGATATACTATAATGTTTGCGTGATGGATGCCTAACAGAATTATGCATATTCACAGTTTTATTTCAGTTTTCTCTAGGTTAATACTGTGTACCTTTATACTATATAGCTACATGAATATCTATTTTCAGTCAGTAGTAATTAATATTATGATTAATGATTTTGTTTTCCTGCCTGGTTTGTAATGTTGTGTATGACATTGATGATGATGATGATGGTGATGGATTTTATTTTCATTGCCTAATTTTTAATGGTCTGTGTGATGATGATGATGATTAATTTTCCTTGTATAATTTCTGATGGTGTGTTTTGGCAGGTACTTCCAGGCAGGAGGCAATCCAGAGCAGGTGATTGAGATGCTGTCTGAGAACTACCAGGCCGTGGCTCAGATGGCAAACCTAATGGCTGAGTGGCTTATCCTGGCTGGTGAGGCAGTTAGCGTCGTCGTCATCATCGGCATCATCATCATCATCAAAAATCAGTCATCATTGTTTTCCATTTGATCATCATCATTGTCATCATCATCATCATCATCATCACCATTGTCATCAATATCATCATCATGTCATCGTCGTCCTCCATTTTGCTATTCTCATCATCAATCATCACCATCATCATCAGTTGTCAGTCATCATCATCTGACATTTTGCCATCATCATCATCATCATCATCATCATCACAGTCATCATCATCGTCATCATCAGTAATCAGCCATCATCATAATAAATCATCATCATCATCAGTCATCATTGTCTTCTATTTCATTATCATCATCATCATCATCATCTTCCATTTTGCCATCATCATCATCATCGTCATCATCAGTAATCAGCCATCATCATAATAAATCATCATCATCATCAGTCATCATTGTCTTCTATTTCAATATCATCATCATCATCATCATCTTCCATTTTGCCATCATCATCATCATCATCATCATCATCATCTCCACCACCATCACCACCACTCATTGCTCATCATCATCAATCATCATCGTCCTCCATTTCATCATCATCATCATAATATCCTTTTTTTTTTCCCAATCAGGACCATAATGGGGCTGAGGCTGGGCTATTCAATCGTGTCATTTTGAGGTGAAAATGACCAGTCACATTCTTCTGAATAGCATTATGTGAGCAATAAACCTGAAGCAGCCCTTGGTCATCAACCTTTATAGGCCTCATCTGATTTAACCTTACCTTGCCGCTAAGCCAGTATACAAAGGAGAATGAATGAGTAGGATGATATATTGCTTTCACTGTCTGCTGTGTAACATGAAACATGTATGTGTGGGTGGTTATGCTTACAAAGTGGAGTCAGGATTCTGGCGGCTTCATTGTAAAGTGAATAAGAGTGTGTTTGCATTTAACTGGCATGTTATTAGTTTTCCCTCTGTCAGGATTTTTCTTCCTGGTCCCTACCTCACCTATCCTTGGATAGAAAAAAAAGAGTTCCAGATGATGATAGTAATGATGGTGTCAGAGATATGTCTCTGATGATGTACTTCCATTTTAAGCTTTTGGGTCCAGCCCAGCAAATTTATATACATTGCAGTGCCCCAGATGTTCATGATGAAAGGTTTTGGAAAGCTGGTATTTTTTTTTTTTTTTTTTTTTTTTTTGGGCGTGTTCACGATCCACTCACTCGATGTGGTGCTGCTCTTGGGTGTCTGCCCTTTCCTCTCCTCCTTCCTTTCCTTCCTTTCTCTTCTGTCTTCCTTTACTTCAATCTTTCCTTGTCCTTCTGTCCATGGGTAACTTTACACTCCCTCTTTTGTCTTTCTTTCCTTCATTCTTTCCTGTTCGTTTTGCCTGTGGGTGACTGCACTGAGTGGCTAGCTGAATGGTTTCCTGTACACCAGGAAACCATTTACTACGCTGGACAGTAACCATATAACCAAATTTTGGCGCCTGGTGATTTAGTGGGTCATTGCGGCGCTTCAATCGGATTGAGCCGGTGAAGGTTTATATCCAAGGGGTGGTTGGGATTTATTGCTCATGTAATGCCACTCAGGGATGAGTGAGGCTGGTCAGTTTCATCTTAAATGTCGGGGCCAACTTGCCTAGCCCCAGGCTCCTACGCTCCTCATGGGGCAACGTAGGATTGAATGATGGATGGATGGACTATGTCGTAATACCAGTACCTATATGTATAGGCATTCACCTGTTTTGCGTTCCCTTCAGGAGTCATTGTATTCGTTCTGTAATTTAGCCCACAGTCAAGGTTCTGATGGTTCAGTAGTGAGAATTAAAAAAATAAGTAATGATACTTTTTTTTTATCCATGGGAACAGAATCAGAGAACAGAAACTTATAAAACAACTGTGTGATTCAACCTAGTTCAGCATATGCTAGCCTGGGTGAATGAATACTGTTGTAACACTGCTATTACAGTGGCAAGCATGGAAGCTAAATCCGGACCTCCATTCCCACTCTAGGGCAGGGCAAGGAGTAGCAACATCCAGACAGCCAAAGTTTGCCCAGTTCAATGGGCCATGCTTCCATTTACTCATCATTCAAGCCCTCAAAATCCTGGCTTCATCAGATAGGCCAAAATAGTTTCACCACGTTCTGTAGTTTCACATATACCTATCTGATACAGACAGTCTGAACGCTGTCACGTTAAAAAGGGGTGCCAAATCCCTGGTCATGCACTTCACACAAAATTCATCCAGCCAGCTCAGTCTCTTATCACTCCCTTAGCCTCACCAACTTCCATACCTTACTTCCTCACACACTCATTCACCATATCTCTCCACCTTCTTCTTGGCCTATATCACCTCCTCCCTTCGTCAGATTCGATTAGATATACTCTTTTTGCCACTCTGTTGTCATTCATTCTCTCCACATGACCATACCATCTCAGTACACTCTCTTCGATTCTGGTGTCCACAGACTTCCTCAGTCCACATCTTTCACGAATCACATTATTTCATATCCTATCCACTGTCTGTACTCCACATACATTCCTCAGCAGTCCCATATCCACTGCTCTTACCCTTGACTTCTCATTTTCATTCCATGACTTTAATTACCAGTAAATAGATTCTGAAAAATATTTAATAAATAAAATGACTTTTGAAATATTTTTGGAAATTTGTAATTTGGATTTTGGGAACTGCTCTGTACTGTATTATGAGTTAGGGCAATGATGATAATTATGTTGAATTTAAAAAATATCCATCACCAGGTGCTAGTTGTAATGAGGTACAGGGAATGGTGGAATATTATCTTAAGGAAATGATGATATTAATGATATTTTAACATTACACTGCATCACCAGGTGCCAGCATTAATGAGGTACAAGCAATGGTGGAGAATCACCTGAAGCAGATGATCCTGAAGACTTTTGACCCCAAGAAGGCTGACACAATCTTTACCGAGGAGGGAGATGTGAGTGCCAGGCTTTTATTTATTAGTACAGTATATACTTGGTTAATGCCTTGCACTGGGGAGGGACACCTTCACATGGTGGCATTAGTGTAGCTGACCCACACATATTGGAGCACTACACAGCACATGCCACACTAAGACACAAACACATCATTGGTGTAGGGAACCTATGATATGACCCCATAGGGGCAGTTACATACCTGCAGTTGATGGTTCTGTTGTGTCAGGTGGACTGGTGTTGAGCAACAGTAACAAATATCCCTCAGCCCTCTCCCTGCCCCCCAAAAATGAGGATGGGGAACTGCAGAAGGGTAGCTTTGGCCTGCAGTCCACTGGGTTCTCATTTGAGATGAACCTGAGGCTATAAGTACTACTTGTCAACCACTTGAACCCAAATAGTTTACTGTTCAGTTTATTCTTACCACTGCCAGAGGAGTTTATTCAACTTAGGAAAGACCTCTCACACTGAAGGAATATTTTTTAGAGCTTTATGTAATCTCTGCAATTTGAAAAGTCTGTCATTAGGCAAAGAAAATGGTCCAGAGAGAGTGTGAGTATAATGAGGGAGACAACCATGGTCCCAGTGAATTACACTATCTCATAATAACTAAACAAATAGAGTGTAAATTTCTGATTGTGTTTGGGGGGCATTGCAAGGGGTTTTAGGCAATATCACAGATAAATTTTGGTTGCATGGGTTTTATTTTGTGTGTGTGTGTGTGTTGGGGGGGATTACATACATAGCTACAAAATACCATGCTTCCTCATAAAGAATTCATGTACTGAGGTTGGCCATGGTACAGCTGTTTTCTGTGGACTGGAAGCTAATCCAAGTGCCACAACCAGCTACCTTAACACTTCCCAATGGTTGCTGGAAGCTGTTGGGAAAGGAGGAATTTCATATGTGCAATACGATTGTAACAATGTGAAAATCCCTGCTTGGACATTGACTCTGTGTACAGTCAGTCACAAGAAAGATCACTAGGCAGTTATACTTGTAGCTGAAATGTTTCATGCCTGAGAGTTATGATTGTGTGGTTGGGTACCAAGCTTGTAGCCACTTTTCATGGTAGTACAGGCAAACCCCAGTTTAACAATGCAATTGGTTAAGTAAAAAACCCATTGGTAAGCGGGGTATCATATCTCGGGGTAGATTTAACATGTAAAGTATTGGGATGCATTTTTGAGCCTTGGGTTTCCCCCCGACCAAATCCCAAACCCACCCAAATGAATCCAAAAAAAAGTTTAAAGCCAATCTAAATGGCCCAGTAGCTGTAAAAGAAGCTAACCTAAGCCTAAAACCAGTGCCTGTCTCACTTGTACCCAGTCAAGGTCACTGGAGAATGCGATCTCCAACTTGTATTCAAACTCGGTAGCGAAGAAGCAGCAGCATTGTATACAATCTCACCATCAGATGGTCCTGGGATAATTAAACATGTTATGCATAATAATAATGTATGAATGATGCAGAAGCATCCAAGGTGTGAATTGTTGTGATGGATGGGAAGTTGTTGAATGCTGTGAAGAGTATGTACGATGGTGCGAAGGCTGCAGTGTGTGTGTGGATGGTGAACTAAGTGAATTTTTCTCATTGAAAGTTGGGTTGCAACAGGGATGTGTCATGTCTCCATGGTTGTTCAATCTGTACATGGATGGGGTAATAAAAGAGGTACAAGGTAGGGTAGTGGATGTTGGAGTGGCCCTGGTGAGAGAGGATAGTGTTTGGAAACTCCCTGTACTGTTGTTTGCAGATGATACTGTGTTGTTGAGTGAAGACGAAGGGGAGCTGCACGGCTTGGTGGATGAGTTTGGGAGAGTGTGTAAGAAACGGAGTCTAAAGGTGAATGTATGGAAGAGTAAAGTGATGGTCATTGAGAGAGGTGAAGTCAGTGAATGTACAGCGAGGTTGGATGGTGAGGAATTGGAAAATGTGAGTACGTTTAAGTACTTGGGTAGTGTGATGGGTAAGGATGGAGGTTTGGAGGGTGAAGTACTTGAAAGGGTACAGCAGGGAAGAAAGGTTGCTGGTTCTTTGAAAGCAGTGATAAGAAACAGGGAAGTGAGCATGGAAGTGAAAAAGTTACTACATGACAGTATTGTGATACCAACTCTAACGTACGGAAGTGAAGCTTGGACGTTGTTGGAAGGACACAAGTCAAGAATGAGAACAGTGGAAATGAGTTATTTAAGAGGAGCCTGTGGAGTCACATGGAGAGACAGGCTGACGAATGAGGATATAAAGGAGCGTTGTGGAGTTGATGTGGATGTGATAGGAAGCGTTATGAGGAATACACTGAGGTGGTTTGGCCATGTGGAGAGGATGGAGAGTGAAAGACTGACGAAGAGAGTGTATGTGAGTGAGATGGAGGGGGGAAGAGGGAGGGGGAGGCCAAGGATGAGATAGAGGGATGGGGTGGAGAGGTATATGAGAGAGGGGGGTGTGAGTTGGGAGCAGGGCAGTGAAATGGCGGGGGACAGGGTGACTTGGAGGCGATTTGTTTGTGGCCACCCCAAACGGGATTGAGGCGTCTGGCAATAGATAGATAGATAGATAGATAGATAATCGTTAATGTTTTGATGGGGAATTCTCGATGGGGAATCCGAACAATGATGCAATCAGGATAGTCTTTTCAGTGGCTCCTCTTGATGTCTTTTTAGTTACTGTTCTGGTTGCTGAGCTCCTTTATTTTCTTCATTCTTATTTTCCAACATTTATTTAGAATTTCCATTGTATTTTCAAAGCATTTTCCCTTGAATAGCTCGAATGTAAACATGTGGTATATCGATCGATAGTGCGATCAGGATGGCCTTTTCAGTGGCTCCTCTTCATGTCGTTTTAGTTATTGTTCTGGTTGCTGAGCTCCTTTATTTTCTTCGCTCTTATTTTCCAACATTTATTTAGAAATTTCTTTGTCTTTTCAAAGGGTTTTTCCTTGAACAGCCTGAATGTAAACACATGATTTATCGATGTCACAGTTTTCGTCAATGCATGAAATATTTACTCTTTAAGGCTTTCATCTATCTATCTATATACCTAGGCTGCTTCCCCCAAGGAAAGGCTTTCATGATTATTAATATTTGCTTAAAATTAATATAATGTAGAACATGATAGACTAGAAGTTTAATGGTCAAACATGAAATATTCTTTGTCGAGTCGCTTAGTTGTCCACGCTGACACTGTTCCCTCCACTTGTGACAAAAACACATTAATCTAAGTCTAAAATCACTTTACAAATCAACCTTATTACAGAATTTTAGTCTAAAATATCATCAAAAGTCGATAAAAAAAAAAATAAGTAAAAAAAAGACCATTGCAAAACTGAGGGTTGGCCTGCGATAGGCGGGGTAGGGTGGTATTTCTACCCCCATCACTATTCCGGGGTATCGCATTTAGGGGTATCGTAAATTGGGGTTTGCCTGTACTTCCAGAGGTCAATGGTAGCCACCCATTCACAAGCATGACTGGAACATAACCCTCATGAATACCTAGGACTGACTCTGAAGGCCAGTTCTTGCCGTTTTTGTCTATCCCAGTACTCAGGGCTGGGGTTCTGAAGCATATTTGTAATTGATTCTCCATTGTAACATGAATGTGTGTTTACCGGAAGAACTACAGTAGATGAGGGAAGTTTTTTCACTTATGTTTTTTTCTCATTTCATTATTTGAGAGGAGCATGTGGAGTCACATGGAGAGACAGACTGACAAATAAGGAAGTGAAGGAGCATTGTGGTGTGGATGTGGATGTGGATGTGATAGGAAACGTTCGGAGAAATACATTGAGGTGGTTTGGACATGTGGAGAGGATGGAGGGTGAGAGACTGATGAGGAGAGTATATATGAGTGAGGTGGAGGGGGGGAGGGAGGGGGAGGCCAAGGATGAGATGGAGGGATGGAGTGGAGAGGTATATGAGAGAATGGGGTGTGAGCTGGGAGCAGGGCAGTGAAATGGTGGGGGCAGGGCGACATGGAGGCGATTTGTTTGTGGCCACCCCAAGATTAAGGTGTCTGGCAGTAGATAGATAGATTGATAGGTAGATACTGTAGTTTTTTTTTTCCTCATCTTCCTGCAGAAAACAGTTATAACCTGCAGTAATTTTTGTCCTGCAACCAAGATTATTTATGAAGTAAAACAGGGAATAGAGGAAGATTCAACAGCCCCTTGTCCTTCCTGCAAATCAAAACCCGAGTTACAACGGGGAATTGATTGTAAGTGAATTACTGTATCTTGGTCCAGAGATGTAAAGTCTTTCACCAGTTCAGGCCTTTCTCCACTCACCTAAACATCTAGCCAAGAGTCATCTCATTAGCCATCACCACTCCCTTGCAGACATCAACAAAACTCTTCCAGTGTACGGAGCTGCTATTCACTATTCACAGGTAGCACAGCATCGTCTACATACAGTAGATTTAATATACACCACCCTTTACCATTCATTACAGTCCTCATCCCATTCTCCATAGCTATTGTTGAAAGCTGTCTCATAACCCCTTTCATATATACAGGACATCGTGGGAGGAAAGGGGATAATTTGGGGAAGTGATAGATGAAGGAATTCAGAGTAAAAAAATGCTGTATCAGTTTGGTTAAACATCTCAGCTGTTATGGAGCCAAGTTATTGATAACTTTTTGGACAAATTTTGAGAGATACTATTTTTGCCCTGAAGTTCATCAGTCGCTGCAGATTGGTAAGAGATGAGATTTAAACCCATGTTGTTATGGTATTTTTTTGACTTAGAATTCCCTTATCTGTCATTTCCCAAAGTTTTGGGAAATGGGGTGGCTCAGTGGTAAAGCATGTGACTCAAAATTTTGAGGTTAAGAGTTCGTGCCATGCCCGGGTAGCATCCTTTGCTGGGAGGGGTAGCACTCTCCTGTAACCCTAGCAGGGCTGTGTGATCTGTCTAGGTCTAGCTCGGGGGAATAATCCCTTTAATCCCTTCCCTAAGTTGTGCCCCTTCCTCCTGGGACACCCTGTATATTGAACAACAATGGGGACATCACACATCCTTGTCTTACACCAGCAGTAACATTAAACCACTGGAAGGGGGGAGGAGAGGGAGGAGGAGGCCAAGGATGAGATGGAGGGATGGGGTGGAGAGGTATATATGAGAGGGGGATGTTAGCTGGGAGCAGGGCAGTGAAATGGCAGGGGACAGGGCAACATGGAGGCGATTTGTTTGTGGCCACCCCTTACGGAATTGAGGCGTCTGGCAATAGATAGATAGATTAAGCAACCACTAACCTATATACAGGCTTCATTACCATTATTAAAACTCCTTACAGCAAAGAGAAGCTTTCCATCCAAACCATTCATACCCCAAGCCTCTGTATTTGCTTTGTTGTCCACTTTTTCCAGATGCATAATTGCCATCAGTGCCTTTTCACAGGTTTTTTCAGCTACCTGTCTCACTGCAGATATATCATCTGCACATCCCCTACCACTCTTAAATCCTCCCTGTTCATCACACTAGTTCTGCTGATATATTTCTAACCTTCTCCGTGATATTTCTTCCATATTCAAGGATACATGGATAATATGTCAGTAGAATAAAATGATAACAGGTATTTGTGTGTTTCAGGCTCCAGCGTGGCTGACAGAACTAATTGAGCACAGCACATGGCGGTCTGTGGTCTACCAGTTGGCCGAGGAGTTCCCAGAATGCCTCATGCTCAACTTTACCATCAAGGTTATACAGCACAACACAGCACAGTATCCTTGTTTTAATCTAGTCTAATCTAATCTAAAAATGATGCCCTGTTTCCCCTTAAGGAATCCCTGTATTGGGGTTTGCCTTGGTACAGCTGATGTTTTCTATGGACTGGATGCTAAACAAATGCCCAAACCAGCTAATTTTGCTAACAGTTGCTGGATGCTGTTGGGAAAAAAGGAATTTAAAATGTGTAATAAGATTTATAATGTTGTGGTGGTAGGTGGGGATGATCACCATCCACTCACTCAATGTAGTGTTGCTTTGGGTGTCTGCCCTTTCCTCTTGTCCTTCCTTCCACTTCTTTCTTTCTTTCTTTCCACTTCCTTCTGCCTGTGGGTTACTTTACGCTCCCTCTTCTGCCTTTTTTTTTCCTTCATTCTTTCCTCTTCCTTCTGCCTATGGGTGGCTCTGCACTGAGTGACAAGCCAAATGGTTTCCTGTACACCAGGAAACCATTTACTATGCTGAGTGGTAACCATATAACCAAATTATGGCACCTAGTGGTTTAGTGGGTAATTAAGGCGCCCCAGTCGGATTGAGCCGGTGAAGGTTTATATCCAAGGAGTGGTTGGGATTCATTGCTCACGTAATGCCACTCATGGATGAGTGAGGCTGGTCATTCTCATTTTAAATGTCAGGACAAACTTGCCTAGCCCCGGGCTCCTATGCTTCTCATGGGGCAACATAGGATTGGATGATGGATGGTTGTGAGAGTCTCATCTCTACTAGTTATGTTTATGTGAAGCTACAACAGATAGAGCCAGGATTCTGGGGGCTTGAATGGTGAGTGAATGGAAATGTGGTCTATTGGATTGGGCAAACTTAGGCTATCTGGACGTTGCTACTCCTCACTTTGCCCTAGGGTGGGAAAGGAGGTCTGGATGGTGATGATGATGATGATGAGAGTCTTATGTTTAACTTTGTGTAGTCACTCAGGAGATAGATCACTGAGTGACTGTACTTGTGTCTGAACGTTTCCTCTCTGATAGAGATGACTGTGTGGCTGGGTACCAAGCTTGTAGCCACGTTTCACTCTTATGGTAGTACCTCCCAGGGTCCATGATTGCCACCCATCTGCTGCCTCCAACCCTTATTTTAATATGGTTATTAATGGTGCCAGCAACTCATCATTCATTCTTCATCATCCATCATTCATTCCTTTTTTGCCCCATCAGGAGTGTAGGGGCCTGGAGCTATGGTACTTAGTCCTGATATGGTGAAGGTGACCAGCTTCATTTGCCCCTGAGTGGCAGTATTTGAGCAATTAACAACCACCCTTCAAATGAAAATGCTTATTGGCCCCATCAGATTGTAGCACCTTAATTCACTATACCACCAAGGACCATTTAGTTACATGGTTACCACCCAGCGTAGTACTGTAAATGGCTCTCAGGGTTACCAGAAACCATTTGGCATGCCACCCAGTATCATCAACCTGAAAGCAGTGTGGTCTGATGTGGTACATTAAATGACAAAAGTCATGGTACATTAAATGACAAAAGTTTATTGCTGCCACTTTTGTGGATGAAGTGTTTATTGTACATGAAGTGGTTGGTGGGGGTGCTCACCATCCACTCACTCGATGTAGTGCTGCTCTTAGGTGACTGCTCATTCTTCTCTTCCTTTCTTCTTTTCATCCTTCCTCTTCTGTCTTTCTTTCCTCCTACCAATATATTT
This sequence comes from Coenobita brevimanus, assembly GCF_032717465.1. Classification (NCBI taxonomy): domain Eukaryota; kingdom Metazoa; phylum Arthropoda; class Malacostraca; order Decapoda; family Coenobitidae; genus Coenobita; species Coenobita brevimanus. Next base: position 45,350,244 of record NC_137021.1, read on the forward strand.
TTATCATGGTACTTGAAGCCCTTTCACGTGACTTTAGAAACGGACTCCCGTGGGAGTTGTTGTATGCTGATGATTTGGTGTTGATTGCAGAGAATGAAAGGGAGGCGGAGGAAAGGTTTAGGAAGTGGAGAGATGGTATGGGGCAAAAGGGTTTAAGGGTAAATGCAGATAAAACAAAAGTGATGATATCTAGGGTTGGTGGCGGTACTGTCAAAGACGAGGGAGAGTGGCCATGTGCAGTTTGCCACAAGGGCGTGGGAAGTAATTCCATCTTGTGCGGTGTGTGTGATAAATGGGTGCATAAGAGATGTAGTGGTATCAGAGGTAGACTGCGAGATAATGCTGATTTTATGTGTACGGCGTGCCGGGGTGAGCAGGTGGAGATCGTCAGATGTGAAAGAATTGAACTTGCTGGTGAATCTCTTGAGTGTGTGGAAGAGTTTTGTTATTTAGGAGACATGTTGTGTGCTGGAGGTGGGGCTGAAGCTAGCTCTGTGGCTAGGGTGAGAAGTGGTTGGAAGAAGTTCAGGGAGCTCTTGCCTCTCCTGACATTGAGGGGGCTCTCCCTACGTGCTAAGGGGTCTTTGTATGCAGCGTGTGTTAGGAGTGTAATGCTGTATGGCAGTGAGACCTGGGCAGTGAAGGAGGAAGACATTCGCCGGCTCAGACGTACAGAAATGACAATGATTAGGTGGATGTGCAGTGCGTCCCTGCGTCCAAGGCCTGGAGGGGCTGGGTTTACAATGGAAGAGTTGAGAGGTAGGATGGGACTGGAGTGTATTGGTGTTGTGATGAGGAGAGGTAGATTGAGGTGGTTTGGACATGTGGAGAGGATGGGGGATGATAGTTGGGTGAGGAAGGTGAGAAGTGTTAATATTGGGGGTGGGGTTATGAGGGGTAGACCGAGAAAGACATGGGACGAGGTCATTAAGTGTGACCTTAGGGTTAAGGGACTGAACAGGGAGGCTGCAATGGATCGTGCAGCATGGAGAGCCGCCATTAGGTGACCAAGGCCGACACATGCAAGCATGTTGGAGCCTTTAAAAACGAAAAACGAAAACGAAAATTCTTTCTTCTTCCTTCTGCCTATGGGAGACTCTACACTGAGTGACAAGCCAAATGGTTTCCTGTACACCAGGAAACCATTTACTACGCTAGGCAGTAACCATGTAACCAGATTATGGTGCCTGGTGGTTTAGTGGGCAGTTAAGGCACTCCAATATGATTGAGCTGGTGAAGGTTTATATCCAAGGGGTGGTTGGGGTTTATTGCTCATGTAATGCCACTCAGGGATGAGTGAGGCTGGTCACTCTCATCTTAAATGTCAGGACCAACTTGCCTAGCCCTGGGTTCCTATGCTTCTCATGGGGCAACACTGAATTAGATGATGATGATGATGAATAATGCCTTACTTCTTGGAATCGCCTTTGAGAAACGTGCCAAATTATTACAGTATCGTAGTTATTGTTATTATTTTATTTTTATTATTTTATTTTTATTATATTATTATTATTATCATCATCATCATCATCATCTAATTCTATGGTGCACCATAATGAATGCAGGAGCCAAGGGTTAGGCAAGTTGATCCTGACATTTAAGATGAGAGTGACCAGCCTCACTCATCCCTGAGTGGCATTACATGATCATTAAACCCCAACCACCCCTTGGATATAAACCTTCACAGGCTCAATCCGATTGGAGCGTCTTAATTACTCACTAAACCACCAGGTGCCATAATTTCGTTACATGGTTACCACCCAGTATAGTAAATGGTTTCCTGGCGTACAGGAAACCATTTGGCTTGTCGCTCAGTGTAGAGTCACCCATACACAGAAGGAAGAGGAAAGAATGAAGGAAAGAAAGACAGAAGAGGAAAGAGGAAAAGTAGGGCGGATGACAGGACAGGGCAGGCACACCAAAGAGAAGCACTACCTCGAGTGAGTGAATGATGGTCACCATCACCTACCACCAAAATTCATTTGTATCTGCCCATTTGTGGACTAAGGTGTCTGACTGTACTGTAGATGGATAGAGCATTAGATGTTATAACTTTCTCACTCAACGAACTTAGTGTGCCGAAGTATCTTGCACTTACACTATGTGTTTTCTTGGCCACAGCTGATATCTGATGCAGGGTTCCAGGGAGAAATCACCAGCATATCCACAGCTGCACAACAGATTGAGGTCTTCTCACGCATTCTGAAGACATCCACGGCCAACTTTCTTCAGTCACCAGAGGATGCCAGACACAAAGCAGTTGTTGAGTTTGCTGTGAGTTGTTGTTGTTATTTTTGTTTTTATAGGATTTTTTAAAATCTGAGAGTGGTGAGATTGACTCAGGCAGTTGCGTGTGAAAATATATAGGCAATACTACGGTGGCTATATGTGTTGATAAAAATGCGTGTGATGTGGAGGTAGGATTCAGGGGACTTAAACGGTGTGTGAATGAGTGTGCTGCCCATTTCACTGGGATTGCTTTTTGTAGTTGTTCTGTCTTTGAACTTTATTGCTGAATCCTACCTCACTCCATCATTAGTTGTGAAATAGGGATGATGATGATGGTAATGAGTGTGGATTCCCATTTTTGGTGGTGTAAATATTGATTGTCTTGTTATATCTACACTGTACAGAATAGATCTAACATTAAGGACAGTAGTAGAACTAGTACTAGTATTATTACTAGTACAAGTACTATAGCCTATTCAGTCTCATCTGAGAAGAGAAGAGCATCAAAGCTGGCAGCTGATTGATTGTCTTAGTTCATTTATTAGTAATGATTTATTGTAAGTAATTTGTATTTTAAGAATTACAAGAACTGTTTTTGGTCATAAGAATGCTAAAAAATTTATGTGTATCGTTATTGGTATAGATTACTTTAAAAATGAAAGAAAAGCAGTCGGGAGCTGAATACTAATTGCACACCAGAATATGTTATAAGTCCAAGATTTTGACCATATCTTGATATCCTGAAGGTTTCATTTTGATAGCTCAAGCTGCTCATGAGACTTAATGGTGCTAAAGGTGGGCGATAAAAACTACTTGGCCTTTGGCAGCCATATAAGTGACCTTGACGTTGACCCTGAGTGCCCATTTTTGAACTCGGTCAAGATTTTAGTCATATCTTGATACCCTGAAGGTTTCATGTTGATAACTCAAGCCATTCATGAGTTGTAATGGGAACACACACACACACACACACACACACACACACACACACACACACACACACACACACACACACACACACACACACACACACACACACACACACACACACACACACACACACAGGCAAAAACATTATCGTTTCTCCTCGTAAGGTGGGCGATAACAGGGCTTTCCAAAGGCTTTCAAGTGACCTAGATACGTGTGAAATTTTCAGTTCTGCCAACTCAACATAATGTCACAGTAATGGCTTATGATTTATCTTAATTGGTCGTAACGGGGGGGAAAATCAAGGAACTCATAAAACTGAAACTGTTGATTAGGCTGGAAAACTGAAAATTTCACATGTATCTAAGCCACCTGAAACACTTTGTAATGCCTTGTTTGTAAATTGATCTGTGCAGATTAAGACACATTTATAATTTTAAGCAATCTTATAATCAGCAGTGGTTAGTGTAACCCTTATAATACAAATTATTTAAAACACATGCACTCAGACAACCAATCAGCTGCCAGTTTTCAAAAGCCTAAAGCCCTTCTCTTCACAATGAGATCAAATAGACTTCAGTTGTAGCAGTAATTGCAACCTCAGGTTCATCTGAACATGAACCCAGTGAACTGTAGGTCAAAGTTGTCCGTGCATAGTCCACCATCCTCCTTTTGGGGGATAGGGAGGGGATTCAGGGACTTTTTACACTACCTGGTCATATCAGTGCTACCACAGGAAGCCTTCCCTCCCTAGCACCATTACGTGCAGTACTGTATCATGTCGGTGTGACTCAGGTGTAGGAAATGTCAGTGTCATTGTTGTAATTCTAAAATTCTCTCATTGTTGGTAACTGAAGAAGATAAAAAATAGTGTGTTTATTGTTTTTTTCTTGAATGGAACTGTATGTGCTCACCCTATAACTCTATGTCCTTGACTAACTTTATGCCCCAGATACCGGTAGGCTGTGAAAGAGAGAGTGCACCTGCGAAAATGCTACCTCTACCATCTTGATACTTGTGAGAAAAGACAGTTGCAGCAAATTTGGTCACATAGGCTTTCATCTTGCATTCAGTCACTTACACACCTAGCTGGCCTGATAAATATATACTGTACAGAAATACAAAAATAATACTGATAATGCATGTGACCATGTATTATTCAAAGGCTGTTAGGATCTACATCTTGAAAGGAAAATGAATGTGGTTTGGAAGTGCACACTTACCTGATCGCTGATGCATAGTACTTCATAGATTTCTTTTCTTAAGGAGTTGAGGCCACCAAACGGAGATATATCAGAGTCATCACGTGTCATACTTTTGTTCTCCTCCAATGCCATGTAGTTATGGTTTGGAATACTGATAGCTTTCAGACAGACCTTTCTTCTTGTACTTCTTTATCCATCCATCCATCATCTATTTTGCCCCATGAGGAGCGTAGGAGGCCGGGGCTAGGCAAGTTGGTCCTGACATTTAAGATGAGAGTGACCAGCCTCACTTCTTTATTATTATTATTATTATCATCATCATTGTCGTCGTCGTCCAGCCCCTTGTTGCCTTATATGATCAGATGCATATTATTATCACAGTATTATTATTATTATTATTATTATTTAGTGGTAGGTGGGGGCGCTCACCATCCACTCACTCGATGTAGCGCTGCTCTTGGGTGTCTACCCTTTCCTCTCCTCCATCCTTCTTTCCTTCCATCCTCTTCTGTCTTACTTTCCTTCATTCTTTCCTTATCTTTCTGCCTATGGGTGACTTTACACTCCCTCTTCTGTCTTTCTTTCCTTCATTCTTTCCTCTTCCTTCTGCCTGTGGGGGACTCTACACTGAGTGACAAGCCAAATGCTTTCCCATACACCAGGAAACCATTTACTATGCTGGGTGGTAACCATATAACCAAATTTTGGCACCTGGTGGTTTAGTGGATAATTATTGCACTCCAGTCGGATTGAGCCGGTGAAGGTTTATATCAAAGGGATGGTTGGGGTTGATTGCTCATTTATTGCTACTCAGGGATGAGTGAGGCTGGTCACTCTCATCTTAAATGTCGGGACCAACTGCCTAGCCCCAGGCTTCTACGCTCCTCATGGGGCAATAGGATTGGATGATGGATGGATGGATTATTATTAGTTGTTGTTGTTGAGGCCCATGCCCATGTGCCTCCCAGTTCTACCAGTGCAGTACTCTTCTTGCATCATGTCCCACAGAAAATGGTATGTCATGGTCAGCACACGTACATATATGCCCAGGTGATGTTGCAGATCCTCTCTCAGGAATCCAAAGGCGGCAACAACATCAGGAGGCTGCAGCAGGAAATCACTAAATATGCCATCAACAAGTGAGTCACGTACATGCTTTTCACTGTAATGGCCTTGCTGGTGGAGAGGGATACCAAGGTACACACAGAACTTCCCAAAGTTTGATGAATACATTGCAAAAAAAAATTGGCCATTTTAAACATGCACTAGAAGAGACAAGGTTTTCATTGTACTTCACCAGTTGTAAAATATCTTGAGACAGAACTGGGAAGATTGTTGTGTTGTTGTACATAAAGTTATGGATGTTATAATGTTCCTCTAGTTTCATGCTTACAGGTTTAAATGGTCCTCTAAATTTCCTACACAGGTTTAAATGTAATAATGTTCCTGTAATTTCTTGCACACAGATTTGAATACTGGTATTATAATGTTTCTTTAATTTCTTACACACAAATTTGAATGTTATATTGTTCCTCTAGCATCTCAGACACAGGTTTGAATGTTACAGTATTCCTCTAACTTCCCACACAGAGGTTTGAATGTGACGCCCATCCAGCTGGCGTTGAATGGTGCAATGGGTCACATCCGGGTGGCGCAGGCCCTGGCTCCCATGCTGGCCCGTAATGCTCTCAATCCTGCCGACATCACAGTACTCTTCAAGCTGTACAGCGCCCAGGACCCACCGCCAGTTGACCTCATACGCATACCACAGTTGCTGGGTCAGTCCTCACTTATCTCCTTCACTTTACCTAACCTCTTCAGTTCATTTAACCCTTTAGTTCCTTTAATCCCCATACTCATTCCAGCTCATTCAGTTCACTTCACCTGTCCACCAGCTGACCTCATCCATATCCCAAGCCCTTTTCTGTCTATCTCTGTGTTTATCTTTATCTATTGCCAGGTGCTTTAATCCTGTAAGAGGTGACCACAAACAGATTGCCTCCACATTGCTTGGCCTTCTGTCATTTGGCTGCCCTCCCTCCAACTCACACCCTCCTCCCTCATATGTCTCTCTGCTCCATCCCGGCATCTCATCCAGGCATGGGGCGATTACGGGGTACTGTAATCAATTACCATTACGATTACTTTGCAAACTTCAGATTACGATTATGATTACAGTAAAAGTAAGAGTAGTGAGTCCTTGATATACGAAAGGGATAGGGACCAAAAAAAACTTTCGTAATTCGAAATTTCGTATATCGGAATGATTTTCCCCATTGAAATATACATATAAATGGGGGGATGCGTCCCAGGACCCCCTCGGACCCCTACCTAAACTTCACCCCCCCCCCCATTAAGAAGTAAGCAATACCTGTATACAATTGTAGAGAAGGAGGTGGCCATATTCTTGTACATCTTTTTCTTCATCTTAGTTCCAGTGGTGGAATCTGCAAGGCCTAAAGCACGCCCAATCTCCAAGACTCCCTGCCCCTCCTCATGGGGTCTTATAATTTCCAATTTCCTTTCCAGAATTAGAGTACAGTGCTGTTGCTTCTTTGCAGCAGACTCCCCCAATGCTGGATATGATGCAGGGTGCTTGGGAGGCCTGGCAAAACAATACAAAAAGGTGAAGGGCTGCGAAAATATTCTCACGTACAGCAAGGCTGTGAGGAGAGGAGGGACGTGGACTCAACTGAGAAGCGCGCGAAATTTGTTTACCAGATAGTGGTTAGTTCGTTTTCTTTCGGCAAGCGAGCGTTGTGCTATGCACCGTGCCCATTTTGAATTTTTCATACAGTATTCCATTAACCCCTTCATAGCTGCTGGCCTTGAACAACACTTCTCTGTTTCGGTGTCAATGACGTTGAGTTTGGGCATTATAAAAAACTGCGAAAAATTACGGGAAGGTAATGAAGGTCACTGGTGTGTGTACATGACCCTACTGTACCATCCCATCAGTCAGGCTTTCTCTTCACTCCAGATGTATTCGCCGATGTTTAACATGCTTATGTTACATGCGCCCTAATTTTGAGTATAAGTTTCTTTCAGCAAGAGAACATAATCTACCACCCTCAAAATAGTCAGAAAAGTATAGAAGACAAACTAGAGGAATATGAACTGAATTGGTAAGGTCTTTAGGCTGTATGCTTACACGAAAGATTATGGGTTTTACAATGTTAAGAGATGTTATGGAACAAAAATGTTTGCTAATCAGAAAAAAATTACTCTTTCTTCCCACATGTTCTCGTAGGTTAGCATTCAGTTCTACATTCTTCGTTCAGTATCACTCTTCCCAATATATTTCAGACCGACTGAGCACAGTTATTTCTGCTCCTTAGAGTTAGTGTACATTTACTGCTCATTCTTTTGTTTGTTCTTATGTGCTTGAGTGAAAGAGAGAGGACTGATACAAACAATAATGTATTCCATCATCGCTTTCATAGCAGCTGGCTCTGAACAACACCTTACTGTACTGGTGTCAGTGACGTTGAGTTAGGGTGAGCTAAAAAAAACTGCGAGCAATTATGGGAAGGGAATGAGGGTCACTGGTGTGTTTACACAACCCTACTCTACCACCTCAAGCAGTCTGGCATTCACAGTTCACTTCGTCCCAGATGTTTTCGGCCAATGTATACATGTTGATGTAACACGCATCCTAATTTTATTAATTCTTACACGAATCATAGCAAATCACAAGATGGGTTTAGGGGAAAAAATAATTTAAAAAAAAAAAAAAAAAGCCAGGTGTGCCAGACGAGTCTTCACATATGTAAGAAAAAGAAATTGATTTTAGAACTTTGAGAAAATGGTCCCAAGGCTGACCACGGGAACACGCAAATATCTGAACTCACAGCCATTGAGGGGGCTAAACATACATTTTACTTTAAGCAGTAAAAGCAGCTTACCAAATCAGTTCTTCCTGATAGTCTGTTATATTTTTCAGATTATTTCTGGGTTGGTAAATACAATAAACGTTTCTTATTAAATGTTTCCCCGTCATTTTTAGCTGTTCTGGTGTGACAACTCTTGTTTATTTCGTTAACATAATGGCAGAAAGGACTGTTCTTCCCTCAGTGTTTAACTAAACCTGGCCTAACTGAGCTTATCTGTACCCAATAATTTTAACCTAACCTAACCTCCAGTTGGGAAATTGGGAAATGATATCCACCTTTGAGCACGCTGAGTTTCTTCCACTGCGCTGGAAATGATTGTAGGGGGAAGTGACGATAATAACGGGAAGAAATTTTTCAGCAAGAAAAAGTAATTTGCCAAACTGAAAGTTGTCAGAAAATTACAGAAACAAGCTGGAGGATTATGAATTGAATTGGTAAGGACTTTCTGCTTCTTCAAGTGTACAATGAAAGACTCAAGTATCTTCCCAAAGTCTGACGAATATAGCGTGGAAAAATCGAACCATTTGAAACATGCACTAGTAGAAACAGGGTTTTCATTGTATTTCGCCTGGTGTAAATTTTCTTCAGACTGAACCGGAAAGATAGTTGTGTCTTTCATTGTACATTTACCTGTAAATAAATCAGTCTAACAGTACTTGTGTTTTGTTTCTGCCAGATTAATTGTGATTTCAGACTATTCAGGCACTTCTTCACATCATATAGTCTGGATAATCGGGCTATCTCTGTATTTCCTTTCGTATCGAGTATCGATTTTCATATCATCGAGACAGATATTTTCGTACTGTGGAATTTGTCCTATATTAATCGATTTCGTACCATCGAAAATTCGTACTTCGGGTTTTCGTATTTTGAGGACTCACTGTAATCGATTACGATTACATAAGAAGTATCATGATTACAATCATGATTACATGTACTGTTATGCACTATACAATTATGAACATGTTTCTTTTATACTCGACATTGATTAAGTAAATAGATAGATAGATAGTTTTTAAAAGCAAAAACATCATCCAGTAATATAAAACTGATATTTTGTAGGGATATATATCTTATATGCAAATCATTTTAATAAGAATTGCTTGCATAAGGAACAACATAGTATTAAGGTCTGCAGAACCTATGGCGACTGTTAATCTGGATAAAAATATACTGTACAGTGCTGTGTCCAGTAAGTTGTTCCTTTATTTTTTTGCCTATTTGCAATACAAATGTGTTTTAATAATTCAAGCACCGAGACTTTTCTTCACTTTGTCCTTGACCCTTTCATTGTATTAACTTTTCCACCAACTGAGATCTTCCCAGGTGATATTCTAGCTTAGGTAGGTTATTATATGGAAGCTTCCAAATGGTAACCAACAGTTCACTTTTGTTTTCATATTACTTATGGACTTTTATGGTGTATATTTGACTGTTTGACTCTGAGCTACAGTGTTTTATTCTTGACGAGTATTTGTGGAAGAATAACTTTATCTGGGGCCTTGTAATCGTAAAAGTAACCATGATTATGATTACAATATGAGAGTAATCCATTACGATTGCGATTACTTTGAAAAAAATGCCTAAGTAATCAATTACGATTATGATTACACAAAAGTCTGTACGTAATCACTTACAATCGATTACGATTACAGATTACCATTACCCCATGTCTGAATCCTTAGTCTCCCCATCCTCCTCGTCCTCCTCCCCCTCTCCCCCTCCACCTCGCTCACATACACTCATCCAGTCAATCTCTCATTATCCATCCTCTCCATATGGTCAAATCATCTCAGAGTATTTTTCCTAACACTTTCAGTCACATCCATACCATCACTACACCACTCCTTTACTTCCTCATTTGTCTGTCTCTCCATGTGACCCCTTTTCCATCCATCCATCCATAATCCAATCCTATGTCACCCCATGAGGAGCATAGGAACCTGGGGCTAGGCAGGTGGTCCAGACATTTAAGATGAGAGTGACCAGCCTCACTCATCCCTGAGTGGCATTACATGAGCAGTAAACCCCAACCAACCCTTGGATACAAACCCTATGCAGGCTCAGTCTGATTGGACATGGAGTGCCTCAATTACCTACTAAACCATGAGGTGCCATAATTTGGTTATATGTTTACCACCCAGCATAGCAGAAAACCATTTGGCTTGTCACTCAGTGTAGAGTCACCCATAGGTGGAAGGAAGAGAAAAAAATGAAGGAAAGAAAGAGAGAAGAGGGAGTGTAAAGTCACTCATAGGCAGTAGAAAAAGGAAAGAGTGAAGGAAAGAAAGACAGAAGGGGAGTGATGGCAGAGAGGAAAGGGCAGACACCCAAAGCAGCACTATATCGAGTGAGTGGATGGTGAGCGTCCCCACCTATCCTTTTCAATTCCCTGAAAGTATCTTTTCTCTCTCATCTGTACATGAACCTCCTCATTCTGCCAGGAAGACAATCTATACCCAGGTGGGCTGCCCCATGTCTAGCCACAGGTCTGGCTTTCAGATCCAACTTTATAGCACCATGGTGCTTATTTAAACCCTCCTATCATCCCACCTTGCCTTGCCACCCCTCTACCCTTCTCTGCATAGAAAGCTTCCCTCTCTGCCACTTTCTTCAATTTCCACACACTTTCCCCAGGTTTATAAGTCAGTTTCTTCACCTCATATTTTCTCACCAACCTGTTATTTCATTCATTCAATCATTCATTGCCAGACGCCATGTATCCCACACGGGGTGGCCAAGGGCTTAGAGTTAATTGTTTTACAGGGAGGGGCACTAATCCTCCACCAACCCCACTTGACACGTAGAGATGCCAACAGCATCTGGTGTTCCCAGGCGGTCACCCATCCAAGTACTAACCAGACCCAACGTTGCTTAACTTCGCTGATCGGACGGGAAGCAGTGTACTCAACGTGGTATGGCCGTTGTCATAAGTGAGTCCTCGAAATACGGAAGGGATAGGGACCAAAAAAAACTTTCGTAATCCAAAATTAAGGATATCGGAACGATTTTCCCCATTGAAATATACATATAAAGGGGGGGGATGCGTTCCAGGACCCCATTGGGCCTCCACTAAAACTTTACCCCTCCTATTTAGAAGTATGCAATACACGTATAGAGTACCATACTATTGTACAGACATAAAAAAATAAAACATACAACTAATTACTGTAGTATTAGTACACTGTACAGTTAAATACAGACCTGTGCTGCAGCTGGAGATTCGTGTCATTGATATGGTACCAAGTCCATGCGAAATCTGCAAGTCCTCGTGGCTTGGCAGGCAGCTGAAGATGAAGAGGAGGTGCCCATCTTCTTGTACAGTTGCGAGCAGATGACTCTAGGCCACCTAGTCCACCAACATTTTGGTGTTTTGTGTGGCAACAGTGGTAGCTGTGAACTTGACCGAGATTCAGTCAGCTGTTCGGGCGAAACAAACCCAGTGATAAATAATTTGTCAATGTGCAGTTCTAACTGGTCTCCAATCAATACCATGCAAGTAAACGTATAATACTGATAATGATTAACGTGTCATACACATGGTAGATATATTAATAACAATAGTATTACAACACAGGCATCCATATAGTGGTGCGTTCATTCATGTGAGACACACGGGTATCCCAAGTGTGCAGCTCCATCACCACCTTGGTTGGTGACATAGGCACCACGTGACATCACGTTTGGGGGGGTGGAACTAGTTGACCCGTTCATGATGATAAACATTTATTGAGAGTAATCGTTCGACTTTATCATTCAAATATTAAGGAAACGTTGGTTTTCTATGTCAAAACAAACCTATTACAACCTCTAATCTCATATGTTAAATACCGCAGCCAACCACATTCCTTCCTCACCCCCCTCCCATCACACGTCCCACCTCGTCCCGCCCATGATCTAAGTAGGGGAGGTCAGCCAGACAGTGGGGAATCGCCGCCTGCATGACGTCACACACGCCCCACTGCCTTCCCAATCCTTGCTCTCAAGGCTGGCTGGCTGGCGTCAGCCTGGACACGCTATCTGATGTTCAACCACACTGCTTCATTCATAGCTTCATCTCTCCTACAGTATACAGTATTTTATGTCTTTATAACCATTTACCATAACCATAGTCAGTATATCAATAGATCACATTATCATCCGCCTGTAACATTCCACAGCAGGACTTAATATATGTTTCTCCTCTCTGTCTGTCTATATTTTTTGTGTTATACTTAATCGCACCTTCCCACCACGGTGGGGTAGCGATACGACAAAGGAAAAGAAAATAACAAAACAAAAACCTTCACACACAAATACACATTCGATCACATTCACACTCATCTCCCTACCTATCTCTCTGTCTATCTAACTATCTATAAATCTATCTCTCAAACTCTCTCTCTCTCTCTCTCTATTCCCGATATATAATAACGTGAGCAATGTTTATGATGGCTCTTAGACGGATAAATGAATAAATCAATGTAATTTTCAGCATTTACTAGTGTGATAAAATACAGCCATCATTCCTGGTGTATATTATATTCATTCATTCATTCTCTCTCTCTCTCTCTCTCTCTTTCCCGGGCTTGATGCTGTGGTGTCTAGATCATGGTGTCCCTATTCATTCATTCATGCATGGAATGGGACAAGCTGAACCCGTTCGCCAAAGGGCTGATGTGACATCATGAAGGCTCACGCGGCGCGCTGTCTGGCTGACCTCCCCTACGTAGATCATGGTCCCGCCCTTCCTCACCCACCACCCTCCATATAACTCCCACACCCCCATCCCCTTGTTTCGCCTACTGTGGTGTGAACCTTTAACTGTCCCACCTGCTTTGGAGTCAGAGGTTGATGAAAGTGAGGTTAACGGTGAGGGATGACTGGCATGACGGTGTTTTTTGTGATAATAATGCTAGGTTGCAGGGAAGCTGATAACCCTACGGCATATCTCTTGACAGCTGGTAAAGGTTGTTTGGTTCACGACGATAGTCCAACAAAATAAATCACTACCGATACCCGTGTGTCTCACATGAATGAACGCACCACTATATGGATGCCTGTGTTGTAATACTATTGTTATTAATATATCTACCATGTGTATGACACGTTAATCATTATCAGTATTATACGTTTACTTGCATGGTATTGATTGGAGACCAGTTAGAACTGCACATTGACAAATTATTTATCACTGGGTTTGTTTCGCCCGAACAGCTGACTGAATCTCGGTCAAGTTCACAGCTACCACTGTTGCCACACAAAACACCAAAATGTTGGTGGACTAGGTGGCCTCGAGTCATCTGCTCGCAACTGTACATTTCTTTTTTCTTCATCACAATCCCAACGGTTGATGGTGCAAGGCATAAAGCTCGCCCAATCTCAGAGACTCCCTGCCCCTCCTTGTGGTGTCTTATTATTTCCAATATCCTCAGAAGAGTAAGAGTATGATGCTGTTTCTTCTTTGCACCTGGTTCCCCGGATGCTGGATATGATGCAGGGCGCTTGTGGAGTATGGGAAAAATACAAAAAGGTGAAGAACAGCAAAAAACAGCGTAACATATGGCAAAGCTGAGAGGAGAGGACGGACGTGACTCGACTGGGAAACGCACGAAAATGTGTTTACCAGATAGGGGTTAGTTCGTTTTCTTGCCGCAAGCGAGCACGGCGTTGCGCAGCGCGCCCATTTTGAATTTTTCGTATTTCCTCTCGTTTCGTTTTTCGTACCATCGAGACAAATACTTTTGTATTGTGGAATTTGTCCTGCATTTATCGCTTTCGTACCATCGGAAATTCGTACTTCGAGTTTTCGTATTTCAAGGACTCACTGTACAGGTATACTGGTTTCACCCTAACTTGGTCCATATTTTCATTCCTTTGCAGCTTATTTCATGGGTCTCAGTGGCAGAGTAAGACAGTGCTACAACTCCACATCCTCTTCGTACCAACTCACCTCTTCATGATTAGCATCGTATTGTAGTGCTAACCTATTATTACTAGTCAGTATCAAGAGATGGCAGTTTCAGGTCAAGGTATAGGAAAGAGGTGTTGTATGTGGTGCTCTACACGCTCCTCACTAGCCGTGACCTTAACATCCCTGACTTGCTGTCTGTCTAATTTTCTGACCAAGAAACAGTCAGTGTGGCTGCCAGCTCCCCCAGATTAATGTAATCAGTCTGCTGTCTCTTTCAAATGAAGTACACTTGCTCCTCATTTTACACTGGTGTTTGCATGAAATACATTTTACATGCTTGTCTAAGCCTCTTCCCTAGTTTAGATTGCACAGTCCTATTCATGGTATGCACACCTCCACTGTCATGTAATACATGTGTTTACCATGTAAAAGGGTATTCTGGGGACTCTGAAGTGACTACAATAGAGTGAAATGAGTGGAAAGTATCTGTCAGCTGATGCTTTGTGGTCATCACCACACCAAAGCAACACAAGTATCCTAGATATGGTCCATACATTGCAATTGGAAACAACAATTACTGTACACGCTGGTCCCGTTATACAAGCATCTGCTGCATGAGACGCCACTGTTATGAGAATTGGCAATGTAGACCCCAATTCAGTGGTGCAAGCTTGAGAATATGATGTTGTGAGAAAGTGATTTGGTGCGAGTGGAGAATTTGAGAAGTTTGCCATATCCCACCACAGACATAGAGGTGAGTGGGAGGAGCTTGTGGGCCCCAAGCAACCCCCACCCCCATTCTCTCTCTCTCTCCAGCCACTGTACATATCAGAAGTACAGCACCTCGTAGTACTTTACAAGTAAGTGTACTGTCACCCCAAAAAGTATCCTTCCTGAAGTGACATGAATCATTTTGACACAACGGACAACGAAATATGGAATACCGACACTGTCCGAATCGCTCTACTCATTGTGGAGTCCTGCGTTCATGAGTAGGGATACTTTTTTGAGCACTTGTACATACTTTATGCGTGCTGTTTCCTCCTTACATATGCTTCCGTAACCTTAATTACAGTAATTTCTCAAGTTTCACCTGAATCAATTTGGACAACTTTATTTTTGATGGCTGTAAAGGAGATGAAAGCAGGGAAAGCTGTATGTATGGATGGGTGTGCTGTGGAGCGTTTGAGAGGTGGTGGAGCGACAGTTGTTGAGTGGTTAGGAAGATTGTTGAATGTGTGTTTTGTGAGCAGTATGGTGCTGATTGATTGGGCAAGTGCATGTATGGTCCCATTGAATAAAGATTAGGATGATAAGTATAAATGTACCAGTTTTAGGGGTATAAGTCTGTTGAGTGTTGTAGGTAAGGTGTATGGTAGAGTGTTGATTAAGAGAGTTAGAGAGGATACAGAGGGAGTGATTGGTGATGAGCAGTGTGGCTTTAGGAGAGGGAGGGGATGCGTGGATCAGGTGTTTGCTGTGAGACAGGTGTGTGAAAAATACGTAACGAAAGGTAAGGATGTGTTTTGGGCATTCGTGGATCTAGAGAAAGCATATGATAGAATTGATAGGGAGGCTTTGTGGACTGTTTTAAGATTGTATGGGCTTGATGGTAGGTTGCTAAAAGATGTGAAAAGTTTTTATGTAAATAGTAGAGCGTGTGTAAGTGTGTAAGTGTGTGAGTGGTTGGTGTGTGAGTGGTTGGTGAATGAATTTGGGACAGTGTGTAGGAGGAGGAAGCTGAAAGTTAATGTAAACAAAAGTAAAGTTATGGTGTTTGAGAGGAATGAAGTCACAGAGTGTGCAGTGAGGTTGGATGGTGAGGATATGGAGAATGTGAGTGCATTCAAGTACTTGGGTAGTGTGATGAGTAAGGATGGAACTTTGGGGGATGAAGTACGTGAAAGGGTACAGCAGGGAAGAAAGGTTGTTGGTACACTGAAAGCAGTGATGAGAAATAGGGAGGTGAGTATGGAAGTTAAGAAGTCACTGCATGATGGTATTGTGATCCCTACCCTGACGTATGGAAGCGAGGCATGGACCTTGCAAGAGGGGAACAAGTCAAGAGTGAGAGCAGTGGAAATGAGTGACTTGAGAGGAGCATGTGGAGTGACGTGGAGGGACAGGTTGACGAATGAAGAAGTGAAGGAACGTTGTGGGGTAGATGTGGATGTGGTTGAAAAGATTAGGAGAAATACACTGAGGTGGTTTGGACATGTGGAGAGAATGGAGAATGAAAGACTGACTAAGAGGGTGTATGTAGGTGAGGTGGAGGGAGGGAGAGGGAGGGGTAGACCGAGGATGAGGTGGAGGGATGAGTTGAGAGGTATATGAGGGAGGGGGGGTGAGTTGGGGGGAGAGGAGTCAAATGGTGGGTGACAGAGTGACTTGGAGGCGTTTTGTCTGCGGCCACCCTTTGCGGGATTAGGGCGTCGGGCTATAGATAGATAGATAGATAGGTTGGTTTCCCGTGAGAGTGGGGCTATGGCAGGGATGTGTGATGTCACCTTGGTTGTTTAATATTTATATGGATGGTGTTGTGAGGGAGGTGAATGCAACAGTGTTAGGTGGAGGTCTGAGTCTGGTGAATGCTGATGGTAGAGAGTGGAATCTGAGTCAGCTACTGTTTGCTGATTATACTGCACTGGTGGCTGATTCGGAGGAGAGATTGAGGCAGCCAGTAGAGGAGTTTGGAAGGGTGTTTGAATGGAGGAAATTGAGAGAGAATGAGGATAAGAGTAAAGTGATGAAGTGTACGAGGTTGGTAGATGGTAAGAGGATGAATGTAGTTTTGAATGGTGAGTTGCTTGAGGAGGTAGAGTGGTTTAAGTATTTAGGGTCACATGTTGCTGTGGATGGAAGAATAAATGTAGAGGTGAAGGTTAAAATGAATGAAGTAGGACAGATGCTGGAAGGAATGTAAAAAGTGTTAGATGTCATTGCTTAGAATGGATGTAAAGAGAAGGTTGTATGAGGGTGTTGTGGTACCAACTGCATTATATATACTGTATATATTTTTTTTATGCGAGGAAGAAGGAACCAAAGGCTGAGCCTGCATTAACGTTCCTTCCAAGCAAGAATCAAAAACAATACAAAAGAGAGCCAAATTCAAGATCCATTAATTTTGAGATGCCTGGACACACTGCATTTGAAAGATAGGATATCGTAGGAAGCAGGAAATACAGACAGAGGGAGACAGTTCCAGAGTTGACTTGTTGCATAAATGAAGGGCTGGGAGTAACGGTTAACTCTTGCATTAGAGAGGTGGACAGTTGTGGCTAAAACATGGAATATGGGTGCAGCAGGAGAGGAAAAGTTTGAATGTAATGGAGATGAGGTGTCTGAGGAGTATGCATGGAGTATTATGTATGGATCAAGTAAGAAATGATGAAGTATGAAGGAGAACTAGCCTTCTGCTCACCCTACCTAACACAGATGACCTTGACTGACACTAACCATCATGTGAAAACTATAAAAATATAACATGTGATTTTAACATTAATATAACAGTAACCAAAGTAAGGTTGTGTACCGGTATGATGATGATGCGTATCTCTCTCTCCCCCCACCCCCTACCTTTGATGATGATGTCACTGTTGGAATGTTGCTGCTCCTGCACCCCCACCTTCATCATCCAATTTGAATCCTTGGAAGCCCAGAGCTGAGATGATAGGAATGACCTTGTCATCTGGTGCACAGTTATCACCAAGGTCAGAGTCATCGAAGATGGAGGGTTCTTGCTGTTGTGGAAGTGTCAGCTGCCTGACTTGAAAAAATTGGGTTATGAGCCATTGTTGATTGGCATTGACCCTGGCATTGAACATGTCCTTGTATGCTCTAACTCCATTCTGAATGATGATCACACTGTGGTGTACTCTTTCCTGTGTAGCCAAACACAGCGAGGCAAGCACATGACATCACTGCACAGGAGTGAACTGCACAACTTTAAAAAACAAGCCCTGTGTTACTCAAGCTTTGTCACAGAGTAGGTGGCCACGTAACTTCAAAACCGCATTAATTGAGGTTTGAGTGTTCCATAACCCCACCTGTTCCTCCACATGTGCATTCAGATCACTGCCAAGTACCACAGTCATAGTAACACCAGCAGCCATAACTGTAGCAGCACGTGTCTGGCCATCCAAATAGATATCTCCCTCCTCTGCTTTTTGTCTGTCTTGTGAGGCATACACAGGTATCAATAACAAGACTCTTACCATCCACAAGTTTCAGGTAGTTATTCTGTCACTCACCTCAGTCATATTCATCGCAATCTCAACTCAGCTCTCACCCAGCAAGATTCCCACTGTCCCAAATAGAGTATACTTGTTTCATTCCTACCGCTGTACTGTTCGGTGCTCCTTTTACTCTAACCTGGCCCCAAATTATCACCTCTTCATCACTGATGCTGAGTTGTGACAATAGATTCACATTAAAATACAGTGCTGGTCACAAAGAAGTGCTATGAAAAGGATATAGAGCTCCTGCATTGCCTGTTTTGCCATTCAGCTGCAAGAAATAAGCTGCAAAATAATAAAAACCTTGACCAAGTTAAGGTATAACAGGTACAGTATAATCATTCAAGCCGACCCTCCCTTCCAGCATGTCTCCTGTACATAAGACATATCTGTCTATCTATCTATCTATCTATAGCCCGACGCTCTAATCCCGCAAAGGGTGGCCGCAGACAAAACGCCTCCAAGTCACTCTGTCACCCACCATTTGACTCCCCTCCCCCCAACTCACCCCCCCCTCCCTCATATACCTCTCAACTCCATCCCTCCACCTCATCCTCGGTCTACCCCTCCCTCTCCCTCCCTCCACCTCACCTACATACACCCTCTTAATCAGTCTTTCATCCTCCATTCTCTCCACATGTCCAAACCACCTCAGTGTATTTCTCCTATTCTTTTCAACCACATCCACATCTACCCCACAACGTTCCTTCACTTCTTCATTCGTCAACCTGTCCCTCCACGTCACTCCACATGCTCCTCTCAAGTAACTCATTTCCACTGCTCTCACTCTTGACTTATTCCCCTCTTGCAAGGTCCACGCCTCGCTTCCATACGTCAGGGGAGGGATCACAATACCATCATGCAGTGACTTCTTAACTTCCATACTCACGTCCCTATTTCTCATCACTGCTTTCAGTGTACCAACAACCTTTCTTCCCTGCTGTACCCTTTCACGTACTTCATCCCCCAAAGTTCCATCCTTACTCATCACACTACCCAAGTACTTGAATGCACTCACATTCTCCATATCCTCACCATCCAACCTCACTGCACACTCTGTGACTTCATTCCTCTCAAACACCATAACTTTATTTTTGTTTACATTAACTTTCAGCTTCCTCCTCCTACACACTGTCCCAAATTCATTCACCAAACCTTGCAACTCCCATTCATCTTCACTCAACAATACTGTATCATCAGCAAACAGCAACACCGGAAGCTTCCAAATCTCACCCTCATTCATTAGGGCCACCCCCACATCCACTGCCCTACCTTGCACCTCCTTTACAACCCCATCCATATATATATTAAACAGCCATGGAGACATCACACACCCCTGTTTCAGTCCCACATTGAGATCAAAGAACTCACTCAGCTCACCATCCACTCGCACCGTAGCCCCTAGCTCCCTCGTACATACTCTTCACAGCACTCAACAATTTCCCCTCCACTCCATATATTATTAATACCTTCCACATACCTTGCCTATCTATTCTGTCACAAGCTTTCTCCAAGTCCATGAAGGCAGCATACACTTTCCTTCCCTTCTCTAGATACTTCTCCACTAAACATCTTAGAACAAATATCTGATCTACACACCCTTTTCCCTTCCTAAATCCCCCTTGTTCTTCTCCAACTAGCTCCTCTGTCATATGCCTAACCCTATCAATGAGTATTCTACCATATATTTTACCAGTCACACTAAGAAGGCAAATACCCCTATGGTTACCACATACTTCTCTCTCCCCTTTTCCTTTGTACAGAGGAACAATTATACCTGATTTCCAGTCCTCTGGAACCCTTCCCTCTTCCCAAGCCAATCTACACAACTTCCATATCCACTCCATAACAATCTCACCCCCATACCTAAGCATTTCACCACACACTCCATCAATTCCTGGGGCCTTTCCCAGCTTAATCTTCTTCATCACTTCCACTACTTCCGACCTACTGATCTCTTCCTCCCTCCTCTCATCTCTTCTTCTCCCAGCCATTCCCCAACCACTTATACTCACACTGCTCTCACTCTCTACATTCAACAAATCCTCAAAGTGCTCCTTCCATCTCCTCAATTTCTCTCTCTTCTCCACCAACAATCTATTATTCCTATCTTTCACTCCCCTACTATTTCCCCTTTCACACTGCCTTACTTTCTTTACCTCCTTCCAAAACAATTTCTTACTCTCCCTCCATTTCACACTCAGATTCCTCCCAAACTCTTCATCCACTTTCTTCTTACTCTCCTTCACCAGTCTCTTAACCTCCCTTCTCCTGCTCACATATACCTCTCTCTCCTCTCTCTCATTTTCTCCCCTACCTCTGCTCGCCAACCATTCACCATATGCCTTCTTCTTTTGTTCCACAGCTCGTTTCACCTCTTCATTCCACATGCTGTCCCTTGCACACCCTTGCATCTCCTCCTCACTCCACAAACCGCCTCACACGCTGCGCTTATCTCTTCCGTGAATATCTTACATACGTCTTCCACCCCTTCCATCTGCTCTAGCTCATACCTTCCCAATCTTTCTTCCACTATGCTCTTATACTCTGTCCTTTTCTCACTATCTTGCAATTTCTCCACTCTTCTCACAGGAGCTGCTTCCTCCTGTCTTCCCCTTCGTCTCCTCAACCACTTTCTTTGCAGCTCTACCTTGGCCATCACTAAGTGATGGTCTGAGACTCCATTCCCCCACCCTCTCCACACCCTTGCATCCAACACTTGTCTTCTCATTCGCTCATCCACACACACGTAGTCTATCATTGCCTTTCGTTCAACAAGTTCACCATCCATCCTCCTCATTACTCTCCATGTATACCGGTGGATCATCTTATGACGAAAGTAGGTGTTGGCTATTGCCAACCCCTTACCAGCACAGATGTCCACCAAAGCACTACCATTCCCATCTACTTCAGCTGGCACACCCCACTGACCAACCACTCCATCCACTCGTATCTGCCATTCTCTTAATTTTTTTTCTCAGCCACCATTTATGCTCGCCTCACAGCCCCTACAGTAACATTAACTGAAGGCTAAGGAGTAAATTAGATTATTCAGACTTCTTTTCACCCTTATTAGTAAGTGTTATATCAGGTTTTGATCTGTCCAGTGGTGAAGCAGGGGTACCACGCACACCACCCTGAGCCAAACCAGAAACCTAAGGCTTGTAAGTCACTGGCCTGGGACTGGATTCACAAGCAAACTTCCAATCAGTTCCCAGTTATAACCAGGGTGTGTTTTTGCAGGGAGGATAAGGACAGGAGAAAGAATCCTGCTCCCTTATTTCTTGTTTTTCCCACAAAATTTTAATTTGAGTTGCAAGAGGAAAATTATTGTAGGTTATATCTTTCTTCCACAAGGAGAACAAACAGGGGAAAGTGAAGAATCTTCCTGAACCTGTTTGTTCCTGCAAAAATAAGTGTGAGTTACGACAGGAAATATGATGGTATACCCTCGTTCTCTCCTCGTCCTTCTGTCTATGGATGACTTTACACTCCCCCTTATGTCTTTCCTTCATTCTTTCCTCGTCCTTCTGCCTATGGGGGACTTTACACTCCACCTTCTCTTTCTTTCTTTCCTTCATTCTTTTTTCTTCCTTCTGCCTGTCGGTGACTTTACACTAAATGACAAGCCAAATGGTTTCCCGTACACAAGGAAACCATTTACTCTGCTGGGAGGTAACCATATAACCAGATTTTGGCACTTGGTGGTTTAGTGGGTAATTACGGTGCTTCAATCGGTGAAGGTTTATATCCAAGGGGTGGTTGGGGTTTATCGGTCACATGATGCCATTCAGGGATGCGTGAGGCTGGTCACTCTCATCTTAAATGTCAGGACCAACTTGCCTACTGTAGCTCTGGGCTCCTACTCTCCTCATGGGGCAACATAGGATTGGACGATGGATGGATGGATGGATATTTTTATAAACTGCACCTTTGGACCAGTGGCATTGTCATTGGCCTTGGAGCACCCCAGTAGAAACTGTCTCAAGGATGCCCACCCAGGCACACCTTTGCCCATTCTTTGCTGGGTGGAAGTGAGAGCTTGGGGAAATGCATTGCTGTGTACCCTGGCACAGGTAATAGAATTGCCTTTTATGTGGTGCACCAATACTACTGGGCATTGGTACTGTTTGGTAAAACAAATGTCCCCCGGAAGGAGGATGGTAGAATGCAAAAGAAGAGTGGTTTTGGTCTGCTGTTCATTGGTTTCATATTCAGATGAGCCTGGGATTACAGCTACTACCATTTCTACTACCCTGTCACAGGCACAGCCACAGCCCTGGCCTTACTCATAAGTGATGTGGTAACTGGTGCCACCACCCCCATCTTTGCCTGTCTGCTGTAAGTCATAGAGGCAGTTATTTTATAGCTGCTTTTCCTTGCTGACACCAACCCCCTATAGGATTTTGGTCTATTTAGTTGCCAACCATCCAAGCATAATAATACAAAAATTGACCTGGCTTGGTCACTGATGGTAGGGTTGCTGAGTGGTGGCTGCCTCACTGACCTTGGATGAAGTATATCCAGGCAGTTGAAGTCCTTGGATTGAAAGGGCTAAGATACCTAATTGTAAACTTTCTCCTCCTTACCAGAGCTGTTGATTGATGCCCTGTTCAAGCCAGGCAGCAAGGTGAACCAAGAGCACAAGAACAAGTACTTTTACCTGCTGGGCTACAGTGCCAGTGTGTATGAGACTCCCAAGAAGGGCAACAGAGCCAGACAGGTTAGCAGAACTAAAACCTTTATTCTGTTGTATAAGGACACTACTTGGAACATCTTTACCAGTTTATTTCTGTATTTGGCATGTTGATATTGTTTTGTTTTGTATGTAGATGAGATGCCCATCATACACTCATTCAGGGTAGGCTTACCCTTTGGTAATTATGCAGTAACAAGACAGATAATTTTCTGTAAGCCAAGAAAATATTTTCTATGCCAGATGGTAACTATTTAACCAAACCTACATATTTTTATGTGTGATGAAATTGGCAGAGTGGGTTAGTGGAAGGTTAGTGGCCTACAACATAGAGGTGATTCATTGTGGCCACCCCTTCCAGGATGAAGGTGTCTGGCTATAGGTAGATAGATAGAATTAATGTCTGTGTTAAAGATAAGGAAATAACATAGCAATGACCCCCAATGCATACATTTTTTTTTATAAGAAAAGGATTCAATTAAAATGCAAAACATACTGATAACTTTTCATTTTATAATTGTTGGCCCAAAGTACTTTAGAAATAAGGAAATGCATTTATTCAAAAATTAAGAAAAATCATTTCTCCACTTGGCTGAAGTTAATAAAACTTGGGAATTGCTTTATCTTACAGAAGAAATGGTTCAGTGAGGCTTCTTGCTTTACATTTCATTACAGAGCAGTTTGACACAGTGTTAAACAAAATAGTGCATATGCCATCAGAGAAATAGATTATAATAAGATCAGATATAGAGAGTTATATGTAGAAAGGAAGAGAGAGGTGAAAAGATTAGTAAGAGAGAGTAAGAAGAGAGTGGATAAGGAATTTGGAAGGAATTTGAGTGTAAAGTAGAGGGACTGTAAGAAAATGTTCTGGAAAAAGGTGAAGAGAATAAGACAGGGTGGAAGTGAAGTTAGTAGGGGAGTCTATCTATCTCTCTATTGCCAGACGCCTTAATCCCATACAGGGTGGCCACAAACAAATCGCCTCCATGTCGCCCTGTCCCCCGCCATTTCACTGCCCTGCTCCCAACTCACACCCCACTCTCTCATATCCCATTGGATCCCAGGGGTGCTGGGCGAGGCATTGCACTGGGAGGGTACTAAGCGTACCACCCTTTGCCTATCGGCTCCTAGTCGCAAAGCTCGTAGGTCCCTGCCCAGGGGTTCCCTACTTTATAAAGACTTGAAAAATCCCAGTTCTGTCCAATACTTGGGACACTGGGCTCCAATGGGATATACCTCTCCACTCCATCCCACCACCTCATCCTCGGCCTCCCCCTCCCTCTTCTCCTCTCCACCTCACTCACATACACTCCTCATCAGTCTCTCACCCTCCATCCTCTCCACATGGCCAAACCACCTCGGTGTGTTCCTCATAACGCTTCCTATCACGTCCACATCCACACCACAATGCTCCTTTATTTCCTCATTTGTCACCTTGTCTCTCCATGTGACTCCACAGGCTCCACTTAACTCATTTCCACTGCTCTCACTCTTGACTTCTGTCCTTCCAACAGTGTCCAAGCTTCACTTCCATAAGTTAGAGTTGGTGTCACGATACTGTCATATAGTAACTTTTTCACTTCCATTGCTCACTTCCCTGTTCCTTAGCATTGCTTTCAAGGAACCTCTTGTTTTACCCTTTCAAGCACATCACCCTCCAAACTTCCATCCTTACTCATCACACTCTCCAAGTACTAAAACGTACTCACATTTTCCATTTCCTTACCTTCCAGCCTCACTGTACATTCACTGACTTCACCTCTCTCAAAAAGACCATCACTTTACTCTTCCCTACATTCACCTTTAGATTCCGTTTCTTACACACTCTCCCAAACTCATCCACCAAGCCTTGCAGCTCCCCTTCGTCTTCACTCAAGAACACAGTATCATCTGCAAACAACAGTGCAGGGAGTTTCCAAACACTATCCTCTCTCACCAGGGCCACTCCAACATCCACTACCCTACCTTGTACCTCTTTTATTACCCCATCCATGTACAGATTGAACAACCATGGAGACTTGACACATCCCTGTTTCAACCCATCCTTCAAAGAGAAAAATTCACTCAGTTCACCATCCACACTCACTGCAGCCTTAGCACCATCATACATACTCTTCACGGCATTCAACAACTTCCCATCTACTCCATATATTCTTAATACTTTCCACAATCCTTGTCTATCCACCCTGTCATATGCTTTCTCCAAATCCATGAAGGCTGCATACAGCTTCTTTCCCTTCTCTAGAAACTTTTCCACTAAAGATCTAAGAATGAATATCTGATCTACACAACCTCTCCCCTTCCTAAAGCCTCACTGTTCTTCTCCAACTAATTCCTCTGTTCTTTCCCTAACTCTGTCAGTAAGTATCCTACCATACAGTTTTCCTATTACACTAAGAAGACAAATGCCCCTATTATTACCACACACTTCTTTTTCCCCTTTTCCTTTGTACAAGGGAATAATTATACCTGACTTCCAATCCTCCGGGACTCTACCTTCCTCCCAGGCCAATCTGCACATCTTCCACATCCATTCTACTACTATCTCACCCCCATGCTTCAGCATTTCACCACACACTCCATCAATTCCTGGGGCTTTCCCCAATTGGACTTTCTTCATTGCTTCCACAGCTTCTATCCTACTGATTTCTTCCTGTCTTCTCACCTCCCTCCTTCTCCCAGCCATTCCCCAGCCACTTATACTCGCATTACTTCCATTCTCTATGTTCAACAATTCCTTAAAGTGTTCTTTCCATCTGCTCACTTTTTCTTCCTTCTCCACTAGTAATCTATCATTTTTATCTTTCACGCCAGCTCAGATGTACAGAAATGACAATGATTTGGTGGATGTGTAGTGCACCCCTGTTTGCAAGGTCTAGGGGGGCTGGGTTTACGATGGAAGAGTTGAGAGGTAGGATGGGACTGGAGTGTATTGGTGTTGTGATGAGGAGAGGTAGATTGAGATGGTTTGGACATATGGAGAGGATGGGGGATGATAATAGGGTGAGGAAGGTGAGAAGTGTTAATAGTGGGGGTAGGGTTATGAGGGGTAGAGCGAGTGTGGCCTCAGGGTTAAGGGACTGAACAGGGAGGCTGCAGTGGATCATGCAGCATGGAGAGCCGCCATTAGGTGACCAAGGCCGACGCATGCAAGCATGTTGGAGCCTTTAAGAAACTAAACTAAACGAAACGAAACTAACTTCACTGCCACCCTGTCTTACTCTCTTCACCTCCTTCCAGAACATTTTCTTACAGTCCCTCCACTTTACACTCCCAGTGTTTTCTGTATATTAATTTGTCAGAACTTCAGGTAAGATTTTGGGCTTACAAGGCTGAACTTGAAAATAAAAAGGAAGAAAAACATGGAGTAGTTTTGTTGAAAACTCAAACAATTCTACGCATTTGATCGATTTATTTCAAAATTTGATCCAAACTGATCGTAAACTAAATCATAATAGTCCTTAGAGTTTGATTATTTTATCATTCCCAGAAATAAAGGCAGGGCAGTATATTTCAACCTGAATCCTACTACAAGCATGTAGGAACGGCCTTGTTAAGGGTGCAGCAGACAACAAAAATATAAAATGGCCAAATTATTAAACTTAGTCACAATTTGAGTTGAATGTTCAGACTGGCAGAAAGTGAAACCCTTTATTTAAGCACCCAACTCCATCAGTAAACATACATGCCTCATTAAGCACCAACTTTTAGGAAGAATCAAACTGAAAAATATCGGATGGTCTGCAAACTCAAGCATTTCGATCTAATTTTAAGTTTGTAGTACAGAGATATGTACATATGGTCTAGCCCCCCAAAAAATTCTCTTGAATATTACGTTCCTGTCATGGTGTATGTACCGTACTGTACTTGTAGGAATGCCTCACGGAAGTAATTGCTTACCTGTGATCAGTGGGCCTGCTTGGCCAGACAGGTGGGGGTTAAGCAACAACAGCAGTAGCAGCTACATAACTATTTCACTGCATATAATTGCATCATGTTCTGTTGTAGGCAATCCGTGATGACCTGAAGCCAACACAACAAGCCATTGAGAAAGTGCACAATATTTGCCAGGGTGGGAAGTCAGCAATGGAGCTTATTGCAGAGATCAATACCCTCTACCAGTGTATCAGGTACAGTACTTGTTGTATTTGTTGTGGTCCCTGGCTCATTGAGACATATACACTACTTGGTGGACTCCAGGCTGAAGTTGCTCTTCTCTGCCAGTCCACCATCCTCCTTTAGGGTGATAGGGAAAGAGTTGACAAACACTTTTATAACTGGGCATATGTGTTGCCTGGTTTTATCAGTGCCAGGATGTGAAGATGTCCCTCTCTATCACCATCATGGGGTTAACTAAGGTAGTTTTCGTAATCATTTTGGATATACTGTACAGTCAGACCCCACCTACAGTTCAGGATGTTGTGCTGATGAAATGGTATTTTAAGTGAAGCAGTTGTGGTGGGGCAGGCATTTTACTCATGATTTTAGATGTGAAAAAAAAAAAGAAAAAGAAAGAAAGAAATTACGTCTGACTTTGAGGCAACTGTATAGGAAATGAAGAACAACTGAATTGAAAATTCATCCATCCATCATCCAATCCTTTTCTGCTCCATCAGGAGCATAGTGGTCAGTGGCCTGGGGTTAGGCTACACAGTCCTGACATTTGAGGAAAGGGTGGCCATCCTCACCAACCCCTGAATGGCATTATGTGCCTTGAACCTCAGCTGTTGCTCAGAAATAAACCCTTCAGGTCGCATCTGATTGGAGCACCTAAACGTGCTAGACCACCATAGTCTTTCACCTTAACTTGGCCCAGATTTTCATATTTGTGCAGCTCAGTAGCATAATAACACAATATTATGGCTCTACATCCTTTCCATAGCA
The DNA here is from genome assembly GCF_032717465.1 of Coenobita brevimanus. Classification (NCBI taxonomy): domain Eukaryota; kingdom Metazoa; phylum Arthropoda; class Malacostraca; order Decapoda; family Coenobitidae; genus Coenobita; species Coenobita brevimanus. Next base: position 45,378,209 of record NC_137021.1, read on the forward strand.
CTTCTTCATTACTGTCATTATATTTCAAAACTTATCTATTGTTAAAACTTAGTACAGGGCGTTCAAGATGGAGAGATGGTAATGTTAGGCCATGTTAGAGTGAAGAGGGTACCATATAGTTATCTTTAAGTGAGGAATAGGTGATACATCATGGACTTAATAATAAAGCAACTTTAAATGAGGGATACGAGGTCTGTTCAGAAAATATCCGCCCTTAGGCTCAAAAAAAATAAATAGCTAACCTGTTGAGCTAGGACACCAGTCCCCATCAAAGTAGGTCATTTCTGACGATGTTGATCCCCCACTTGTCACTTGTAGGCTAATTCAAAGTCCTGGGTGATTTTACGGTTATGTATCAGTACACGTTAACCACAGATCTTGCCTCTGCCACTCCTGCCTTGTCTCTGGGCGAGCAAGGCGGCCCGCTTCTCATTCCCCCTCTTGAACACGACTATATCAGCTGGATTTGAACTAGACCAGGCCTTAGGTAAGGGATTTAGGTCACGTACACCCTACTTAGAACACTTACAGACTACTGGTAGAACATACAACATACAGTACTTACATACTACTATATTACAGGTGGTTACATTGACGCACATAACCCAGCATTCTTTCCACTGCCAAGGGTTGGTTGGGGTTGATTGCTCATGTAATGCCACTCAGGGATGAGTGAGGCTGGGCACTCTCGTCTTAAATGTCAGGACCAACTGCCTAGCCCCGGGCTGCTACGCTCCTCATGGGGCAATGTAGGATTAGATGGTGATGATGATCTTTCCACTGCCTGAAACATTTTTCAAAGTCAGTGTTCGGTACTTCCTGCAAGTGCTTCATCTTATTTGTCATGATCCCTCCTCTAAACGTTGCTCAAGACATGCTGGAGTGTACAAATCACGATCCAGGCTTTCTGAAGACTGTTATCACTGGAGATGAGACTTTGGTGTACAGGTATGACCCAGAAATCAAAGCACAGTTTTCTCAGTGGAAGCATACAGGGCCACCTCGGCCAAAAAAATAGCGACAGGTCCGTGCAAGGTGAAATGCACCCACACGTTGACAGTTTTTTTCAACTACCGTGTTGTGCATCACATACGTGCACCAGAAGGTCAGACTGTCAGCACGCGTGACTACCTCCATGTTATCTGTCGAATATGTTACGCAGTTCGGTGGAAGGAGACCAGGCCTTTGGAGAGTGGCAAGTTGGAAGCTGCACCACAACAATGTCCCTGCCCATTCTTCTCAACAGATTCAGGAATTTTTGGCCAAGCACAACATCCTGCATGTCAGGCAGGCTCCCTACTTGCCAGACATTGCACCATGCAACTTTTATTTATTCCCCAAGCTCAGAACTCCACCAAAAGGTTCCCGATTTGAGACGAGAGAAGGGATCATGACAAATGGATGAAGCACCTGCAGGAGATACCAAAAACCAACTTTGGAAAATGTTTCAGGCAGTGGAAAGAACGCTGGGCTACGTGTCAAGTCAGAAGAGGCCTTGGTGGGGAATTGGTGTCCTTGCTCAACAGGTTAGCTGTTTATTTTTTTTTTAGCGCCCAAGGTTGGGTACTTTCTAAACAGACCTTGCATGTGTACTGTACTATAAGTGACGATACAGATATAACCCTGCTTCTGCTTTACAGATTTCCAGTTGTAAGTGTTGGTTTGGTGCGATGGGTAGAGTGTGTGGTGACAGAGCCAAGTTACTTCAAGCTCTGCACTGAATCAACACCCACACACTTGGCTCTTCTCGATGAAGTTGTATCCATACATCCCCTTCTCCATAATCGGGTCCTTTCATTACTCATCGAGCTTTTTGAGTCGGAGTTTCAGGATCTTGAGATATTGGTGCAGGTAAGAACAATTATTTAATTAATAAACATCATAGATTTCTGTTTCCTCTACAGTTTTGAGCAACTGTTTGGAGGTAATAGGCTGGTTTAGGGATCAGCAGTACCATGGCTATCCATGATACAGTCACACCATGCTATGTGATGGGGTTATAGGAAGTGAAAACCCATCACTTAGCAGTTTATCATATAACGAGGTCAACATTACATGGGTTCATTGGGGATAGAGAGTGGGCCTATGACCACAAAACCCAAAATCTAAAAATATATTATGTAGATAGATAGATGGAGACAGTGAATGGAGAGAGACTGGAATTGGTGAGAGAGTTCAAATACCTTGGTACAGTGATAGAAAAGAAAGGAAAATGTGCAAAAGAAGTGAAAAGTAGAGTGACGCAAGGAAATAAAGTAGCTGGTGCAATGAAAGCCTTGAAAAGAAACAGAGGCTTGAGTGTTGCAGCTGCACGAGGCTTACATGAAGGAGTGTTAGTGCCAACTTTAGCGTATGGATGTGAGACTATGGTGTTGCATGAAAATGAAAAGTCAAGAGTAAGAGCAGTGGAAATGGGGCTGCTGAGGAATGTATGTGGAGTACTTAGAGTGGATAGGATACGAAATAATATGATTCATGAAAGATGTGGAGTGAGGAAATCGGTGGACACCAGAATCGAAGAGAGTGTCCTGAGATGGTATGGTCATGTGAAAAGAATGGATAACAACAGAGTGGTGAAAAAGGTATACCTGAGTGAATTGGAAGGAGGGAGGAGGCGAGGTAGGCCAAGGAGAAGGTACAGAGATATGGTGGATGAGTGTGTGAGGAAGAGAGGTTTGGAAGTTGGTAAGGCTAGGGGACTGACAAGAGCTGGCTGGATGAATGTTGTGAGGAGAAGCACATGATCAGGGATTTTTCATCCCATTTTAACGTGATGGCATCTGGATTGACTCTGTCAGATATGTTTATGTGAAGCTACAGAACGTGGTGAATGTTTTTGACGTATTAGTTAGAGCCAGGATTCCGGGGGCTTGAATATTCAAGATCAGTGAATGGAAGTGTGGCCCATTGGATTGGGCAGATTTGGGCTGTCTGGATGTTGCTACTCCTCACCCTGCCCTAGGGTGGGAAAGGAGGTCTGGATGACGATGATGATGATGATAATGATAGATAGATGGATAGATAGATAGGTATACCGGTATATATATATATACTGTACTGTGGTAGGTGGGGGCGCTCACCATCCACTCACTTGATGTAGTGCTGCTCTCGGGTGTCTGCCCTTTCCTCTCCATCCTTCTTTCCTTCCATTCTCTTCTTTCTTTCCTTCATTCTTTCCGTGTCCTTCTGCCTATGGGTGACTTTACACTTCCTCTTCTGTCTTTCTTTCCTTCATTCTTTCCACTTCCTTCAGCCTGTGGGTGACTCTACACTGAATGACAAGCCAAATGGTTTCCTGTACACCAGGAAACCATTTACTACGCTGGGTGGTAACCATATAACCAAATTTTGGCACCTGGTGGTTTAATGGGTAATTATTGCGCTCCAGTCGGATTGAGCTGGTAAAGGTTTATATCCAAGGGGTAGTTGGGGTTGATTGCTCATGTAATGCCACTCAGGGATAAGTTAGGCTGGTCACTCTCATCTTAAATGTTGGGACCAACTGCCTAGCCCCGGGCTCCTGCGCTCCTCATGGGGCAATGTAGGATTGGATTATGGTATATATATATATATATATATATACACATACATACATACATACAGTAATCCCTCCACTATCCGACGTAATAGAGCCATAGGCATGTCCGGATAGTGGTCCTGTCCGGATATTGGGCCCCAGCTCATGGACTTGTACTTATGGACCCTAACTCAGAAAAACACCTATACAACTCCCTCTGGACATGCATAGCACCTATTTAAGACCCAAATCACACCAATAAGGGACATAAAAGACTGAAATGCAAAAGAACCATAAAATGAGGTTTTTGAGGTAGGTTCATACAATATCCGGACAGGACCACTATCCGGACATGCCTATGGCTCTATTACGTCGGATAGTGGAGGGATTACTGTATGTATGTATGTATGTGTATATATATATATATATATATATATATATATATACCATAATCCAATCCTACATTGCCCCATGAGGAACGCAGGAGCCCGGGGCTAGGCAGTTGGTCCCAACATTTAAGAGACTGGTGAAGGAGAGTAAGAAGAAAGTGGATGAAGAGTTTGGGAGGAATCTGAGTGTGAAATGGAGGGAGAGTAAGAAATTGTTTTGGAAGGAGGTAAAGAAAGTAAGGATGTGTGAAAGGGGAAATAGTAGGGGAGTGAAAGATAGGAATAATAGATTGTTGGTAGAGAAGAGAGAGAAATTGAGGAGATGGAAGGAGCACTTTGAGGATTTGTTGAATGTAGAGAGTGAGAGCAGTGTGAGTATAAGTGGTTGGGGAATGGCTGGGAGAAGAAGAGATGAGAGGAGGGAGGAAGAGATCAGTAGGTCGGAAGTAGTGGAAGCGATGAAGAAGATTAAGCTGGGAAAGGCCCCAGGAATTGATGGAGTATGTGGTGAAATGCTTAGGTATGGGGGTGAGATTGTTGTGGAGTGGATATGGAAGTTGTGTAGATTGGCTTGGGAAGAGGGAAGGGTTCCAGAGGACTGGAAATCAGGTATAATTGTTCCTCTGTACAAAGGAAAAGGGGAGAGAGAAGTATGTGGTAACCATAGGGGTATTTGCCTTCTTAGTGTGACTGGTAATATATATGGTAGAATACTCATTGATAAGGTTAGGCATATGACAGAGGAGCTAGTTGGAGAAGAACAAGGGGGATTTAGGAAGGGAAAAGGGTGTGTAGATCAGATATTTGTTCTAAGATGTTTAGTGGAGAAGTATCTAGAGAAGGGAAGGAAAGTGTACGCTGCCTTCATGGACTTGGAGAAAGCTTATGACAGAATAGATAGGAAAGGTATGTGGAAGGTATTAAGAATATATGGAGTGGAGGGGAAATTGTTGAGTGCTGTGAAGAGTATGTACGAGGGAGCTAGGGCTACGGTGCGAGTGGATGGTGAGCTGAGTGAGTTCTTTGATCTCAATGTGGGACTGAAACAGGGGTGTGTAATGTCTCCATGGCTGTTTAATATATATATGGATGGGGTCGTAAAGGAGGTACAAGGTAGGGCAGTGGATGTGGGGGTGGCCCTAATGAATGAGGGTGAGATTTGGAAGCTTCCGGTGTTGCTGTTTGCCGATGATACAGTATTGTTGAGTGAAGATGAATGGGAGTTGCAAGGTTTGGTGAATGAATTTGGGACAGTGTGTAGGAGGAGGAAGCTGAAAGTTAATGTAAACAAAAGTAAAGTTATGGTGTTTGAGAGGAATGAAGTCACAGAGTGTGCAGTGAGGTTGGATGGTGAGGATATGGAGAATGTGAGTGCATTCAAGTACTTGGGTAGTGTGATGAGTAAGGATGGAACTTTGGGGGATGAAGTGCGTGAAAGGGTACAGCAGGGAAGGAAGGTTGTTGGTACACTGAAAGCAGTGATGAGAAATAGGGAAGTGAGTATGGAAGTTAAGAAGTCTCTGCATGATGGTATTGTGATCCCTACCCTGACGTATGGAAGCGAGGCGTGGACCTTGCAAGAGAGGAACAAGTCAAGAGTGAGAGCAGTGGAAATGAGTTACTTGAGAGGAGCATGTGGAGTGACATGGAGGGACAGGTTGACGAATGAAGAAGTGAAGGAACGTTGTGGGGTAGATGTGGATGTGGTTGAAAAGATTAGGAGAAATACACTGAGGTGGTTTGGACATGTGGAGAGGATGGAGAGTGAAAGACTGACTAAGAGGGTGTATGTGGGTGAGGTGGAGGGAGGGAGAGGGAGGGGTAGACCGAGGATGAGGTGGAGGGATGGAGTTGAGAGGTATATGAGGGAGGGGGGGGTGAGTTGGGGGGAGGGGAGTCAAATGGTGGGTGACAGAGTGACTTGGAGGCGTTTTGTCTGCGGCCACCCTTTGCGGGATTAGGGCGTCGGGCTATAGATAGATAGATAGATAGATAGATCATACAATATTCAACATTCTGGGTACTTTTTTTTTTTTTTTTTTTTTTTTTTTTTTTTTAATGTGTCTGACTCTGGGCATAGGCTTCACAGCCTGCTATCAAGGCCCAGCAGTCCTCCTGCATACCATACACCTCTACATGTCACCACTTCGGCGCTAACACCCACCGTCCATATTGAATACATGCTAGGTCTGTCTCATACAGGACTGGTGTATTGGTATTAGCTGGGGTATTTTTACGACATGTCGGCGGGTCTTCTGGTAGATCAGTAAAGCCTGATTTAATGAAATTCAAATCCTTAAACTGTTCCCTGCCCCAGCCGGGATTCGAACCTGGGTCCGGTGGGACTGCAGGCCACCTCTCTATCGATTGAACTTATAAGTCTCTGGCTCCTGGACTGGTAGTTATGGACCCTAACCTAGCCTAACGCAGAAAAACACCTCCCTACCGCACATGCATAGCACCTAAGACACTACATATTCACAACAATAAGGGACATTAAAGAGTGAAATGAGGTGTTTGAGGAAAGTATAGTATGGAAAATACAGTAGAGTACGGTATGAAACATTCTGCCTACTTACAGCAAGTCCATGGCCATCTCGATGAATAACCGCCTCCTCTCGGACTCTGACAGTAAGAAGGATTTCCTGAAGCACTTGCAGTACACTGTTCATGAAGTCTTGCACTGAACTTAGTCATTCACACTCAGAAGTCCATTCTCTTCACAGTGCGCACTCTTGTCTAACTTATGCTCCATTGTAACTTAATAAGTGTTGCACTCTGCACTTTAACTTTTTCCACTCTTATAACCATTTTCTAAAGCAAAAACATACGTCTATTTACATTAAATTTAGTTCAAAAATTGTCTTTTCACTCACAACTGTAAATCCTTAACACAATGCACTGTTTTTTCACTGCACAGCACTGTAAATTCCCATGTGGTCTAGTGGAGAAGTTCTTGGCGTCTATTCGCTGTCAGAGTCCGAGAGTATCACTGGCAGGTGACCTAGGGGTGCATCGCTGGGTCGTGGTGATGACATACCCACTGCAGACGACTCTGAAGACAGACGCAAACTCACGTCGAGCGGTGACTCCACCGTGGCTGATGTGCTGGGCTGTGGCTCGGAGCATGAGGGCCTGTCTTGGGGAGGCAACGGAGTGGAGCCAGGGCTGGGCACAGCGGGGGTCACGGGCCTGAAAAAACTGTCAATCATTGATTGACGCAAGGAACGACGATTCCAACGATTTATGATGCGCTGCCTGAAAGCACGCACATCCTCCACAAGTCCCAAGGGCCCCATCTCCCTGTCGCAGTCCGGGTGTTCCAGGTAGTCGAGAACGAACTCTAGGTGTTCCCGGAGTGTGCTTAGCTTGGGGATGGCTGGAGTTGTGTCATGCTGAGAGGAGTCCGCATCATCGTCGCCGTCCTCGTCGGAATCTTGAAGCTGGGTACTGACACCTGCAACTGAAGATGCGATCTCGATATCAGACAAGGTCTGATACCCAGGATCGCCCTCGTCGTCATCCAACCACTCACGCACATCGTCCACATCAACATCGTCGCCATGCGTATGTAGACGTGCATGGAAGTCATCCACGTCAAAACCTAGGAAATCGTACTCCACATCCGTTCCGAGAAGCAGACGAGACCAACCATTTTCTAGAGTCTTGACAGGGATTTCCTTCCATGCACTGGCCCAGTTGTAGATTGCAGACTTGATGTTGTAGCGGCGAAGGTTTTCCAAAGTCTGCTGGCCTCGCGTGTCCCGTCCCTCCCTGCACTCGTCCTCGTCCTCGAGAACAACCATCACCTCGTCCAGGAACATCCTTCGGTACAGCCTCTTCATTGCCACGATCACTCCTTGGTCCATTGATTGGATGAGAGCAGTCATATTAGGTGGCAGAAACATGCACCTAATCCGGCCATTCTCAGCCACTAAGTCCTCGTCGCATGGGTGGGCAGGTTCATTGTCGAGGAGAAGGAGGGCCTTTACCTGGTCGCGTGGGATTCCCAGTGTCTCCGTCTGGTAATGTATGACCTCCTTGATGAAATGGCGGTGGAACCAGTCTTTGAAGATCTGGGGTGTGAACCATGCCTTCAAAGAATGGTACCAGATGACAGGAAGGACATCCATCACCCCACGAAGACACCGAAGCTGCTTTGCACGGCCAACAATAACGGGCTTAAGCCGGTGCATGCCGTTAGCATTGGCACAACACAAAGCAGATATCCATTCCTTGGAGAGCATGCGGCCAGGTACACGCTTCTCCGTCTCCTCGGCTAGAGTGTTCATTGGCAAAGAGCAACAGAATAAACCAGTTTCGTCAGCGTTGTAGACTTAACCGAGAGTGAGGCCCTCCTTGTCGATCAAGCCCTTCACCTTGTGCTGAAACTCATCAACTCCATCCTCATTAGTGTCCAAAGCTTCGCCATGAGCTTTATGGTTGATAAGGCCATGCTGTAACTTGAACGCAAAGAGCCAACCCTCGGATGCCTTGAAGTCTAGGGCGTCGTGAAGCCTGGCGAACTTCTCAGCAGCAGCCTTCAGCTCCGTACCATGCACCTTCACACCAGCAGCACATTGCTGTCGATACCAAATCAATGTGGAGCGGTCGACTTCAGCAAACTTGGGAGTAAACATCACCTTCCTCTCCATGTTGCGTTTGTTTCTTGACGAGAAGTCAGCCGTGTACTGCATGAATTTGTCTCGGGATCTCTTAATATCAAAGTAGACCAGGCCAGGTTAAACTCACGGAGGATGCGGGAAGAAGACCACCCCGCTTCTACTTTCTCCAATATCTCTCGTTTCTTCTCCAGAGTCAACACCACTCTCTTCCTCTTCTCAGGCGGCGGGGCCATCATCACACACACGAAGGAGAGGCACGAGAGCAGCAGGAGTGCCTGCAGCAGGTAAGGCACCACCACAAAAGTGAGCACGTGGGCAGCCATGACGACGAACGTGCACTTGCGACGAGAGACAGGCGGAAAGTGGGGAGGATGCAGGGGCGCTCTAGCGGACGTCGGAGGAATGACGCGCCACAACAAAGCTGTCCCACGCCCCGTGCACCAAATTCAAATTACGGGCGGGAAATTTTTTTTTTTTTTTTTTTTTTTTTCTCCCCTGGACCATTTTGGGAATATTGGATCCCAAGACGATTATGTCCGGTTAGTGGGGGGGGGGGTGTTTGGATATTAGAGGGATTACATATATATATATATATATATATACATACTATATACGGTATATACAGTAGAACCCCGGAATTTGTACACAATTCGTTCCTGGAGGCTGTACAAGTTGCTAATTGTTCGAAAACCGAATCATTTTCTTCCATAAGGAGCAATGTAATTTGCATTAATCCATTCTTTAGTATGGATGAAATGGTAGATTTTGCCATACTATAATGAATGGCAAGATCGGAGACGGGTTCCACTTTCAAACTTTGCAATGAGTTCTTTTTTCAGCTCAGTTGTTGTTCTCACTGCTTTACTTTTAGCTCCAGCTGACTCACTAATCTTCTTAGGGCCCATGATTATGTACAATTTTCTAACGAAAATATGTAATTCATCACAGAGTTTAATCGAGCCTGTATGACTGATGCATAGCTGGCGGAAGACAAAGTCAGACTGGCGACCATGTGGCACCTACGATGCCGCATCTCTTGGTGGGAATAACGGTTCACCGTCCAAAAACTGGAGCGATTTTTGGGCAAAAAAGCTGTACGAAAACCGAGTTGTACGAGTAGAGAGGCGTACGAATTCTGGGGTTCCACTATATATATATATATATATATATATATATATATATATATATATACACACACACACACACACACACACACACACACACACACACACAGTATATGTGTGTGTGTATTTCCCTTTTAGGCTTGACCTCAGCACCCTCAACAGCACCATGCTTTACTACAAGGGGTAGCATCCCAGCCAGACATGACTTCCAAGTCATAAGATTCAGTATTTCACACACTGAAGGTTGTCACTTCACTTAATATCTCACATTGCACAATTTGTTAAGCACTTGCACTGTTATTTGGCAGGAGCAGTGGTGTTTCAGTGGCCTTTGATGTACAAAATGGAATGAAAGACCAATGATCACAGCAAATGTAAACACTGGGCAGCCATTGGCACAAACGGTTGACAGGGAGGCATCATTCTGGTGAATTCATAATCATTTTGCCATTGTTCTTCTGAAAATAGGTCTAACTTTTTGTTCATCATTATAGTGATTTATCACATAGCAAACAGATGTATAGCAAAACCTGGATGTATAAGGATTTCTCAAGAGGAAGCATGACAGTTTTTTGGTATAGAGGGGTCACATGGTTACACAAGCACCATAATTTGGTCTGGACCCACCTCACAAGATTCACAGACTTGCAAAGCTTAAACTAACAGAGAGAGAGCGAGTTGGTGAATGCTGGTTTTAGGGTCTGTGGCTAGATTCTCCTATACAACTTTTGAACCAGTCCCCCTTTCCAGCCTACCCACCAACTATGTCCTTATGCGTTTGATCATTTATACTCTTTTTACCCCGACTTGGCCCAGATTTTCATTTTTATGTAACTTATTTTTCATAGCTCATTGGGGAAAAAAAAAAAAAAAATGCAGTGCCATGGCTCAACATCCTATCCATAGCAGATCTTAACTAGTGTTAATTTGTTGCTGTGACCTACCATTGAAGGTGGAAAGATGCCAGGTTTAGGTCAAGTTAGAGTAAAAATAGTAGAGTAGATAGTATTAACCCTTCTGCTCATGGTAAGTTTCGATAAGTTTGCTGGATCACGATTTTTCCTCCCACCTCTCCGCCAGCCCTCCTGCATGCCCATGAAAACATGTATTCTCGCCTTATTGTAGCCAGCCAGACTTGTATATATTGCCATAAAAACTACATCATCTTATTCGCCAATGTTTGTTCTTGTCGATAAGCAAAAAGGGATACAGAAAAGTATGAATAGAAGTACATTAGGTCAGTGTGAATAAACATTCTGGAACGTCATTCTCACTCTCCAACATCATAGCTCAAATGTTTTCCCTCATACCTATGATTGTTATTACATGTTTAGAAAGAGAAGTTCATCAGCTTTCTAAAAGTGTTAGCGGCTTTTTGGTACAGTTTTTAGTTTTCAAGAAAATAGCCAAAAACTAAAAGCCCTTACCTACAGGGAAGTGATTTTTTGTTCACGGCACTCTGGCGAAGAAGTTTTCTCGCAGATGTTATGTTATTTAATTCATCAGCTTATGTAGAATTTCATGGGCTTTCTCATGGTGTTTTCAGATTTTTCCTGCACCTCATAGTTTCCGAGTAAATCGCATAAAACTACATTTCATTCACTGTCATGCAACACCTTTCACTGAGACTAGCACAACACAAATTATTCAATATATTTCTCTATGAACATTGGCTGCATTATATACATATATTTCACACAAAGTCGTACATAATCTATCACTGTCTGAGAACAGTGCAGTACATTGCATTCAAGTACGTGGCTGTGTGACGTATTTGACCCCTCTCATTCGTCTTCTATATTTACGGTAACTCAGGCAATGCACACGATATATTCCTCTACAAACATTTATTTCACACTAAACCATGAGCAGGACATCACTATCACAATGATTCTAGGCACTATATCTATCACACAATACAAACACTTGCTTTACTATATAGGTAAAATACTCTCATCATTTGGGACAGGGTGGTGCAGAGTAGCAAACCCCGCTACAACAAACACGACTCCTGCCAAGGCCTAACGGCTGATACTGGGCCCCAGTGCTGTATGAACAATATACAATATATATGTTCCATAGACACAGTCACTTCACAATGGATTTACGAACACTATACAGTAACGATATTTCAGCCGTGGCTTCTGCCTCGGGTGGGACGGGGAAAGTGGAGGAAGTTTAAAGGTATAAGGGGTGGAGCACTACCCTTCTGCCTGGCTGGTGGTGAGGGACTGTGGAACACAATTCGTTCTGCCCCATGCCAGGACCACCAGGGTTGCTAAGTGCGTACGTTGTATGCTAGACTGGCCTGATAGGACGCACTAAAATTTGACGCAAATTGGCCGAAAACTTATTTATTGGAGAAATATTTTTCTGCTTTCAAACGCAATTCGTGTCTTTGTATTTTGACCAGGTCAAACCCAAAGAACACGAATCGTGTCTTTGTGTGCCGAAAGGCAAAGCAGGATTACATACAGACAACCCCAGGATCCAGATGTTCAATAACTGAATTTTTGCTTATCCAAATTGCCATTTTTTGCACCAAACCCCCCTGTCTTAAGTCATTCCTGTTTTTTTGAATTCCCGATAAAAAAAAAAAAAAAATACTGTATATGATTTTTTTTTCTTTTATGCAATACAAACTGGTAGATTAGAAAATGTTCCTGTACTGTATTTTTTTAAATTAAATCATTTAGTCAATATAGTATTGCTGTGTACCTGGGAATAACCCGCATTGACCACTTGACATAACCCAATATATTACCTATGTGTTTTTAAATGTTACCCAAATTCAGCTGCCGGCGTTGTGCTTCAGTTCATGTATAATTATGACTGGGTATGTACTTAGGGGATTACAGAAAGTACACATGATAACCCTGTACAGTATGGCCACTGAACATAATGTGAAACTCTGGTGTTACTGAGTGTTCCTCGAGTTCTGTTGCAGGTGCTGTGCTTGTGTATGTGTGTAGTTATGACTGGTTATGTACTTTAGGGATGACTAAAGTTTGATGTGATAACCCTGTACAATATGGCCATTGGACATAACGGTATATAACTCAAATGTTATTGAAGTATATATGAATTATTTTACAGGTTTATGGCTGTGTAATTATAACTGGTTATGTACTTGGGAGGGGGATGACCAAAGTCAGACGTGGGTCACCCTCTATGGTCACCTGACATAACCAAACCCATGTATAATTGAGTACTGTCCAAATTCTTTTGCAAGTATTGTGCTGCAGGAAGTGTGTAATGAGTGAAGTTTAAGTGAATACAGTATATACCCTGGGGGAGTGTATCAAGTTGCACCAGTAAACTTACATTGCCATTTGACATAACTCCATAGAACCCATGTAATAACCTGGTCATTATCCAAAAATCATTATCAAAACTGTCATTGCTTAACCTAACCCTGTTGGATAACAGATCTGCATTTATTATAATAGCTGTAATATGTATACTGAGCAGAAACAGGTGTTGTGTATGGGGTGGTGAGGAGGTTGGATGGCTTTGTTTATTTTTTTATTTTTTTTATTTTTTTATTTTTTTAATGCAAGGAAGAAGGAACCAAAGGCCATGAGCCTGCAATAAGGGTTCCCTCTAAGAAAAAAACAAAATACAAGAGAGAGCCAAATTCAAGATCCATTCATTTCGAGATGCCTGGACACACTGCGTTTGAAAGACTGGAGATCATAGGCAGCAGGAAATACAGACAGAGGGAGACAGTTCCAGAGTTGACCTGTTGCATAAATGAAGGACTGGGAGTAACGGTTAACTCTTGCATTAGAGAGTTGGGCAGAAAAGGGATGAGAGTTTGCTGCTAGGTGGGTGCTACGCGCCCGTCGTAGAGGTGGAGGAATGCATGCAGACAGTTCAGAGGAGCAGTGATCATTAAAGTAACTATAGAAAAGAGATAAAGAGGCAACAGTGCGGCGAAGAGACAACGGTTGAAGGGAGTCAGTAAGAGGAGGAGAGTTAATGAGACGAAAAGCCTTTGACTCCACCCTATTGAAAAGAGCTGTATGTGCGGAGCCTCCCCACACATGAGAGTTGTACTCCACACAGGGGCGGATAAAACCCCTGTATAGAGTCAACAATTGTGCAGGGGTAAAGAAAGAACGAAGTCGGCTTAGCACACCCAATCTCTTGGAAGCAGTTTTTACAAGAGATGTAATATGATCTTTCCAAGATAAGTCCCGAGTAAATGAAACCTCAAGCATGTTCAAGGATGATGCAGGATTAAGCTGAATATTATTAAACATTAGTGGGTATACCTGTGGAAGATTTTGACGGGTTGATAGGTGTAAGAACTGAGTCTTAGATGCATTAAAAACAATAACACAACAAGATTATTTTTATCCCAGTCAGAAATACGAGCCAAGTCAGACATTAGGTGTGCCATAGCCTCATCCCTTGTTTGTTGAAGTAACTGCTGAGATGGGCGTTGCGGGAACCGAATGGAAAGGTGAAGGGTGGAGTCATCAGCGTATGAGTGGATAGGGTTAGATGTACAGCTTAGAAGGTCATTGATGAATAAAAGGAATAGAGTTGGTGATAGGACAGAGCCCTGAGGAACACCACTGTTGATAGATGTAGGAGAAGAACGATGGCCGTCTACAACAGCGGCTATAGAACGACCAGAAAGGAAGCTAGCGATGAAGGCACAGATAGAAGGATAGAAACCGTAGGAGGGCAGTTTGGAAATTAAAGATTTATGCCAGACTCGATCGAAAGCCTTTGAGGTGTCAAGTGCAGTGGCAAAGCTTTCACCAAAGTCCCAAAAGGAGGATGACCATGAGTCTGAAAGGTAGGTGAGAAGATCGCCAGTGGAGCGTCCTTGACGGAACCCATACTGACGATCAGAAAGAAGGTTGTGATAGGAAAGATGCCTTAAAATTTTTCTATTGAGAATTGACTCGAAAACTCTTGAAATACAGGACGTTAAAGCAATTGGACGATAGTTGGAGGGTTGGGAGTGGTCACCCTTCTTTGGGACTGGCTGAATGAGAGCAAACTTCTAGCAAGAGGGAAAGGTACAAGTTAACAGACAAAAGCGAAAGAGTTTGCCTAGGCAGGATGTAAGCACAGAAGCACAGTTCTTGAGAACAACAGGAGGGACTCCATCAGGCCCATATGCCTTGTTAGTACTGAGGCCAATGATGGCAGAAAATACATCAGCTGAAGAAATTTTAATGTCAGCCATGAGGAAGTCAGAGCGGGAAGTGATGGAGGAACAGCACCGGAATCGTCTAAGGTGGAATTGGAGGAGAATGTCTGTGCAAAGAGATCTGCTTTATCAAAAGAAGAAATAGCTACAGAACCATCAGAGTAGAAAAGAGGAGGGAAGGATGATGAGGTAAAGTTGTTAGAAAGGTTTTTGGCAAGGTGCCAGAAGGAGCGGGAAGAATTCGAGTTGGACAGTTGAGAGCATTTAGTACGGATGAAATTATTTTTAGCTGATGAAGGGATGCAAAGTTTACATTTTTCCAGTGGCACTTCTGTCTGTTATTTTCCATTTTGTGATAGCTCATTCAGACGCTGCTTGGTCATGTTAATCATTCAGAAATATAATGCACTGATCATATGGAGGATAATTATGTCATTCTCTGACTTGATGAATGAAGTAGTAAATGGGTGGCTACCATGGACCATGAGAGGTACTGCCATAAGAGTGAATGTGATTAAAAGCTTGGTAACCAGCCACACAGTCATCACTGTCAGAGGCAAGAAACATTCAGCCACAAATACAGTCACTCGGTGATCTTTCTTGTGAGTGACTATACACAGAGTCAGTGTCCAAGCTGAAACTCTAACATTATTACAAATCTTATTACACATCTTAAATACCTTTTTTACCAACAGCTTCCAGCAACTGTTGGCAAGTAATTAGCTGGCTTTGGCACTTAGTTTAGCTTCCAGTGCATAGAAAACATCAGCTGTACCATGACCAACCCCATTACGAGAATTTCGTAACAAGAAACGTGATGTCGTTCATAGGTTAGATCAGATTACCAATGATGTAATGTTTTGGTTTGTGTGGGCTGTATATCATCTGTTTGAATATTTGTTACTCATTACATATATCACTCAGTTTTTATCACCTGAGTTCAGAAGCTATCAATTATCGCTCATAAACAAATCGCCTCCAAGTCACCCTGTCCCCCACCATTTCACTGCCCTGCTCCCAACTCACACCCCCTCTCTCATATACCTCTCCACCCCATCCCTCCATCTCATCCTTGGCCTCCCCCTCCCTCTTCCCCCTCCACCTCACTCACATACACTCTCTTCGTCAGTCTTTCACCCTCTATCCTCTCCACATGGCCAAACCACCTCAGTGTGTTCCTCATAACGCTTCCTATCACATCCACATCAACACCACAACGCTCCTTTATATCCTCAATTGTCATCCCCCATTCTCTCCACAGTGCCAAACCATCTCAGTCTACCTCTTCTCATCACAACACCAGTACACTCCAGTCCCATCCTTCCTCTTAACTTGTCCATCGTAAACCTAGCCCCCTCAGGCCCTGTATTCAAAGGCACACTGCACAACCACCAAATCATTGTCATTTCTGTACGTTTGAGCGTGCAAATATCCCCTTCATTTATTGCCCAGGTCTCACTTCCATGCTGACTTCCCTGTTTCTTATCACTGCTTTCAAAGAACCTTAGCACAGAGGGAGAGCCCTCTCAGTATCAGGAGAGGCAACAGCTTCCTGAACTTCTTCCAAGCATTCCTCACCCTAGCCCCAGAGCTAGCTCCAGCCCCACCTCTAGCACATAACATGTCTCCCAAGTAACAAAACTTCCACACACTCTTGAGAGTCACCAGCAAGTTCAATCTAATCACACCTGACAAGCTCCACCTGCTCTCCCTGACACACCACACACATGAAATCAGCATTATCTCACAGGCATCCTCTTAATACCATTACATCTCTTATGCACCCACATATCACATACACTGCACAAGATGGAATTAATCCTGACGCCCTTGTGGCAAACCACATCTGGTCACTCCTACTTCTTTGACAATACTGCCACCAATCCTAGATACCATCACCATTGTTTTATCTGCATTTGCTCTCAAGTCCTTCTTCTCTGTATCATGTCTCCACGTCCTAAATCTTTCCTTTGCCCTCCTTTCATTCTCTGCAATCAACTTCAGATCATCAGCATACAACATCACCATTATGTTTGTTATAATGTGTGGGCTTATTCTACAAGTGGAGCACATGTTGGCAGTGATTCCATCCAACCTAATTCTAAGATGATTACTTAGGAGGGCTGAATGTTGTCCTGATCTAAACCTGGCTAAGAGAACTTGATCAGCTTTAATTAAGGATACCTCTGATGAGTGGAACATCAGGAAGGGGACTTGCGGTATGTTGTTCTGATCAAGGTTTTGTATTGCCCTGTGTGTGAAGTGGGCATGTAGGTGTTTCGTTATTGTTAGTATGGGAATGTTTGGAGGTGGGATGTTGAAAGGGGAGAATTATAAAAATAATAATAAACATACATTGGTTGCAGCTGGAGTTACGTAAGATGTTGCTGGACCGGATGGTGAATCTGCTGAGTCGTGGGTGTGTGTTGCCGGTGATGAAGTACATCAAGGGATGCTCCACAAAGGGTGACACCGACATCTCTCTCATCAGATACTTCGTCAGAGAGGTGACCACCGTTTTTCATCTAGTGATAGTTGTACCCCAGGTTCATCTGAATGTGAACTCAGTGGACTGCAGGCTGAGAGTGCCCTTCTCCTGCAATCCACAATGCTCCTTACAGAGTGTAGGAAGGGAGCTGAGGGATATATGTATAACAAGGCAGCAGAGCCACCTGATTATTCTCCACTTGTTACAATAAGAGGGTCCAAGTCAGGCCCAATTTGTTGTATCTATTTTTTTTTTTCCCCCAGCAATATAGGGGACCCAGTGGCAGGCTGACTTAATCCCAGCATTATATCTATCTGTTGCTAGACTCCATTATCTCGTAAGGAGTGGCTGTTTGTCTTTAAGTTTGTTGTTGTACTGGGAGGGCCACCAACCCTCCACCAACCCACTTGTTGACATGTAGGGAACATGTATGGGTTGGTTTTATTGCATACCACCCAGTGTTGTAAATAGTTTCCTGGCTTACAGGAAACCATTAGGCTTGTCACTCGATGTAAAGCCACCAGAAGAGGAAAGTAGAGTAATAAAAAGTAACAGGAAAGATGGGAGAAATAGGAAGTGAGTGGGGCAGACACAGAAAAAGTATGATAAAAATGAAAGAAGTTGGCAGCACTACATTGTGTGAGTGGATGATGGTTAATAAATTGTTGTACTATACTGTGTCTTCCCAATGCTGAAGAGGGGACTCCTTCATGTGGTGGTACAGATATGATCATGTTGTGGAGTTACCCAGTTATACAAACATCCCTCAGTCCCATCCCACCTTCTGAAATATGGGAAGTGGACTGCAGGAGAAGGGTAACATTGGCTTGCAGTTCACTGGTTTCATGTTCAGATGAGCCTGGAGCCACAACATTATCATTATTATCGTCTTTTTTATTTGGCTGTATTTCTTGCATTTCAAGAAGTCATAGGTTAGGTAGTAGGTGGTTGGCAATCATGGACCCTGGGAGGTACTACCATAAGAGTGAAATGTGGCTACAAACTTGGTACCCAGCCACACAGTCACCACTCTTAGGCAGGAAACATTCAGCCACAAGTACAGTCACTTGGTGATCTTTCCTCTGAGTGACCATACACATAGTTCAAGCTGAGATTTTCACATTATTATAAACCTTGTTACGCATCTCAAATACATTTTTTCCCAACAGCTTCCAGCAACTGTTGGCAAGTAATTAGCTGGTTTTGGCACATGGTTTCGCTTCCAGTCCATAGAAAACACAAGGTGTACCAAGGCCGACCCCAATACAAGGATTCCTTAACAGTAAACATGGCGTCATTTTTAGGTTAGATAGAGTAGACCAAGTCATGTCAGTTTTATATGAATAAGCTGTTGTATTATTCCAGTAAACAGCATATCCTTATTTGGGTATAATTATTGCACTTTAACAAGACTCAGCAGTTTTATATAAAAACAGGGTAAGTCCTTGCTGCCCTCCCCCCCCCTTTGTATTTTTATTTATTTATTTTTTAAAGTCCACAGTGAAGTATTATACAGTACAGGAAATTGCCTGTCGCAGTTTAATTGTGATCAATACAGCCAGTTTTCCCATTCCCTCATTTATAGTAGTAATAGGAGTATTTGACCTTGCATATAGGATTGAGAGACTGACCAGGAGAATGTATATGAGTGAGGTGGAGATGGGATGGAGGCAGGGAGAGACTGAGGATGGGATGGAGGAATGAGGTGGAGAGGTATTTGAGAGAGATAGGGGTGTGAGTTAAGAAAGAGAGAGAGAGAGAGAGAGAGAGAGAGAGAGAGAGAGGGAGCAACCTGATGGTGGAGGGCAGGATGATATGAGGGCAGTCTACATGTAGCAACCCCTGAGGGACTTGAGGCATCTTGCAGTGGACAGATAGTTAGAAAAGAGTGTTCATTTCTCTCAAAATCCTTTTCTGATACATCATACAGATTATAGTGTGTAATAAGTTACCCTTTAAGGTAGGTCAGGGCACTTACCATCCACTCACTTGATGTAGTGCTGCTTGTGGGTGCCTGCCTTTTCCTCCCTTCCTTCCTTCCTCCCTCTTCTGTCTTTCTTTTCTTCATTCTTTCCTTGTCCTTCTGCCTATGGGTGACTTTACATTCCCTCTTCTGTCTTTCTTTCCTTCATTCTCTCCCCTTCCTTCTGTCTATGGGTGGCGTTACACTGAGTGACAAGCCAAATGATTTTCTGTACACCAGGAAACCATTTGCCTCGGTGGGTGGTAACCATATAACCAAATTATGGCGCCTGGTGGTTTAGTGGGTAATTAAGGCACTCCAATCAGATTGAGCTGGTGAAGGTTCACATCCAAGGGATGGTTGGGGTCTGTTGCTCGTGTAATGCCACTCAGGGATGAGTGAGGGTGGTCACTTTCATCTTAAATGTCAGGGCCAGCTTGCCTAGCCCTGGGCTCCTACGCCTCACATGAGGCAACACAGGATTGGATGATGGATGGATTATTATTGTTTTCATCTACCATACAATCCTTTTTTTTTTTGCCCCATCAGCAGTGTAGGCAACAGACTACATTGGCAGTACTTAGTCAAAGCATTTAAAGGAGGATGACCAGTCTACAGTCCATGAGTGGCATTATATGATTAGTAGTGTCCAGTTACCCCATGGATGGCAGCTTTTATGGGACTCACCAGGTTGGAGCACCTTGACCTGCTAGACCACCAGGGCTCATATTCTTGTCAGTTAAGGAAGCTCCATAACACCCTTTCCTTAGGGATTTATTTTTCTTATTACACCTTATTGTCTTCCTGTGTGTTACTCAAATCCTTCCAACATCGCCATACTCTGCACAGATAATGTACAAATGGATATATTTACCAGCTATATCCCAAAATAATTTTTTTTTTTTTTTTTTTTTTTTTTACGTGTCCGACTCTGGGCAAAGGCCTCAGGGCCTATTTCTTGGGGTCGGTGACCCATCCCAAGGCCCAGTAGTCCTCCTACACCTCCACATGTCACCACTTCGGCGCTAACACTGGGCAAAGGCCTCAGGGCCTATTTCTTGGGGTCGGTGACCCATCCCAAGGCCCAGTAGTCCTCCTACACCTCCACATGTCACCACTTCGGCGCTAACACCCACCGTCCGTATTGAATACATGCTAGGGCCGTCTCATACACGACTGGTGTATTGGTATCAGCAGGGGTATTTTTACGACATGTCGGCAGGTCATCTGGTAGGTCAGGAAATTGCTAAGGAAGAGGTGTTAAGGAGTTTCCATAACCAACAAGAACACAAACCCAGCTGTTGTTTGGTTCTATGGTTCATACCTCAATGGTGTCCTGGCTTGTCATTCAGTGTAGAGTCACCTGAAGGTTGCACTGCCAGTGACTGGGTGGGGGCGGGCCCCTCCATGTATTACTGTTATTATTAATGGATTATTATTATTATTATTACACATTATTATTATTATTATTATTTTTATTATTATTATTATTATTTTCATTCATTCATTCATTCATTGCCAGACGCCATGTATCCCAAACGGGGTGGCCAAGGGCTTAGAGTTAATTGTTTTACAGGGAGGGGCACTAATCCTCCACCAACCCCACTTGACACGTAGGGATGCCAACAGCATCTGGTGTTCCCAGGCGGTCGCCCATCCAAGTACTAACCAGACCCAACGTTACTTAACTTCGCTGATCGGACGGGAAGCGGTGTACTCAACGTGGTTTATTACACATTATTATTATGATTATGATGATGATGATGATGATGATGATTATTATTTATATTTTTATTAATCATCATCATTCATCATCATCATCATCATCATCCGAACCTTGTTTCCCTCATTATTATTATGATTATTATCATTATTATTATTATTATTATAAATACAGTATTATCATCACTATCATTATGCCTCACTCCATCCTTAGCTGGAAGAAAGGTCATGATGATAATGATAATGATGACGATGATGATGATGATGCATTGCATGGATCATATAACCGTCTGTTGTACAGGTGCTGGAGATCATTGCGCCGCCGTACACAGTGGAGTTTGTACAGCTGTTCCTGCCGTTGGTGGAGAATGACGACATCACCGGCTCCATGAACACCGACAGTGATCTTGTCACAGAGTTCATAGGTGGGTCCTACGCTATATGTTGTCCACCTTAACTTGGCCCAGTTTTTAGTTCGTTTGTAGCTTATTCCATGTAGCTCAGTGCCAGGAAAAGACACTCCTATGGCTCTACATCCTTTCCAAAGCACTTCTTCATGACTCTTTTTGATTCACCTTGTCTTGGCCCAGATTTTCATCCTTTGGCATCATACTCCACATAACTCAGTGTTAGAAAAAGACAGTGCTGTGATACAACATTCTTCCCATAGCACTTCTTCATGACTGTAGTTCGTTCACCTTAACTTGGCCCAGATTTTCATCCTTTTGCAGCTTAATTCACATACCTCAGTGGCAGAAAAAGACAGTGCTACAGCTCTACATCCTTTCCATAGCACTTCTTCTTGACTAGCATCATAGTCTAGTGTTAATCTATTGTTTTAACTCAGCATTCAATAGAGATGGCAATTTTAGTTCAAGTTATGTTAAAAATAGTATAGTTGTGTTATAGTAGTAGTTATAGCCACAGCTTCCCATGAATGTGAACCCAGTGGACTGCAGACTGAAATTGCCACTCTGCAGCAGTCCACATCCTCCTTTTGGGGTTTTGGGATAAATTAATGTTTGTAGATCGGGGTAGTTCTTCCGCCTGGTTGTATCAGCGTCACCACATGAAGGCATCCATCTCCTGTACCATACATGGATTTAACCGTACGCCCCTGAGGTGGAGTCAGGATTCCAGGGACTTTGAATGGTGAGGGAATGAGTGTGTGGCCCATTGAACTGGACATCATGTTGATAGTTTCACTTCCCCCTCCCCCCCTCTCTCTCTCTCTCTCTCAGGTAGGATGGTGACGGTGAAATATCAGTAAAACAAAGGTGGTCAACATGTGCCCAACATTTTCACCCAGCATTTAACTCCATTAGTCCAAGGATGTCATTTGCAGTTTAGTCTTGCTGTTGTGTGGCCAGTATAGTTGCTGTGGAGATTCCCTCACATGGTGTAGTGCAGGGAGTAAGGATGGCTGTGTCTGACCCCGTGTTTAACAAGTTTCTCCTCTGTCTATCTATCAAGCTATCTGTCTATCTATCTGTTTGTCAGACACCTTAATCCTATGGCCACAAACAAATCACCTCCACATTGCTCCTTCCTCTGCCATTTGGTTACCCTTCCTCCAACTTACACACCCCTCCTTCATATATCTCTCCACTTCATTCCTCCATCATATCCTTCGTCTACCCCTCCTCCTCTGCATCCATTCCCACCATGTCATACTTAGTCTCCCCCTCCTCCTCTCCACCTCCAACTCACACACCTACATTCTTTTAGTCAGTCAATCATTCTCCATCCTCTTTACCTCATCCCTCTTTCATCCTTGGTCTTGCCCTCCTCCTATCCCCCTCCAATGCACTCGCATTCATTTTTCTAGTCAGTCTCTCATTCTCTATCTTTTCTACCTCATCCCTCTATCCCTTCCTTGGTCTTCCCTTCCTCCTTTCCCCCTCCACTGCACTCACTTGCATTTTTCTAGTCAGTCTCTTATCCTCTATCCTCTCATGGCCTTATCTAAGCTGAATAAAAGCCCCTGGAAATAGGAAGAAAATATGAAATGTTCAGCATATACTTATCATCTGTCACGGCCACATGATTTAGACTCACTGTTGCCCCCTTGTGCTGGGTCAGGGTGTGGGGAGCTGAGAGGCAACACCAATATCATCCAAAGTGTTGTCGGTTAAGGTTGTTGTTTTTTTTTTATTCATTTGTTTTTCCCTCCTCTGTTCTGTTATTAAAAAAAAAAAAAAAAGTTCCCTAGCACCTGTTTCTTAGCAATTTATTCTTGGAGACGGTGGCTTAATATCAGTTTACAGGTGTTTGTTATGATAAAAATGGTGGCACTGGTATGATTTCATTGACACAGAAGTGGATAGTAAGGCATAAGTGAAATAAATCACTTAGGAAGAGGTGTTTGGGAGCTTCCTTAACTGATGAGAATATGGGCCTCTGTGCAGTGCTCTCACATCTTTTAGCTCCATAGTTGCAAGGTGGTGACGAGGTCTTGCTGTCAGAGGTGTTTAATTGACCTGGTGGTACAGTATATTTCACCCTGTCAAATTATGAAGTATTACAGGAGTGAAAATCTACAATGATTCAGCCTTTATATTGTTCACTTAACTAGGCATAAAGCTGCCCATCTCTCCTTTGTGAATGCTGAGCTGCAACAACCCTAAAATATGGTGACAAGCATGAAGTCCTGTGGAAATAATGCAGGGTTGTTTAGTTTTTTATTTTTAGAGGCTCCAACGTGCTTGCATGCGTCGGCCTTGGTCACATGATGCCGGTCATTGTGTTGTATTATTCTGATACTGAACTTTGGGAAGCTGCATCCATCCATCCATCATCTAATCCTATGTCGCCCCATGAGGAGCGTAGGAGCCCGGGGTTAGGCAAGTTGGTCCTGACATTTAAGATGAAAGTGACCAGCCTCACTCATCCCTGAGTGGGATTACATGAGCAGTCAACCTCAACCACCCCTAGGATATAAATCTACGCCGGCTTAATCTGATTGGACCGCCGTAATTACCCACTAAACCACCAGGCGCCATAATTTGGTTATATGGTTACCACCCAGCGTAGTAAATGGTTTCTTGGTGTACAGGAAGTCTTTTGGCTTGTCACTATGTGGAGTCATCCATAGGCAGAAGGAAGGGGAAAGAATGAAGGAAAGAAAGACAGAAGAGGGAGTGTAAAGTCACCCATAGGCCAAAAGAAGAGGAAAGAATGAAGTAAAGAAAGACAGAAGAGGAAGGAAGGATGAGAGGAAAGGGCAGACACCCAATGCAGCACTACATCGAGTGAGTGGATGGTGAACGCCCCCACCTACCACCTAACTGCAGAAATAATGAAAACCTCTGTCAAGTTAAAATTACTGAATTATAGCATATGCTCCACAGGCAGGATTGGATGAAGCAGAGAAAGATAGCTTTTGGGATGATTTAATACGTGTAGTGGGTGGAATGCGGGATGATGAGATAGTGGTTTTGGGAGGGGACTTAAATGGTCATGTAGGTGAAGCAGCACAAGGTTATGAAGGAGTACATGGGGGATGTGCGTATGGTTTAAGGAATGCAGAAGGGGAAAGGATACTCGAGTTTGGGAAGGGAATGGACATGATTGTGTGCAACACATATTTTAGGAAAAGAGACAGTAGGTTAATTATGTATGAGTCTGGGGGAAATAGCAGTCAGCTAGATTATTTTCTGGTTAGGAGGGCTGATAGGAGGTTAGTGAGGGATGTTAAAGTTATAGGAAGCGAGGAGTGTGTGCAGCAGCAAAAACTATTGATTTGTGATATTTAAAGAACGAGTGATGAAAAAGAGGACTTGTGTACCTAGGAGGAAAATATGGAAGCTGAAAAACCAAGTAGTAAGGGATGCCTTCTATAGCGAGTTGAGGAGAGTGGTGGCTGAACAGGGAGCTGTAGACAGAGGCGTTAATGAACAGTACAGAGCCCTCAAGAACAATCTCTTGAGAGTTACTGATGTAACATGCGGCTGGACAAGAGGACCACCAAGACATAAAGTAACTTGGTGGTGGGATGAGGGTGTAGAAGCTGCAGTTAAGGAGAAAAGAAGGCTTTTCCAGGAATGGAAGAAGGGTGGTAGCAAAGAGGAATATTTGGCTGCCAAGCGTAGGGCTAGAAGAGAGGTATACAGGGCAAAGTCTGAGTCAAAGAGACTTTCAGTTGATAACCTAAATCATGGGGAAAGGAAAAATATGATATTTAAGGTGGCAGGTCAGGTGAAGAGGGATAATTGGGATATTATAGGTGAGCAGTGTGTGAAGAATGATGAAGGAAGGGTAATGGTGAACAGTTAGAATATTAAAGATGCATGGAGAGAGCATTATAGCCGGTTGTTGAATGAGGAGTTTGACTGGGACAGGGAAGGTTTGGAGCCAGCAGATCCAGTGTCTTGCCCTTGGCCTTTGATACTGCTACTGTGAGTGAGGCAATAGGCAGGATGAAGGTGGGGAAGGCAGCAGGTGTGTCTGGGTTGACTGCCGAAATGTTGAAGGCCTCAGGAGATATAGGGGTGCGGTTAGTCACTGACCTGATAAATATGATTATTTATGAGTGTGTTGTCCCAGATGATTGGCTGAAGAGTGTAATTGTAAATGTGTATAAAGGGAAGGGTGATGCCCTGGAAAGAGGAAATTATAGAGGTATAAAGCTTTTAGATCAGATAATGAAGGTAATGGAGAGAGTTTTAGAAGGTATGATTAGAGAAAGAGTGAATATTGATGAGATTTAGTTTGGGTTTATGCCAGGTAGGGGGACCACTGATGCCATATTCATTGTTCGACAGATTCAGGAAAAATATATTGGTAGGAGAAGAAATCTGTATTTTGTTTTTGTTGATTTGGGAAAGGCATTTGACAGAGTCCCTAGAGAGGTGGTGAAGTGGGCAATGAGAAAGCTTGGCTTGGAGGAGTGGCTGGTTAGGGTGGTTATGGCTATGTATGTGGGTGCTCACACCCAGGTAAGAGTGAATGGAGATTTGAGTGATGAGTTTTCCGTGAATATTGATGTGCATCAGGGGTCAGTCTTGAGTCCCATGTTGTGTATCATGGTACTTGAAGCCCTCTCACTTGACTTTAGCAACGGACTCCCATGGGAGATGTTGATTGCTGATGATTTGGTGTTGATTGCAGAGAACAAAAGGGAGGTGGAGGAAAGGTTGAGGAAGTGGAGAGATGGTATGGGGCACAAGGGTTTAAGGGTAAATGCAGATAAAACAAAAGTGACGATATCTAGGGTTGATGGCGGTACTGTCAAAGACGAGGGAGAGTGACCATGTGCAGTTTGCCACAAGGGCGTGGGAAGTACAGTAATTCCATCTTGTGCGGTGTGTATGATAAATGGGTGCATAAGAGATGTAGTGGTATCAGAGGTAGACTGCGAGATAATGCTGATTTTATGTGTACGGCATGTCGGGGGAGAGCAGGTGGAGATTGTCAGGCGTGAAAGGATTGAACTTGCTGGTGCATCTCTAGTGTGTGGAAGAGTTTTGTTATTTAGGAGACATGTTGTGTGCTGGAGGTGGGGATGGAGCTAGCTCTGTGGCTAGGGTGAGAAGTGGTTGAAAGAAGTTCAGGGAGCTCTTGCCTCTTCTGACATTGAGAGGACTCTCCCTACATGCTAAGGGGTCTTTGTATACAGCATGTATTAGGAGTGTAACGCCGTATGGTAGTGAGACCTGGGCAGTAAAGGAGGAGGATATTCACCAGCTCAGACGTACAGAAATGACAATGATTAGGTGGATGTGTAGTGCGTCCCTGCGTGCAAGGTCTGGGGGGGTTGGGTTTACGATGGAAGAATTGAGAGGTAGGATGGGACTGGAGTGTATTGGTGTTGTGATGAGGAGAGGTAGACTGAGATGGTTTGGACACGTGGAGAGGATGGGGGATGATAATTGGGTGAGGAAGGTGAGAAGTGTTAATATTGGGGGTGGGGTTATGAGGGGTAGACCAAGAAAAACATGGGACAAGGTCATTAAGTGTGACCTCAGGGTTAAGGGACTGAACAGGGAGGCTGCAATGGATTGTGCAGCGTGGAGAGCCGCCATTAGGTGACCAAGGCCGACGCATGCAAGCATGTTGGAGCCTTTAAAAACGAAACGAAATGAAACTCCACGAGATATGTGTAACCTACTTCGATGGTATGAACTGACTTTCATATCATGCTTTGTCTTTTGCAGTGTGTTTGTTGTATGGTGTGTCTTGCATTTTTTTTTTTTTTTTTTTTTTTTTTTTCCTCCCAAGTCCACAGTAATTTATAGAAAAATTGCCTGTTGAAGTCCATTGCTTCCAGTATACTGGTAGATGATTTGCCAGAGTCATCCAGTTTACAGCTTCAGTTCAGTGGAAGAAGTTGTGATATTTTGGGACACATCAGACATAAATGTGGACACACTGTACAGTTTGTGCTCAGTTGCCTGATTATGCAAAGGTCCCTCAACTCCCTCCCTTCCCCCAGAATGGAGAGGTGGTGGAGTACAGGAGGGAGGCAGCTTCAGCCTGCATTCTTCTTGGTTTACATCCAGATGAGCCGAGGACCACAATACAAATATTGAACTTAAAATGAGCAGATAGCACAGGTGCACATTTTAAAACTTATAACTGCAGTACAATATTGCATACTTTAATATACTGTTCTTTTGCTTTCAGCCCACTGCAAGACCAACTACTATGTAATGTAGAGGTGGAGCAGCAGCTGAGAAGTCATCATCATCATCTCGAACGCCTTGCTTCCACCTGTGAACCCCCAGACAAGGAATGGCCTTGACAACAATGCCTCCAGGCTACCTTATTCTCACACATCTGTCTTACTCCCTCAGGCACTCCTCCTCTTCTTCCATCTTTTTCACCAATATATTGTTCACCATCAGCTGACTGGTTTTTCATTATCAACTTGCAAGACAGTGAATGCATTATTAAAATGAATGGAGGATTGTACCTTGTAACAAATGTCTGTGTGACAGTATCCATACTGCATGATAGTATTGTGATCTTCACTCTAATGTTTGAATGTGATTCCTGGACTCTGTTGGAAGGACACAAGTCAGGAGTAAAACCAGTTATTTGAGAGGAGCATGTGAAGTTGTGTGGTGAGACAAAAGACAAATGAGCAAGTGGAGAAACATTGTGGCATTGATGTGGATGTGGCGGAAAGAATTAGAAGTGCCTTGAAATGGTTTGGCCATGTGGAGAGAACAGGGGAACAAAAGTGTATGTGAAGTGGAGGGAAGGGGGAGACTAGAGATAAGATGGAGGGATGGGGTGGAGAGCTACAGTATGCCACTAATACCTGGTCTGGTTACCATCTAGAAAGGGAGCTACACATTGTGGCAATCATACATCCAAACAGCTTCACCACTCAAGCATATGAACACTCCTCAACTCCCTCCCTATCCCCAGAAAGGTGGAGGGTGGACTGAAGGAGGAGGTCAACTTAAGGCAACCAACAGTCCACCAAGATTACGTTCCAGATGAGACTAAGGCCACAAAACAACTACATAATTGGAGTGAGTAACATCTAGAAATCATTATCAATATCATCACCCTATCATCATCATCATCATCATCTTATCATCAGCATCACCACCCTATCATCATCATCATCCTATCATCATCAACATCCTGTCATCTTCATCTTTCATCATCATCCTAACGATCACCATCATCATCTTCCCAACCCAGTTTCCCAGTAATACACAGAATAGGTAGGATCCAGAAAAAAGGAAAACTATAATTCATATATCCATCCATCATCCAATTCTACTTTGCCCCATGAGGAGCGTAGAAGCCCGGGGCTAGGCAATTTGGTCCTGACATTTAAGATGAGAGTGAAAACTATAATTATATTTCAAAAATAAATAGACAAGTAATATCCACTCCCATTTTACCCTGTTGAAGGTGCAAGGCCCTAAGAATTTTTGTGTTATATACATTTAAGTATCACAATTTTGATTGTGTGTGTGTGTGTGTGTGTGTTTTTTTCAGAGTATATCTTGCTGTCTATATTTCTGTCTGTCTATATCTATCTGTTTATGTAACCATTCATTCTCTCTCTCTCTCTCTCTCTCTCTCTCAGGTGCTGAGTGACAAGCATTATTTGTTCCTGTATCACAGGAAGTCATTTACAATGCTGGGTGGTAGCCACATAACCAAATGAGCTGATGGTCAAGTGGGTTAAGGCACTCCAACCAAATTGGGTCCGTCAGGTTTACATCAGAGGGCTGGTTGGGCTTTAGTGCTCACATCATGCCACTCGGAGGCGGGTGATTTTGATCACCTTTGCCTTAAATCCCGGGACAAAGTAGTCTTGCCCTGCGCCTCTCTGCTCATGATGAGGCACTGCCACCACTACTACAGCTACTGCTATTAGGAAGTAGTAGTAGTTGTGGTGGTGGTAGTGTTGGTGCCCCATCAGGAGCATAGGGATCCAGGGCTAGGCCATAACATTTTAAAAATGTTTCTTAGACTCTTTCACTGATAATACAAGCTGTGTTGTCAGGGTCGTCAATATATAACATTACTGGTACTCCTCTACTTGGCAGGGAAATTTCTCATGTTGTGGGGACAGCTCTGTCAGGGTTATCAACAACTATCCTGCATTATTTATTCATAGCCTATCCCTACTGCCACACCCACACCCACACCCACACCAGCAGGCTGAGCTGTCCCCACAACACAGAATACCAGCAGGTGTGTTTCTAGTGGAGTGTTATTTATGAACCCACCTGTACTTATTCCTGTCAGTCTCATACTTAATCCATCAGACAAGAGTATAATGAATTTATTGCAAAATACTGTACACTTTGTACTCTAACTTGGCCTAAAATTGCCATCATTACATGTTGACTGAACTGTATCAAGAGATTAACACCAGAATATGATGCTAGTCACCAAGAAGTGCTGTGGAAAAGATGTAGTACTGTATTGTCTTGTTCAGCCAATGAGTATGTGATATACGTCTCAATCGGACAAAAATCTAGGACAGTTAAGGTGAAAAGAGTATAGTATAACACTGCCTTCTTGGATACAGATACATTGGAGTAAATACTTGACTGTGTGAGTAACCAGTATCTATTGTGTACATAAACAATAATGATTTCATTATGTACAGTAATATAACAGTTTTGCACTGGCGCTGATAAGGAGCCTATACATAATGGCTCTGTCAACCCTGGGTGGAGGTTGCGGTGTCCACCTGGCAGCCAAACTTCCTTATACTGTATATCCCAGAACACTACCATGGCAAGCACCCTGGTCTGGCCCTGGTGAGGCACTGTGTACCACAAGGGGGTGTTTCATCTCTACATAGTTTATGTACTATATATTGTACCTGTAGAAAGAGCCTAGTGAAGCAGTTGCTTACCTATGGTCAACAGGTCTGCTCAGCCAGATGGATGGGTTAAGCAACATCAACATAGTGTTGCAGTGTTCAAGCATTCTGGCATAAATAAATACCAAATTAGGCGTTGTACCAGACTTGACCACATTTTACTTAAGAATGCCAATACTGGCAGTTGTGTACTGTGAGTGTATGGAAGGAGGCAGTATTATTATTTTGACATGACCCCAACTGGGACATAATATGGCCAATGCTCATATAATTACCGTAATTTGTGGTCCAGGTTGTGTCTGCCCCATTCTCCCTTCCTCACCTCCACCCTCCCTGTCTTTCCACTCCCTGTTTTCAGCACAATGTCCACAAACTGTGTCTGTTGGGACTGATGGGTGGAACATATGATATGCAGAATTCTGTAACTTCTTGTTCAACTGTACATAAGATTTACTAGAATCCTTAGAATCAGAAAAATTGTATAATAATATATCATTATAATAAGTGCAAAGTATAATGTTGTATAATAGTAAATTGTGGGCAGCTGTTGTTGTTGTTCAGCCCCCTCTCTCAGCACTCTGCCTACCCCAGCAAGCCTGTCAGTCACAGGTAAACCGCTGTACCTGTGAGATGGTCCCATAGGTTCTGTACACCGTTTATATTGTGTATGTGTCAGTGTAGCATATGTTGTGCAGTGCCCGTGCCCCAGTATGTGTGTTATGTTGTGTGTGTGTCTTTGTGTGGCATGTCTGTGTTATGTTGTGTGTGTCTTAGTGTGGCATGTCTGTGTTGTGTGTGTGTCTTAGTGTGGTATGTCTGTGTTATGTTGTGTGTGTGTCTTAGTGTGGCATGTGCTGTGCAATGTCCCATTATGTGTGTTTTGTTGTGTGTGTGTCTTAGTGTGGCATAAGCTGTTCAGTGTTTCATTATGTGTGTTTTGTTGTATGTGTCAGTGTGGCATGTGCCGTGCAGTGCTACATTGTGTCATGCTGTGTAGGCCAATTCTACAAGCAGGGGATGTGTCATCTGTGATTCCACCTTACCCAGATCTAGGCTGGTAACTGAGGAGGGCTGGCTGGTGTCCTGATATAAACCCATCCAGGTGAACTTGATCATCTCCATTGTGGGCAATAATGATGATGACATCTGTAAGTCTGAGCACACATAGTGTGAGAATAAAAGCATGGATGTGTAATGCAGCACTGCCATAAAGAACAGGTGTACAGAGGCTAGAGTATGCTTGGACAATGAATGTTTGTGAGGTGATGTGCACAGTGGTTTTAACTTGTGAAGAAAATTTGTGCAGACCTGAAGTGGAAGGGAGGACCACTGTTGGCAGACCACTGAAAACATGGGAAGAGGTCCTGTGAGGGGAGCTTAGGAATATGGGATTTGACTGGGCTGCTGTGAAGGTGATGCAGATTAGAAAGCAATAATTATGTGAACAAGGTTGACCTTTTCAGACAAGGAGTACTGCCCTTCTGAGATGTATCAACTTTAAATTGAAGGTGTGGGAGATGATTGGCAATATTCAAGGGTAATTCAGCTCATTCATCCTAACAAGGCAAAGATTTCAGTCCTTCCACAGCCTGTCACGTACCTCATTCACAACACAGTACTTCAGCTCTACATTCTATTTACAACACTTTTTGGTGACTGACGTCATATTTTAGTGTTAATCTCTTGCTACAACCCCGTATTCAAGATGGAAAAATAGCAGTTTTTGCATAGTTAAAATGACCTGAATATAGTAGGTTACTGTATTGTGCTTACTGGTAGGTGGGGATGCTCACCATTCACTCACTCGATGTAGTGCTGCTGTCGGGTGTCTGCCCTTTCCTCTCCTCCATCCTTCTTTCCTTGCATCTTCTTCTGTCTTTCTTTCCTTCATTCTTTCCTTGTTCTTCTGCCTACGGGTGACTTTACACTCCCTCTTCTGTCTTTCTTTCCTTCATTCTTTCCTCTTCCTTCTGCCTGTGGGTGACTCTACACTGAGTGACAAGCCAAATGGTTTCCTGAACACCAGGAAACCATTTACTACGCTGGGTGGTAACCGTATAACCAAATTTTGGCACCTGGTGGTTTAGTGGGTAATTATTGCACTCCAATCGGATTGAGCTGGTGAAGGTTTATATCTGAGGGGTGGTTGGGGTTGATTGCTCATGTAATGCCACTCAGAGATGAGTGAGGCTGGTCACTCTCATCTTAAATGTCAGGACCAACTGCCTAGCCCCGGGCTCCTACGCTCTTCATGGGGCAGTGTAGGACTGGATGATGGATGGACTGTGTTGTGTTGTACTTGCCTCTGCAGTGCTGTGATGCTGGTGTGGTAGATGGTAGCTGTGGTGTTAGGTGTGGTAGTGTTAGGTGTGGTAGATGGTAGCTGTGGTAAGTGGTAGGTGTCATGTGGTACAACAGATGGTAGACAACTAACTTTCCTGGGGTACTTGTAAGGTGTTGTGCTGTACATGTTGCTGCAGTGTTGTCATCAGTGTCCTGTGATCCTGATGTGGTAAATGTGGTGGTTGTGGCAGGCGTGGCAGATAACTAACCTTCCTAGGGTACTTATAGGGTGCTGTGTTATGCTGTATTATTATTATTATTATTATTATTATTGTTATTATTATTATTAGTAGTAGTAGTAGTAGTATCATCATCATCATCATTATTATTGCTGTACGACACAAACGCTCACCCCGCTATGGTCGGGTGTTCCAGCAGACAAGACCCAACCCCAGCTGGACCAGTGCAGTACCTCTAAGGTAATGGGGAATCTATCTATCTATCTATTGCCAGACGCCTCAATCCCGTTTGGGGTGGCCACAAACAAATCGCCTCCAAGTCGCCCTGTCCCCCGCCATTTCACTGCCCTGCTCCCAACTCACACCCCCCTCTCTCATATACCTCTCCACCCCATCCTTCCATCTCATCCTCGGCCTCCCCCTCCCTCTTCCCCCCTCCACCTCACTCACATACACTCTCTTCGTCAGTCTTTCACCCTCCATCCTCTCCACATGGCCAAACCACCTCAGTGTGTTCCTCATAACGCTTCCTATCACATCCACATCCACACCACAACGCTCCTTTATATCCTCATTCGTCAGCCTGTCTCTCCACGTGACTCCACACGCTCCTCTTAAATAACTCATTTCCACTGCTCTCACTCTTGACTTGTGTCCTTCCAACAATGTCCAAGCTTCACTTCCGTACGTTAGAGTTGGTATCACAATACTGTCATGTAGTAACTTTTTCACTTCCATGCTCACTTCCCTGTTTCTTATCACTGCTTTCAAGGAACCAGCAACCTTTCTTCCCTGCTGTACCCTTTCAAGCACTTCACCCTCCAAACCTCCATCCTTACTCATCACACTACCCAAATACTTAAACGTACTCACATTTTCCAATTCCTCACCATCTAACCTCGCTGTACATTCACTAACTTCACCTCTCTCAAAGACCATCACTTTACTCTTCCCTACATTCACCTTTAGGTTCCGTTTCTTACACACTCTCTCAAACTCATCCACCAAGCCTTGCAGCTCCCCTTCGTCTTCACTCAACAACACAGTATCATCTGCAAACAACAGTACAGGGAGTTTCCAAACACTATCCTCTCTCACCAGGGCCACTCCAACATCCACTACCCTACCTTGTACCTCTTTTATTACCCCATCCATGTACAGATTGAACAACCATGGAGACATGACACATCCCTGTTTCAAACCAACTTTCAAAGAGAAAAATTCACTTAGTTCACCATCCACACGCACTGCAGCCTTCGCACCATCGTACATACTCTTCACAGCATTCAACAACTTCCCATCTACTCCATATATTCTTAACACTTTCCACAATCCTTGTCTATCCACCCTGTCATATGCTTTCTCCAAATCCATGAAAGCCGCATACAACTTCTTTCCCTTCTCTAGAAACTTTTCCACTAAAGATCTAAGAATGAATATCTGATCTACACAACCTCTTCCCTTCCTAAAGCCTCCCTGTTCTTCTCCAACTAATTTCTCTGTTCTTTCTCTAACTCTATCTATAAGTATCCTACCATACACTTTTCCTATTATACTAAGAAGACAAATGCCCCTATGATTACCACACACTTCTTTTTCCCCTTTTCCTTTGTACAAGGGAATAATTTTTCCTGTGATATTTGCATGGCAGTGTTTCTATGTTGCGTGGTAGTCCGTCTCTCTTTTTCCTGCCAGCTTCAGCTGGAGGGTTTGGTGGACGGTAGAGAGCTTTCTTCTTGCTTTGTTATCGTCACCTTCACCTCATAGAATTGGATATCATAGTCACAGTCATGTCTGTAACAAACAGCCTGGAGAACACCATTAGGTGTGTTGCTGTTTGCTTCCTTTGTATTCCTTTATACCTGGTGCAATGGGAGATAAACTTACACACAAGATGGTTCCTAAACAGCGCCACACTAGAAGCTCACCTTATATGTTGCAGGGACGGCTCAGTCTGCTGGTGTGGGTATGACAGCAGTAGGAAATGAGTCAATGATGCAGGGTAGGCATTGATAATGCTGAGTGAGCCATTGTCAGCACACACAAGAATTCAGCTGCCAGTCAGAGGCAAGGAGCCACGTCAAAGGGACCAGTGGCATACCTGAGCCAAATGTTAAGTTGTTACATCCGTCCATCATCCAGTTCTTTTCTGCCCCATCAGCCGCACAGGCACCCCAGGCTAAGCTACTCAGTCCCGACATTACGGCCAGGCTACCCAGCCTCACTCATCCCTGAGTGGCTTTATGTCAGCATTTACCCACAACCGATGTAAACCCCAAGTGGCCATCCGATGTAAACCCCAAGTAGCCATCCCTCGTGGCTCCCACCTGCTTGGAGTGCCTAGTCCACTAGGCCACCGGGTGCCATTTGGCTATATGGTTACCACCCAGCGTAGTACATGGTTTCTTGGGTTGTACTAGCCTCCTTACACACCAGCAGGAACAAATAACCTTCCAGAGACCTACAGCTTACCTTATCAATGGGGGGTAAACTGCAACAGGAAATAACTTTATGACATTTGAAGTTTGCTTGTGTATCATGTCAGCATTAGCATAGAAGGTGATGTTTAATAGATGTACCACAATATCAGATGGACCACTGCTGTATTTGATGAGGGGTTAAGTTGGTCACCCATTATGATAAATGTTACATGTACCGTATATTATATATATATATATATATATATATATTTTATTTTATATATATTTATATATATATATATATATATATATATATATATATATTTAGTTCTATGTTCACCTCTTCAAACCAGGGTGGAGTCAGATGGTTCCATCTCATATGCTGTCCTCCTTTCACTACTCCCTTCAACCTCTCTCTTTGCTGCAGTGTTGCATCTTTATCGCTTTACTGTCACTGCCTCATTGGATTGTTGTTCTTATTAACCGCCTGCATTCCTCCTCCATTACGGCGGACGCGTAGCACCCGTCTGGCAACAAACTCTTTTCTGTCCAACTCTCTAATAACGAGTTAACCGCTACTCCCAGTCCTTCTTTTATGCAACGGGTCAACTCTGGAACTGTCTCCCTCTGTCTGTATTTCCTGCTGTCTATGATCTCTGGTCCTTCAAATGCAGTGTGTCCAGATATCTTAAAATGAACGGATCTTGAATTTGGCTCTCTGTTGTCTTCTTTGTGTTTCTTCTTGGAGCGATGAATTTTGTGGTCCCCTGCCTTTGGTTCCCTCTTTCTCACATAAAAAAAAAAAAAGGGAGTGTAGCATCATATTGAATACTCTGTCCACTTTAACTAGGCATAACATTGCCATCTCTCCATCGTGAATATTGAGCTGTAGCAAGAGATTAACACTACAGTATTGTGCTAGTCACGAAGAAGTTCCATGGGAAGGATGGTGAGCTGCAGTGCTGTCCATTTCTATCATTGGACTACGTGAAACAAGCTACAGAAGAACGAATATCTGTACCTAGTTAACCTGACTGATTTATATTGTTAATCTGCTGCTTAAAGTGTGTGTGTGTGTGTGTGTGTGTGTGTTCTTACCTAATTGTATCTTTACAGGAATGAGTCAAGCTCGTATTGTCCCGTGTCTTAGACCATACTTATCGTACATATCCTTAAATTTGTGAATTGTTTTGGCACACACTATTTCATTCGGTAGTGCATTCCATTGATCAATTGCTCTGTTTGGGAAACTGAATTTCCTTACGTCTTTATCACCTCTCTTCTTATGCAGTTTTTTGCAGTGTCCTCTTGCTGATGCTTCTCCATATGTTAAGTAATCATTTATGTCTATTTTCTCCTTTCCTGATATGCACTTATATAGCATTATCATGTCACCTCTTTTCCTTCTCTCCTGTAGTGTTGGTAGATTCAGTTTATTTAGTCTTTCTTCGTAGCTTAGGTCCCTTAAGCTTGGTATCCATCTTGTAGCGGCCCTTTGAACTTTTTCAATCTTGTCAATATGCTTTTTGAGATGAGGACTCCAGACTACTGATGCATATTCCAGGGTTGGTCTAATGAATGATGTTATTATCCTTCTTAGCATGTCTTCATTTATGTATGTGAATGCTATTCTCATATTTGCAAGCAGTGTATACATGTTCCGTACCTTCTCGCTGATGTGGTCAGCCGGAGATAGTCTGTTATTGATAATCACACCTAGGTCTTTCTCTCTTTCTGATGTGTATAGGGTTTTATTTCCTAACTTATAATCCCAATCAGGTCTTTTTCCACTTTTACCAAACTTGATTACATGACACTTGTCCACATTGAATTCCATTTGCCATGTACTACTCCATTCATGAAGTTTATTTAATTCTTCTTGTAGCTCCCTACAAGAGTCTGTGCTAGTAATTCTCCTTTGTATTTTTGCATCATCTGCAAACATATTCAGATAGCTCTCATTTCCAGTGTTACTGTTTATATCATTTATGTACACTAGAAACATGATTGGTGCCAGCACCGAACCCTGTGGTACTCCACTAGTCACTTCTTTCCATGATGAGTAGTTTCCTCTTAGTACTGTCCTCATTTCTCTTTTTATGAGAAAGTCTTGCATCCAACAAAACAGTTTGCCTCGAATTCCTCCTTGATGGTACAGCTTCCATAAAAGTCTTTGGTGTGGTACTGTGTCAAAAGCTTTCTTGAAATCTAAATAGATACTGTCCACCCATCCTTCCCTTTCCTGTATTGTGTTTGTTACTCTGTCATAGTAGCTCAACAGATTAGTAACACATGATTTTCCTTTTCTGAAACCAAACTGTCTTTCTGTTATCATACTGTGTTCTTCTAGATGATTTACCCAAGCTTTTCTTATAAGTTTTTCTAATACCTTGCTTACAACACTGGTCAGTGATACTGGTCGGTAGTTGAGAGGATTTTGTCTATTTCCTTTCTTGAATAAGGGGACTATATTTGCTTTTTTCCAAATATCAGGTAGTTTCCCTTGACTCAAGGATTTCTTGAAAATTAAAAATAATGGTTTACTTAACTCCTTTGCACATTCTCGTAACACCCAACATGAAATTTCATCAGGACCACTTGCTTTTCCTCTGTCTAATCTACTTAACTCCTCTTGTATTACTTTTTCTGCTATTTATATATCTGGTAGTATGTGTGGACATGCGTGTTCCACATAGTCCCTCTCAAAATTTTTTTCTTCTGTAAAAACTAATTGGAAATTCTTATTTAGTGCTTCACAAATATCTTTCTCTTGTGTATAAGTGATTCCCTCGTCCGTGATGGATTGTATTATATCTTTTACTTTGGTTTTGCTTCTGATATAGCTGTAAAACAGCTTTGGTTGATCACTACTTTTATTTATTATATCCTCCTCAAACTATTTTTGGGCTTCCCTCCTTATTCTTGTATAGTCGTTTCTTGCCTGTTTGTAATTATTATACGCCCTTTCACTATTGTGTCTTCTGTATCTATTCCACAACAAATCTCTTCTTTCTTTTGATTTTTTACATTCTGTATTTTCTTATCTGCTTCTTTGTGCTGTGGGATATACTTCTGGACTCCTATTTCATAAAATTCACAAAATTTTTTATATACAGCATTTAAATCTTGTCCTCTAAGCTCATTTTCCCAATCAACTTCAAAGAAATACTTCTTTAGGTCTTGATAATTTCCCTTTTTATAGTTTAGTCTCTTTTTGTAACTTTCATTGCTGTTTACTATGTCATATGCTATCCTGAAGTTATAATTTAGTACTGCATGATCGCTTTTGCCGAGTGGAGGGTGATATATTAAACTGTCAATGTCATTTTCTTGCCTAGTAAATATTAGATCTAGCACTGAAGGTACATCAAGGCCTCTTTTTCTAGTGGTTTCCCTCACGTGTTGCGTTAAGAAAAACTCTTGTACGAGATCCAGGAGCTTTTGGTCCCAACAGCTTTCTTGGCTATTTATATCTAGAGTATTCCAATTTATATTTGTATTGAAATCCCCAGTTAGTATAATTCTTTCCGATTTCTCTTCCATTTTATGTGGCAAGGATCTTATACTCTGAATTGTACTCTCTGCCAGGTCCTCATATTCGTCTCTTTCCCATGTGTTTGATCTGGGTGGCATATACAAATTGGCTACAATTACTTTACCCTCAGATGTGTCGATCTCTACTGCAATCAGTTCTACTTGTGATGGTATATCTAGGTTTATTTCCTTGACTTTTAGATTTTTCTTAGTTAATATTATAATTCCTCCTCCTTTTTTTAAATTTCTGTCTCTTCTCCATATATTGTATTCCTCTAAGTTTAGTATGTCATTGGAAATCCTTAGTGTTAACTTTGTCTCAGTTAGGCATATTATTTGTGGTTCATTTTCTCTGACATAATCATTCATCTCTAGTAATTTAGATACCATTCCATCCACATTTGAGTACATCAACTTTATCATCTTGTTTATATACTTGTCATGACATGGTTCTACTAACTTCCTCCTTTTTCTTCCATCCTGTTTGTGTACCACTTTCGTACCTGCAATCCTATTACTTTGTAAAAAAAAAATCTTCTCTTCTGATCTTCCCTCATTTTTTGTTTTTGCTTCCTCCCTTTTCTCTTTCAGTAATTGCAGTTCCTCTTGTGTTAGGCATCTTTTTATCCATACATTTTTGAACTCCTCTTTTTCCATAAGATTCTTTGCATTTTTTAGTATCTCTTCCACAGTGTTTACACTCTGGAAAGTCACCTTTAGAGGTCTTGTCTTGCTTTTCTCGTATTTCCCTAACCTTTTGTGTTCCTCTATGTCTTTACTACAGATTTCCTCTGATACTTCTTTCAGTAAGCTCATTACATTTACCATCTCCTTTTTGTCTCTAGTGATTTTGTTTTTAATTTCTTCCTCTTCTATACCAGTGATTACTACTGATTTATTTATTTCTACTGAATCTCTGACTAACTTTGGATTGTTTTGGATTATTCTTTTCACTTCCTTTTTAATGTTTTTTTCCTCCACCCTTGTTTCTAAGTCTTTCTTTACTTTCACCATTTCAGCATACGTGGTTTCTACATCATTTTTGTACCTTTGCACAGCTTCATTCACCTGTGTTATCGTCTCCCTCAATATCACTGCCCTGGTCCATAAGACTGCTTGCTTGTCTAATTGTCTCTGTGTCATTTTTTAACTCTTCCATAACACTCTCGTGATTAACTACTGTACTTGCCATTTCACTCACTTTCTTCCTAAGGGTATTCAATTCCACTGTTAGTTCACTGATGGTTGTGTCTTTCTTATTGGCCTCCCTTCCTAGTTTTTCTATCTCTTCCTTTTGCAAGTGCATTTGCTTCTTTATTTGATCAATTTCATTTTTGAAAGCCATTTCTAGTTTGTGTACACGTTCAACCAGTCTATTGTGTCTCCACTTCAACTAGTTCTTGGTAGAAATCATCATTTTGCTTTTTACTTTTATCCCTTTTCTTTTCCAAATTTGTTTTACTGAAGTATGTATCCATTTTGTAATACTAAATGAACAGAGTATGTACTTACAGTGTGCACGCTTTCCCCGTCTTTCTGTAGTATAAACAAACCCAGCTG
Source organism: Coenobita brevimanus (assembly GCF_032717465.1). Taxonomy (NCBI): domain Eukaryota; kingdom Metazoa; phylum Arthropoda; class Malacostraca; order Decapoda; family Coenobitidae; genus Coenobita; species Coenobita brevimanus. The sequence goes on from NC_137021.1 coordinate 45,418,547, forward strand.
ACTCAACGCATCGTGGTTCTTTGTTGTTTGAAACAGTCTTATTTAAACTTATTATTTCTTTTCCTTTAAATAATGAAAAATCATTTAGTCTAACCTGGTACAGAGCTTGACTCATTCAAAGATACTTATTTAGGTAATGCCTCTGGCCGTGTTGAGATGGTATGGAGCGCCGGTACAGACGTCCACCTCCGACGATGCCGTGTGTGTGTGTGTGTGTGTAAGAGACAGACGGACAAACAGACAAAAAGAGAAACAAATAGAGATAGAGAGACCTGGACAGAGGACAATGTAAGAGTAAACTAAGCGTATGGGAGTGAGGCAGAGGATATAACAGCGTCAACATGTGTGTTAAGGAAGGCAAAGCAGCCACCCTGTGTGTGTGTTGGGGGGGGGGGTAAGGAAGGCACAGCAGGCATGGGGGACACAGTAGGCTGGCTCGTTGGTCAGGTAGTAGCCGTCCACGTAGACATCTTTCCTGCACTGCTTCTCGTTTACCTGCCCTACACACGCTGGACCAATGACTTATATTGTACACTATCACCACCAACACCACCACTACCACCACCACCACTACCACCACCATCAGCGCCATCATCTTCTGCAGCATAGCCATTGGTCATCATTACCATCTGCACTCTCCCTACAGTCATTAATATCACCGTTATTATCATCATCATCACCAGAAGCTTAATGATCTCATCATCATCATCGTTTTTTACAGCAGCACCACCACCATTATCATCACTATCGTTATCATCCTTAGCGTCGTCATCATCATCATCATCATCATCATCACTCCTACCACCACCACCACCTTTATAATACTGATGATGACAGTCATCATCAATGTATCGTACTTATCTATCTGTTTGTCAATCTATTTATCTACGTACCTTTTTATCTATCTATCTACCTGCCTATCTGTGTCCGTCCGTCCGTCTGTCTGTCTATAGCCAGACGCCTTCATGCCAGGGGGTTGGCCACAAATAAATCACTTTATCGTCACCCAGTCCTTTGCCATCAAGCGTTCCTTCCTCCATCCCATACCCATCACACCCACACAACTCTCCAGCCCGCCCCTCCACCTCATCCTCGGTCTTCCTCTTCCACTAACTTCTCTCATCATCATCGTCATCATCATCATCGTCATCATCATCGTCATCATCATCATCATCGTCGTCGTCATCATCGTCATCATCATCATCATCATCACCATAATCATCATCATCATCACCACCAGCAGCGTCATTATCATCATCATCTTATCTCTGTTAGTATCATCATTATCGTAATCATCATCGTCATTATCATCATAACCATCATCATCATCATCATCATCACCACCACCATCATCATCATCATCATTGTCAGTGTGAGTAAGGGTGAGAGAAAGTGTGAAGAGTGTAAATAGTGCCAATGCGGTGGGAGGTGTGTGAGTGTGACTGAGAGTGAGTGAAAGTGTGATAAACTGTATCTAGGTGGTGGTAGGGTGATGGCAGAGTGTGTGATTCACACTATTTCTCTCTCTCTCTCTCTCTCTCACACACACACACACACACCGCTCGCTGGTGCAGTGGTAACGTTCCCGCTTGCCAACTGGTGGACTGGAGTTCGCGCCTCGCTCAGGTTGCGAAAAGTTTCACTGACGAAGTGGGTGGTTACTGTCCCCCTTGAGCAAGGGGACGGGTGTGTGCGTGTGTGAAGGTCACAGCCTTGCCCTTAGATCGAACTATATGAGCTCTCAGCTCCCTTCCGGGAGGGTAAAAGCTGACGATCACGACCATCAAGTGGTCCTGACCGACCCGGTGAATTACACACACACACACACGCATGCACGTGCGCACGCGCATTCAGTTCTCTCTCTCTCACATAATCTTTCACAAACACACTCAACCCTCTCATTCTCACGCAATCTTACACACACACACACACACATTCAGTTCTCTTATTCTCTCGCTCACATAACCTCTCACACACACAGTCAGTTCTCTCTCTCTCACATACTCACACAAACACAATTCTCTCTCCCTCACATAATCTCACACAAACACACTCAGTTCTCTCTCTCTCAGTCTCTCTCAGACACACTCGTCCCTCTTCTTCCGTCACACTATCTCACTCACTCTATTTCCCGCAGCCTTAGGCCCCTCTCACACTGCAGTTCATTATTTATTATTTAATATTGTTGATTATTTATTCAGGAAAAACTAAGTCACACATGGAAGGGTGTAAAGCGTGTATCCGGTCCCTCGTAAGGCGGGTGTGGGGATGGCTGTGCCGGGTGTGTAGGCGGGTGTTTGGTAAGGTTAGGTAGGAGAAGGCAGCCCCCCAGGGATAGGCTGGCACCATCACCGTACCCCTTGTGGAGGTACAACGCGATGGCGCACCCCAGGGTGAGGCAGGCATCGCTGTTGTACCCCGTGCGGAGGTACAACGCGATGGCGCACCCCAGGGTGAGGCAGGCATCGCTGTTGTACCCCGAATGGAGGTACAACGCGATGGCGCACCCCAGGGTGAGGCAGGCATCGCTGTTGTACCCCTTGTGGAGGTACAACGCGATGCCGTACCCCTGGGTGAGGCAGGCATCGCTGTTGTACCCCTTGTGGAGGTACAACGCGATGCCGTACCCCAGGGTGAGGCAGGCAACGCTGTTGTACCCCGAATGGAGGTACAACGCGATGCCGCACCCCAGGGTGAGGCTGGGATCGTTTGTGTACCCCGATTGGAGGTACAACGCGATGCCGTACCCCTGGGTGAGGCTGGGGTAGCTGTTCAACGCCATATGATGGGCTTAGATCATGTGAATGATGTTGCTGGCTATGAGGTTGGCCTGCAGGTTCACCCCGCCACGCCTGACCGCCACCCCGCCACACCTGACCGCCACCCCGCCACCCCTGACAGTCACCCCGCCGCCTAGACTCACACCAGCACCCTGAGCGGCGGACAGGCGGTGGCAGAGGGGGGTGAGGGACGGGGTGAGAGAGTGACCGGCAGAAGGATGAAGATCGGCGATCGTGATGAGACTGTGGGTGTGGGTGAGGGTGAGGGTGTGGGAAAGAGTGAGGGTGTGGGAAAGGGTGTGGGTGTGGGTGTGGCTCCAATAATTGAGGTATTGTGTGCTGGTGACACTCTTGGCCAGCCTCCAGCCCGCCCACGCCTGCGCAACCCACCCACCTCCTCCACACACCCCTTTAGCCCTCTGTCATCCATCTGCACCTCTTCTACCTCCTCCTCTCCTCCTAAACACCCCTCTTCCACTTCCACCTCTCTCCCTAAACACCCCTCCTCCACCTCTAGCACCCGCAATCCCCCGTGCACCTTCCACCCCCTGACCTGTCTCCCCCTCCCCTCTGCCAACGACCCCCAAGGCTCCACCTCCAAGCCCGAGTCAGCCTTGGAGGAGGCGGTGGAGGATCTTAAAATGGCTGTTGGTGACCATTTGTTAGACCTGGGTTACGGTGTGTAGGAGAGGTGGGGAAAAATATCCACTTGGTTCACCTCAACCTCTAACCCCGCCTCCTCCTCCACCTCCAACCCCTCCAGGTCCACCTCTAACCCCCCTACAGCCACCTCCAACCCCCCTACAGCCACCGCCAACCCCCCTACAGCCACCTCCAACCCCCCTACAGCCACCTCTAACCCCCCTACAGCCACCTCCAACCCCCCTACAGCCACCGCCAACCCCCCCACATCTGTCGGCAACCTCCTCAACGCTAAATCAGTTTCTTCAGCCTTCAGCTCCTCCAAAACTCCTTTTTCCGCATTCTTCAGCTCCGCCTCCAAGATTTCGTCCTCCAAAAAGCCATCGAAACTCCGTACCTCCCCCACGGAAGAGCTGGTGATGAGGGAAGGAGAGAGAGGACGGCAGACCGGGAGGGCTGGAGAGGGAGAGGGAATAAGTGAGTCGAAGAGAGGAAAAGGAACCGGCTCACAGCTTCCCTCGTGCACTCCTAATCTGCCCAACGGACTGAAACGAAGGATGTGGAGGAGTGACAGCTGCGATGGTCAAGAAAGAGAGGGAGAGAGACGGCAGGAGGTGAGAGAGAGACGGCAGGAGGTGAGAGAGAGACGGCAGGAGGCCAGGGAGGGTAATGATAAGAGACCAGTGTGGAGGGAGGTGGAAGAGACGATGAACAAAGCTAGGGAAAAATGTGGTATCGTTTGGGAGAGCGGGTGGGCGATGGGGGAAAGGCTGCTGGGTGTGGGGGAGAAGAGAGGGGAGACGGTGGCGATGGGGGATGAGATGAGTGTGACAAGGAGTAAGAAGGAATGTTGATCATCTTAAAGTACTGCTGTGCTTTACGGTCCAGTCCTTCTCAGTCCTTCTCTTTAACTTCATTCTCACTTTGACCCTTTCTTTTCTTTTTTTTCTCTCTCATTCACTTAAGCCTCGCCAATGACTCATTTACATCGTTCACTTAACTTGGAGACTTTCGCCCTGTTGTGGGTTATTTCTTTACTTTGTCGTGGTAGGTGGGGGCGCTCACCATCCACTCACTCGATGTAGTGCTGCTTTGGGTGTCTGCCCTTTCCTCTCTTCCTGTCTTTCTTTCCTTCACTCTTCCCTCTTCTGCCTACGGGTGACTTTACACTCCCATTTCTGTCTTTCCTTCATTCTTTCTTTTTCCTTTTACCTATGGGTAACTCGACACTGATATACAAGCCAAATGGTTTCCTGTACACCAGGAAACCATTTACGACGCTGGGTGGTAACCATATAACAAAATTATGGCGTCTGGTGGTTTATTAGGTATTTACGGCGCTCCAGTCGGATCGAGCCGGTGTAGGTTTATATCCAAGGGGTGGTTGGGGTTTGTTGCTCACATTATCACGTAATGCCACTCAGGGATGAGTGAGGCTGGTCACTTTCATCTTAAATGTCAGCACCAACTTGCCTAGCCCCGGGTTCCTACGCTCCTCATGGGGTGACATAGGATTGGATGATAGATGGATGGATGGATGGACAGCAAACACTCACTGGTTTTCTATCCAGTTCTCTAATGCAAGAGTTAACCAATACACCCAGTCCTTCATGTATACAACCAATACTCCCAGTCCTTCATGTATACAACCAATACTCCCAGTCCTTCATGTATACAACCAATACTCCCAGTCCTTCATGTATACAACCAATACTCCCAGTCCTTCATGTATACAACCAATACACCCAGTCCTTCATGTATACAACCAATACTCCCAGTCCTTCATGTATACAACCAATACACCCAGTCCTTCATGTATACAACCAATACACCCAGTCCTTCATGTATACAACCAATACTCCCAGTCCTTCATGTATACAACCAATACTCCCAGTCCTTCATGTATACAACCAATACACCCAGTCCTTCATGTATACAACCAATACTCCCAGTCCTTCATGTATACAACCAATACACCCAGTCCTTCATGTATACAACCAATACACCCAGTCCTTCATGTATACAACCAATACTCCCAGTCCTTCATGTATACAACCAATACTCCCAGTCCTTCATGTATACAACCAATACTCCCAGTCCTTCATGTATACAACCAATACTCCCAGTCCTTCATGTATACAACCAATACTCCCAGTCCTTCATGTATACAACGGTTGAGCTCTGCAACTATCTCCCTCTCCGTATTTCCCTCTGCCTATGACCTCCAGTCGTTTAAAAGCAGTGTGTCCAGGCATCTCGAAAGGAACGGATCTTAAATTTGGATCTCTGTTATTTATTTATTTATTAATCTTTTAGGGAACAAATTGCGAGTTTCTGGCCTTTGGTTCCTTCTTCTTCGCATTAAAAAAAAAAAAAAAATCCATCCTAACTTGATACAGGTTTTCGTCCATTTGCAGCCTGTGTACACGTACATGGGTACCTCAGTTGCAGAATGAGTGAGATTAGTTCCGACCGTGAGATTAGTTCCGACCGTGAGCAGTGGCGTACCTGAGGGGGGGGGAAGGAGCTGTTTGAAACTGCCCCCCGGGCCCCCAATTGAGGGGGGGGGCCAAAAGTTCCCTAAAATTTATAAGCTAATTTATATATATATATATAAATATATATATATATATATATATATATATATATATATATATATATATACTGTGTGTATATATATATATATATATATATATATATATATATATATATATATATTATTCCGACAATCCTGGCTGAGATATTAGATAAATTTTGAGAATGAGGGGGGCTGGGTTCTTTGCGGGGACCCCCTTCTGGAGGGGGGCCCCACAAAGAACCTAGCCCCCTGGCCGCCGCAAAAAACCTAGCCCCCCCGGCCCCCAAATCTCTAGGTACGCCCCTGACCGTGAGATTAGTTCTGACCGTACTATAAATTACATTTTCATAGCACTCCTTCGTGACTAGCATCATATTCGTCTATTGCTATAACTCAGCATTCAAGATGGAAAGATTTGTTAATTTTAAGCCAAGTTAGAGTGACTGGAGTATAGCAGTTTGTACAGTACTGTAATTCTATATCGTTCCCACGAGGAGCGTACCTGGAGATTTGGGGGCCCAGGGCTAGGTTCTCTGTGGGGTCCCCCTCCAGGCCCCCCGGGCCCCGCAAAGAACCCAGCCCCCCTCATTCTCAAAACTTATCTAATATCTCAGCCGAGATTGTCAGGATGATAAATATATATTTTTAAATATTAATAAAAAAGCTTATAAATTTTTTAGGCTCTTGGGGGCCCCCCTCTATTGGGGGCCCGGGGGGCAGTTTCAAACAGCCCCCCCCGCCCTCCTCTCAGGTACGCCACTGATTCCCACTGCACTTCTTCGTGACTAGCACCATATCTCTTGTTATAGCTCAATATTCATATTAGAGGAATATGTGTCATGAGCCAAGGAAGAGCTGAGTAACTTCTGGTGGTGATCTGACATGGAGACCGGTTCAGGATTTGTTTTTTCTTTTCTTCTTTTGTTTCCCCACAAGACATCTTAATAGTTGTAATGTGTGGGTCACATGCCAAGGAAGAGCTGATTAAATGTTGGTACTGACGTGAGTTGTCTGGTACAGGCGTTGACGGAGGTATGCGATCTCTGAGTGCTGTATTCTAGTTGTTACTAATATCGTAATCGAAAATGAATTAAGTATAACAAGCACATTTTCTTCATATCAAATCCTGGATTGCGTGCAAAGACAGATACTAACACGGATTTTAAAACTTACTTTGAGCAATAGATAAGGAGGGTATTTGCTGACTCAGACATACAGAGATGATAGCGATGAGATGGATGTGTAGTGCAGAATGACAGGCGGGACGGGGGGGGGGGTACGATTGCGAATGAAGAGTTGAGAGGAAGGATGGGAGAATGTATTGGTGTTGTGATGAGAAGGGGTAGATTGAGATGGTTCGGGGGGAAGGACGGGACTTTAATGTATTGATGTTGTGATGAGAAGGGATAGATTGAGATGGTTTGGGTATGTGGAGAAGGTGAAGGATAACAACTAGATGTGGAGGATGAGATGCGACAGACAGAGAAAAAAGACCTAGTGCTAGAGGGAGAGTTAATATTTGAAGCCTTTGACTGGTACCCGTAAGGTTAAAGGTTTCTCAGATAAAGAGTTTTTCGTTATTGGTCTAATTAAAACACCCACAGCACTGCGGGCTCATGGCCTTTGGTTCCTTCTTCCTCGCATAAAAAAAAAAACACACAACAGTAAAAATATTACAAGCAACTCGATTTTGTAGCTGAGGATCAACCAAACTGGGAGACAGCTTTCTATACTCGTTTTTAACTTTCCAAAATGAACTAAGTGTAACAAGCACATTTTCTTCATATCAAATCTTGGATTTAGTGCAAAGATAGAATTGAATACTAACATGGATTTTAAAACTTACTTTGATCAGTAGATAAGGAGGATATTCGCTGACTAAAACAGAGATGATAATGACGAGATGGATGTGAAGTGCATCTTGAATACAGGCGGGACGGGGGGGTATGGATAATGGAGGCCATCGCATGAAGGCATCGCTGTCAACAGTCTGCATTACGTCCTCTTTCATGCTTCCCTTACTTTAGCCAAATAATCAGCTCCATGTGCACGACACCAGTAACACAGTGGAAACCCGACAAAATCTTTTCATGCTAGCTCCATTACGAACCTTGAGCAACTGCTTTGACTAATGCTATATCGCAGTTGAGTTGGAATCATTTAGTTAAGAAGTAAGCAAGATTTGTGGTCGTGATACTCTTCTTTTTTGTTTTTTTCCGACTCCAAGAATTTAGCGCCAAATTCTTCAGTTCACAGAATTAACCAGACTCACCAAAATTCAATGTTCACAATTATAACAACTAGAGAAGTACATTACATTTAAATTAAGAAAAGATTAAACTAGATTCCAGGGTCATTTACCTGGCTGAAATTTACTCTTCATAAAATTATTGAAATCGGTACTCTTGACAACCGAATTTAAAATTTCAAACCAGAGTCACGTAGCACGATGATCGCAGCCACAACGACCAGAGGCGGTGAGTTGGCAGAGTCCATTAAGTTGTAACGATTTTATGGCAAATATGTTCATATTACCATAATATAAGATGTTGAAACCGTTCTGCTGAGTATATTATGTCCCATAACACCGATGGACCAATTTCTGAAAGCTTAATGGAGGTGGGATAGATTTAGGCAGACACGTAGCTTTGGAGCTATATGTCCCTCGGAACAGCTGCTCATTTAATTTCTGTTATGCTTTCCCATTTATCCGCGGTGGACTTGCAGTTCTCGTCTTTTTATTTTTCTTGAATTAAGTGCCTGAGGAGGGAGTTGTGGGTAACTGAACTTTGAGGGAGCAACGGATTGCAAATGAGGGAAGTTTTCCCCAGGTGGTGAACATGCTTTTATGACAACCGATAAGCCACTGACATCAGAGTAGTATGTTTATTTTTAATTTAATAGTCACCTTAGTGACATTTTTAGAAACTGGAAACAATAATCAGTTATTTTAAAAGTGGCACCATCGCCGGCACAGTGTGGCGGAGGTTGGTAAGTCTTTCCGATATTTGTGGCAAATTTATCCATAATTTGTAAATTAATGTTGGTTGATGCTGCCCTAGAAAGTACATTTGGGGTTTTATTACAGTTTTCTTCTGCAAACAGCACAACACTTCCTCAGCTATTCAGCACGATATGCTTGTATGTTACTGGTGCAGTCCAAACAAAATAACCAGCAAGAGAATGCCCAGTTGCAAACAGGATAATAAATCGTTAAGAAATGAGAGTTAAGAAGCGTGCATTGCAGTTTAGGTCCCAACAAGCTTTTATTGGATATGGTAGGGAGTCTGGGGTGAGCGGAAAATTTTGAAGGACCAACAGCCCCAGTATCGGTTTAGGTACGTATATTACAGTAACCTGAACCAGATATCCTGCCTAAACGTAGCCTTTTTGGTAATGTTTACAAAACCATATCACTGGATTATTAGGAAATGATAACGTGAATCAGTTCGTTGGGCATTTCTGTCATATTTCTTATGTGATTTTTCGTATGCTGATGAAAAAATAAGCGAGATATTGTGGGATCTTTAATACGGTGTTAAGGCCTTGTAAACATTAACCCCGGCCTAGCTTTTTTTTTATTTATTTTTTTATTTATTTATTTTTTTTTTTTTACCCATTAGCATCCAGTGACCTCAGAGTAGGATGGAACTGGGCATTTTCAAAAGTTAATAAAGAAGGGAACCCCTGGATCTATGAGCTAATAGGCGGAGGGTGGCACGCTTAGTACCCTCCCGGCACAATCCCTCACAGGAACCCTGGGAGCAAGTAGGGGGTGCGGTGGCTCAGAGGTAGAGTGCCGAGCTCGTGGCCGGGAGGTCATGAGTTCGAGCCTCTCCTGGGGCTGCCGTGCTGGGAGTGGTAGCGCGCTCCTGTAACATAGCAAGGCTATATGGCCATAGTTGCCTAGCCCTGGGATTAAATCCCTTTGATATATGGGATTAAATCCCTGGGAGCAAATGGGTTTATGGTGAAAATATACAAATGCGAATGAATATTTAGTCATTTTTGGCATTAACCTGCCCAAAAACCACTCAACCTGACCAAGGTCTGTATCATATGAACCTAACCAAGACCAGTTTCCAATAATTTTCCAAGTCGTCGGTGGAGCCCATCTTGACTCCGAATACAGTTTTGGAAACACGCAACAGACCCATTTCCAGCCCCTTGATTGCCTGAAGCAGAACCATAGTGCACCAGCAAAAACAGCATACCGCCTGTGGCTATCATGCACCATAATCAAAAGCGCATCGTCTTTAATGGACAAAACAAATGCCAGGACTGGCAACCATTAAAGACCCCATAATATCGCGCTTATTAATTTGCGGAAGAAACGTCACAGAAGTTGACTTAGAACTGTGCAGCAAATTGCTTCACATTATTTCTGAGGCATTCTTATGATGGTCTTGTAAACATTGGCCCTTATCCCCCTCTATAAAAAAAAAAAAGAAAGAAAAAAATCCATAACACTTCTTCATGGCCAGCATATTTGAGCCAAGGTAATAGCAGCAGCAGTACTATTAGTAGCAACACCAACAACAGCACTACAGCAGCACCAGCAGCAGCAGTAGTAGTAGTGGTGGTGGTGGTAGTCAGTCAGTTAACTTTATTTTGTATTTGACATTCATGTTTACAGTAAGAGGCACAATGGCCAAAACATCCTTTTAAATTTCCAAGAGCTAAAAAGCTCGCACAGATTCTGTGAATTATATAAAATGGTTAGTTAAAATTATCAGGTTTTACTGTATTTGTATAATGTGGTATACTGTATTTATACCACATTATACAAATACAGTCGCTCCTTGAGTAGTACGCGGTTGAGTACCACATTATTGTTCTATAATGGTCAGCATAATGCAACAGAACATAAGCAACACGTGGGAAAACTCGAGCTTATGTGGGAAGTCAGCTGACCTGGCAATACAGTTTGAAAGTTGCACACAGTGATGTCACCCACCAGACTTGCCATGATTGGCAGGCTTACATCTGGGTACTTATCCTGGGCACACTGTCCTCTCTTGCTTTTCTTTGAGTTCTACCTGCGCTGCACAGCAAAATTTTTTGGTGTGTTTTGAGTGTCGAGCGAGGACATTGCCTCTTAGTTGTACAGCATGATCAGACCCAGCCACCCAGAAAGCTTCGCACCTTCACGTATGCTTTGAAGTATGAGATACTAGTAAAGGAGTTAGAGCAGGGAAAGAGGCAGGTAGAAATGGCAAAAAAGCATGGCATGAATGAAAACACCATAAGAAAGCATCAGACAGTGAGGTCAACTCAGTCGTTTCAGTGCTGGACTTTGAAGGATTTGACTTAGATGAAGAAGGAAGTGCAGGAGCAGCAACATCTCAACAATGACAACAACAGCATTGGGGGTGGGGGGTGGGGTACCCAGTCTAACTTGTTTTTGTTAATGCAGTTTTAATACCATTATGTTTTAATTACAATACAGTTATATCTCTTTCAGTGTTTTACCTGATGGTGGGTATAAGTAAGGGGTAATTTATGTGGGGCAGGGTGGTAAGAAGGGGTAAAAGTGAGAGTTTTGGAAAGTCGCAGAACATTGTACCATAATGCTGTAAACTCTCAACTATCCAGTTGCAATCTCTGGCCCAACACAGTGTCCAGCGCTGCTGGGTCGGCTTTATTAATGCAGTGTCCAATGAAATTAAGCATTATCCATCTCCAAAACGGGATGTAACTGGCGGTTCTATGCAATATCCAGCACTGAGGGGTATCAACCAGCTTGTAAACAGTAGCCAGCTGGTGCTTTATTGCTATATTTTATCATTATTGTATTTTATGCTTAATTTTCATCTCCTACTCATTGGAAAGATTTTAGGTTAGAAAGTTGAAATGATTAGTAACGCAGTGTCCGGCTCAGTGCCGAATGTTGAGCAGACGGGGAGCACTATGTAATATCCGGCGTAGGGCTTGGCTGAATTATGCTGAATAATTGAGGGTACTGTACCGGTACATGCAAACATATTGTTTGAGTAATGCGTACTGTATTTGAATAGCACGGCCCTTGTCCAGTCCCTGTTGTCTGCATTACATTGACTGTTTACTAAACAGTACTCTGCTATAATACATAATATGTACAGTACATACTGCAGCACCATCACAGCCCATTACTACCAAAATACTTCAAAATCATTTATCTTTATTTGTCCACATAGTAACTTCCAATCGTCTTATTTCTTCACGATTTTAAATCCAAGCTGTCCTTGATTTTATCAGTTTCCATACTCATAATATTTTATTTATATTTTTCACAAGTGTCTACAAAGCTGGATAAAATGATGGTCAGAGATGTATCTATCTGTCTATTGCAAGACGCTTTAATCCCATACGGGGTGGCCATAAACAAATCGCTCCACGTCGCCCTGTCCCCTGTCATTTCACTGCCCTGCTCCAAACTCACACCCCCCTCTCTCATATACCTCTCCACCCCATCCCTCCATCTTATCCTTGGCCTCCCCCTCCATCTCACTCACATACTGTACACTCTCCTTGTCAGTCTCTCACTCTCCATCCTCTCCACATGGCCAAACCACCTCAGTGTGTTTCTCCTAATGCTTCCAATCACATCCACATCCATACCACAACAATCCTTCACATCCTTATTTGTCACTCTGTCTCTCCTTGTGACTTCACAGGCTTCTCTCAAATAACTCATTTCCTCTGCTCTCACTCTTGACTTGTGTCCCTCCAACAACGTCCAAGCTTCACTTCCATATGTTAGAGTTGGTATCACAATACTGTCATGTAGTAACTTTTTCACTTCCATGCTCACTTCCCTGTTTCTTATCACTGCATTCAAAGGACAAGCAACCTTTCTTCCTTGTTGTACCCTTTCAAGCACTTCACCCTCCAAACTTCCATCCTTACTCATCACACTACCCAAGTACTTAAACGTACTCACATTTTCCATTTCCTCCTGATCCAACCTCACTGTACATTCACTGACTACACTTCTCTCAAAACCATTACTTTACTCTTCCCTACATTCACCTTTAGATTCCGTTTCTTACACATTCTCCCAAACTCATCCACCAAGCCTTGCAGCTCCCCTTCAACTTCACTCAACAACACAGTATCATCTGCAAACAACAGTACAAGGAGTTTCCAAACACTGCCCTCTCTCACCAGGGCCAGTCCAACATCCACTGCCCTACCTTGTTTAGTCAGAGGTAAAAGTAGGAATATGTGTCCTAAATAAAAAATTCCTTGTTCTAATTATTTCACATATCTTGCCCCTGTGTCTACAAAGCTGGATAAAATGATGGTCAGAGGTAAAAGTAGGAATATGTATCCTAATTAAAAAATTCCTCATTCTAATGATTTCACATATCTTGCCTTTGTGAATGCTTCATGATGAAGAAAAAGACCAGCTGCCTTAGCCTCACTATGATTATTTGTTACTCTTGGTAGAGTATATATTTTCTTTATTGTATGTGCATATGCTACTTTAAGTGTTGTAAACAGCTGACCTTTGTGTGTCTTCCTTAAATCCCATATTGATAACCCATAATCAGGTACACAGTATGCCTTAAACAAAAACAGTAACATTTGTGAATAAAAGTTCTTAAATTTCCCCTATACAGAATTAAATTTAGAATAAGAAATTAATCTTAATGGTAATAGCAGCAGCAGTAGTAGTAGTAGTAGTACGTAGTAGTTGTTGTAGCAACAGCAGCAGTAGGAGGAGGAGCAGCAGCAGCAGCAGTACTACTAGTAGTACTGGTAGTTGTAGTAGCAGTACCAGTACTAATAATAGCAGCAGTACAAGTAGCAGCAGCAGTAGTATTAGTTGTTGTTGTAGTAGCAGTAATAGTAGCATCAGCAGTAGTGGTAATAATAGTAGTAGCTGTGGCAGCAGCAGTAATAGTAGTAGCAGCAACAGTAGTTTTAGTAGTAGCAGCAGTATGGTAGTTCTAGTAGTAGCAGCAGTAGTTTTAATAGTAACAGCAGCAGCAGTAGTTGTAATAGTAGCAGCAGCAGCAGCAGTAGTTGTAATAGTAGCAGCAGCAGCAGCAGTAGTTATAGTAGTAGCAGCAGCAGTAGTCATAGTAGTAGTAGCAGCAGCAGTAGTCATAGTAGCAGCAGCAGCAGTAGTTGTAATAGTAGCAGCAGCAGCAGTAATTATAGTAGCAGCAGCAGCAGTAATTATAGTAGTAGCAGCAGCAGTAGTCATAGTAGTAGCAGCAGCAGTAGTCATAGTAGCAGCAGCAGCAGTAGTTGTAGTAGTGGCAGCAGCAGCTTGGGCCATAGTCTTTGCAGTGTTGCCTCATTCGTAATTTTCTTCTTGCCTTCATCTGTGGGCTGCTCTATTACTGTATCCTTGGTTTTCTTCTGATCATACATTGCATGTTTTCAGCTACTATAGTTACTGTCTTGTCATTTACCAAATAATAAGGTTTGTTCTTTTATCAACTTTTTTTTTTTTTTGATATTATACAGGTACTGTATTTGAATTTTGCCAACTAATGGAGGTTGAAATGAACATGTTTGCCATTTAGTTTATGCATTTCTGAGCAGTTCCCTTCTATACCCATCCATTGCAAATGCACCTTTTATTGTGTAGTAGGGAAAGAGTATGGGGATTATCTGGCCCCTTGCCCCTGCATCTTTGATTTTCTTCAGATCATACACAGTCTCTGTTTTCAGCTATCATATTTATTGTTCTTGTCTTTCACCAAATAATAAGTTTTTTTTTTTTATCAACTTTATTTTTGATATCACAGTATACGGTACAGTATTGGAATTGTGTCCAACTAACAGAGGCTGAAATGAACATGTTTGCCATTTAGTTTATGCATTTATAAGCAGTTTATCTTCTGTACCCATCCATCGCAAATACACCTTTTACTGTTTAGTAGGTAAAGAGTGTGGGGATTATCCGGCCCCTTGCCCCATCCTTTATCACATCTACAGTACATTAAAATTAGGGTAGGGTAGGTTAGTTCAGGTCAGTTTATTTTAATGCTGGTGCAGTATACACTAATATGAAGTTGGGAACTGGAGAATTCCCCTCTCCCCCACCTCCTTGTACTGAATATGTGAAAAATCATTTGCAACATATGGGGGATGATAATTGGGTGAGGAAGGTGAAAAGTGTTAATATTAGGGGTGGGGTTATGAGGGGTAGACCGAGAAAGACATGGGACGAGGCCATTAAGTGTGACCTCAGGATTAAGGGACTGAACAGGGAGGCTGCAATGGATCATGCAGCATGGAAAGCCGCCATTAGGTGACCATGGCCGACGCATGCAAGCATGTTGGAGCCTTTAAAAATGAAATGAAAATGAAATGCATATAGAAGAGAAAGTGCTTAGAATTGCCAGTGTAAAATTTTTGTGTCCATTAGTTGGGTGTAATTATGAAAACTTTTGAGTTACTTTGTATGTGTCATATGTACTGTGCCAATAATGCTTCAGTGTCTGCTGTACATCCACAACTCTGGGTATACAATAATTTAATGCTTGGAATGTTATTTTTTATTTTTTATTTTGTATTATTATTTGGTAGGTGGGGATGCTCACCATCCATTCACTCAATGTAGTGCATCTCTCAGGTGTCTGCCCTTTCCTCTCCTTCCTTCTTTCCTTCCTTCCTTCCTCTTCTCTCTTTCTTTACTTCATTCTTTCCTCATCCTTCTGCCTACAGGTGACTTTACACTCCTTCTTTTGTCTGTCTTTCCTTCATTTTTTCCTGTTCCTTCTTCTTATGGGTGACCGGACACTGAGTAACAAGCCAAATGGTTTTCTGTACCCAAGGAAACCATTTACTTCACTGGGTGGTAACCATATAACCAAATTATGGGGCTTGGTGGTTTAGTGGGTAATTACGGCACTCCAATCAGATTGAGCCAGTGAAGGTTTATATCGAAGGGGTGGTTGGAGTTACTGCTCACATAATGCCACTCAGGGATGAGTGAGGCTGGCCACTCTCAACTCAGATGTCAGGACCAATTTGCCTAGCCTTGGGCTCTTATGCTCCCCATGGGGAACATAGGATTGGATGGTGATGATGATGGAACTGTATAATTTCTTTTTTATTCTATCTATCTATCTATTGCCAGACGCCTCAATCCCGTTTGGGGTGGCCACAAACAAATCGCCTCCACGTCGCCCTGTCCCCCGCCACTTCACTGCCCTGCTCCCAACTCACACCCCCCTCTCTCATATACCTTTCCACCCCATCCCTCCATCTCATCCTCAGCCTCCCCCTCCCTCTTCCCCCCTCCACCTCACTCACATACACTCTCTTTGTCAGTCTTTCACCCTCCATCCTCTCCACATGGCCAAACCACCTCAGTGTGTTCCTCATAACGCTTCCTATCACATCCACGTCCACACCACAACGTTCCTTTATATCCTCATTCATCAGCCTGTCTCTCCATGTGACACCACAGGCTCCTTTTACATAACTCATTTCCACTGCTCTCACTCTTGACTTGTGTCCTTCCAACAATGTCCAAGCTTCACTTCCATACGTTAGAGTTGGTATCACAATACTGTCATGTAGTAACTTTTTCACTTCCATGCTCACTTCCCTGTTTCTTATCACTGCTTTCAAAGAACCAGCAACCTTTCTTCCCTGCTGTACCCTTTCAAGCACTTCACCCTCCAAACCTCCATCCTTACTCATCACACTACCCAAGTACTTAAACGTACTCACATTTTCCAATTCCTCACCATCCAACCTCGCTGTACATTCACTGACTTCACCTCTGTCAAAGACCATCACTTTACTCTTCCCTACATTCACCTTTAGATTTTTCTTACACACTCTCCCAAACTCATCCACCAAGCCTTGCAGCTCCCCTTCGTCTTCACTCAACAACACAGTATCATCTGCAAACAACAGTACAGGGAGTTTCCAAACACTATCCTCTCTCACCAGGGCCACTCCAACATCCACTACCCTACCTTGTACCTCTTTTATTACCCCATCCATGTACAGATTGAACAACCATGGAGACATGACACATCCCTGTTTCAGCCCAACCTTCAAAGAGAAAAATTCAATTAGTTCACCATCCACACTCACTGCAGCCTTAGCACCATCATACATACTCTTCACAGCATTCAACAACTTCCCATCTACTCCATATATTCTTAATACTTTCCACAGTCCTTGTCTATCCACCTTGTCATATGCTTTCTCCAAGTCCATGAAAGCTGCATACAACTTCTTTCCCTTCTCTAGAAACTTTTCTACTAAAGATCTAAGAATGAATATCTGATCTACACAACCTCTTCCCTTCCTAAAACCAACTAATTCCTCTGTTCTTTCTCTAACTCTGTCAATAAGTATCCTGCCATACACTTTTCCTATAATACTAAGATGAGAAATGCCCCTATGATTACCACACACTTCTTTTTCCCCTTTTCCTTTGTACAAGGGAATAATTATACCTGACTTCCAATCCTCCGGGACTCTACCTTCCTCCCAGGCCAATCTGCACATCTTCCACATCCATTCTACTACTATCTCTCTCCGATGCTTCAGCATTTCACCACACACTCCATCAATTCCTGGGGCTTTCCCCAATTTAACTTTCTTCATTGCTTCCACAACTTCTATCCTACTGATTTCTTCCTGTCTTCTCACCTTCCTCCTTCTCCAGCCATTCCCCAGCCACTTATACTCACATTACTTCCATCCTGTATGTTCAGCAATTCCTTAAAGTGTTCTCTCCATCTGCTCACTTTTTCTCCCTTCTCCGCTGGTAATCTACCATTTTTATCTTTCACTCCCCTGCTAACCTCACTTCCACCCTGTCTCACTCTCTTCACCTCTTTCCAGAACATTTTCTTACAGTCCGTCCACTTTACACTCAAATTCCTTCCAAATTCCACATCCACTCTCTTCTTACTCACTCTTATTATTAACATGGAATAATTTGTTGCACGGAATTTTCTTTTGTATGCTGTTCTTCTCATATTTGAAGATCGAAAAATTTTAATTGATATGGGTTATTTTGGTGGAGTGCAGTACACTGGGTGTGGCCACATTTTTCTGATCTTCATTCATCTCCAGCTCCATGCTGTTACTGATGATGTTTGGTTTACATACCAGTATATTTCTGCTTTCTGTTGTTGTTTCAGGTTGAGTTCTCTAATACAGTCCTTATTATTTGTGGTGGTTACACCCAGGTATTGTATTGTTTTGTTGCTTTGATGCCACTTAGATGTGGATGTACAGATGTAGTCTGTAGTTTTTGATGTGGCTGGCTGTGGCTTTTCTTTTTGCTATGTTTGAGTGCAGTACTGTACTGTATTTGACATTTTTCTGTATACTTAATCCACATTTATGTCCTGTTGTTTCTGACACATATTGCCCTCCTTAGTTCTTCCTCTGAATGTGTTAGTGGTATGCCGTCATTGGCATAAAATAAACTATGTATCTTGCACATTATCTTCTGTCTATTATTAGATGCCATAATCCCATAAGGATTGGCTATAAACAAATTGCCCCCATGTTGCTGTCTCTCTTGCCATTTGGCAGCCATCCCTCCAACTCGTACCCTCGTCCCACATATATCTGTGTATTTTTAAGTCTTTCATATTTTCCTCTCAATTAATTTTAATGTACGGTACCAGTAAGAGGAGAGCAGTGGACCTGTTGCACCCCAGTCAGATGCCACTGGTCACTTTAATTTTTGTACCTTAATAAAAATGGTAGATTACTAGTGGAGAAGGGAGAAAAAGTAAGCAGATGGAGAGAACACTTTAAGGAATTGCTGAACATACAGGATGGAAGTAATGCGAGTATAAGTGGCTGGGGAATGGCTGGGAGAAGGAGGGAGGTGAGAAGACAGGAAGAAATCAGTAGGATAGAAGTTGTGGAAGCAATGAAGAAAGTTAAATCGGAGAAAGCCCCAGGAATTGATGGTGTGTGTGGTGAAATGCTGAAGCATGGGGGAGAGATGGTAGTAGAATGGATGTGGAAGATGTGCAGATTGGCCTGGGAGGAAGGTAGAGTCCCGGAGGATTGGAAGTCAGGTATAATTATTCCCTTGTACAAAGGAAAAGGGGAAAAGGAAGTGTGTGGTAATCATAGGGGCATTTGTCTTCTTAGTATAATAGGAAAAGTGTATGGTAGGCTACTTATTGACAGAGTTAGAGAAAGAACAGAAGAATTAGTTGGAGAAGAACAGGGAGGCTTTAGGAAGGGAAGAGGTTGTGTAGATCAGATATTCTTAGATCTGTAGTGGAAAAGTTTCTAGAGAAGGGAAAGAAGTTGTATGCGGCTTTCATGGATTTGGAGAAAGCATATGACAGGGTGGATAGACAAGGATTGTGGAAAGTGTTAAGAATATATGGAGTAGCTGGGAAGTTGTTGAATGCTGTGAAGAGTATGGTGCGAAGGCTGCAATGCGTGTGGATGGTGAACTAAGTGAATTTTTGTCTTTGAAAGTTGAGTTGAAACAGGGATGTGTCATGTCTCCATGGTTGTTCAATCTGTACATGGATGGGGTAATAAAAGAGGTACAAGGTATGGTAGTGGATGTTGAAGTGGCCCTGGTGAGAGAGGATAGTGTTTGGAAACTCCCTGTACTGTTGTTTGCAGATGATACTGTGTTGTTGAGTGAAGACGAAGGGGAGCTGCAAGGCTTGGTGGATGAGTTTGGGAGAGTGTGTAAAAAATGGAATCTAAAGGTGAATGTAGGGAAGGTAAAGTGATGGTCTTTGACAGAGGTGAAGTCAGTGAATGTACAGCGAGGTTGGATGGTGAGGAATTGGAAAATGTGAGTACATTTAAGTACTTGGGTAGTGTGATGAGTAAGGATGGAGGTTTGGAGGGTGAAGTGCTTGAAAGGGTACAGCAGGGAAGAAAGGCTGCTGGTTCTTTGAAAGCAGTGATAAGAAACAGGGAAGTGAAAAAGTTACTACATGACAGTATTGTGATACCAACTCTAACGTATGGAAGTGAAGCTTGGACGTTGTTGGAAGGACACAAGTCAAGAGTGAGAGCAGTGGAAATGAGTTATTTAAGAGGAGCCTGTGGAGTCACATGGAGAGACAGGCTGATGAATGAGGATATAAAGGAGCATTGTGGTGTGGATGTGGATGTGATAGGAAGCGTTATGAGGAACACACTGAGGTGGTTTGGCCATGTGGAGAGGATGGAGGGTGAAAGACTGACAAAGAGAGTGTATGTAGGTGAGGTGGAGGGGGGAAGAGGGAGGGGGAGTCCAAGGATGGGATGTAGGGATGGGGTGGAGAGGTATATGAGAGAGGGGTGTGTGAGTTGGGAGCAGGGCAGTGAAATGGCGGGGGACAGGGTGACGTGGAGGCGATTTGTTTGTGGCCACCCCAAACGGGATTGAGGCGTCTGGCAATAGATAGATAGATAGAATTTCTTCATGATCCAGCCAGATTTTAGTTCATCATGTGTGTACAGTTGATGTTAATTGGCCATATGATATCCAGGGGAACAATGTGCTGTCTTTGGGGTTAATCAATATTTTTGGCCTACTTAGTGTTGGTAAATAGGGAGTGAGAGCTAATAAAAGGCACCTCTTCTCAAGATCTGAGTCTTGTATTTGTCATAGTGAACCTTGAGGGAATTAACATTATTACTTGTCATTACCTCTTGCAGGAGATTCTTCCATTTGTTGACAGTCTCTCTCTCTCTCTCTCTCTCTCTCTCTCTCTCTCTCTGTCTTTGGCATAAATCAGTTTTGTGTGTCATTAAACTTAGTTTCTTATATGTGATTTTGCATTTTTAGCATTTAGAGGTATATGAGGGAGGAGGATGTGAGTTGGGAGAGGGTAGCCAAATGGCATGTGACAAAACAATATGGTGGCAATTTTTGTGGCCACCCCTTATGGGATTAAGGCATCTGGCAATAGACAGATCTTTCAGTATTTCCATTAGAGTATTAACCAACTTGTCCAGCAGGGCTGTTGGGTGCAGGTCCTTGCCTTGTGAGTTATTAATTTGGAGTACAAGTTTGGTATTTGGTGTTTTTCAACTTTCAGGGATGGTATGAACTTTTTTTCCTAAATATATCATTTTGTGATTACCTCTTGGGCTGGATCACTGTATAGCATCTCTTTATACAGATCAGTTTTTAGTCCATTTGGTCTTGGTATTTTACCATTTTTCATTTTGTTGGTCTGTTTCTTGAGACCTTTTGTAATGTTTGGATCCATCATACGAGTAGAATGCGTTTCTGATTCTTTCAGATTATATACACATTGAAATTGTTCTGCTAAATTTGTTGGAATTACTGTACAGTATTGCTCTTGTCAGTAATGGTCACTTGTACTGCTTTTATTTTTTTGGGGGAGGGGTATGTGGTTACCACCCAGCTTTGTAAGTAGTTTCCAGGGTTACAGGAAACCAATAGGCTTGACAGTCGATGCAGAGCCACCTGAAGTGAAAAAAATGGTAATAAAAAGTAACAGGAATGATGGGAGAAAAGGAAGGGAGAAGGTCAGACAGGGCAAGAGAGTGATAAAGGTGAAAGAAGAGGTAATGGACCCAGGTTCGAATCCCGGCTGGGGCAGGGAACAGTTTAAGGATTTGAATTTCATTAAATCAGGCTTTACTGATCTACCAGAAGACCCGCCGACATGTTGTAAAAATACCCCCGCTAATACCAATATGCCAGTCCTGTATGAGACAGCCCTAGCATGTATTCAATATGAACGGTGGGTGTTAGTGCCGAAGTGGTGACATGTAGAGGTGTATGGTATGTAGGAAGACTGCTGGGCCTTGATAGCAGGCTGTGAAGCCTATGCCCAGAGTCGGACACATAAAAAAAAACACAAAAAAAAAAACACTACGTTGAGTGAGTTGATGATGGTCCTCACCATCTACCACCAAGTGACTCAAGTAGTTGTTGTTGTTGTTGTAGTGTAGGTGATCAACCCCAGTCTGTCTGGCTGTTCAGACCCATCAACTGCAGGAAAACAACCACCACTGCAGGACCATCCCGTGCAGTGAACCGATATTCCCTCCTGACCGACAGCACCTTACCACAGCAAGGTGCAGGGAAAAGCATGGAGGTTTGGTTCCTGGGTGGATACTGCATTTGCATCTCCACCCAGTTAGCAGGGGCATCATTACAAATTCCATTTCACTCTGTATTATGGTTATATGGTAGTGTCGGAAATGGTTTACTGAGTTACACAACACCATTAGGCTTGGCATTCAGCGTAGAGCCATCTGAAGGGGAAAGAAGTAAGAAGAGGGGAGGGCAAACACAGAGACAGACTGAAAAGGAGGAAGGAAGAAGTAGGCAGCACTACATAAAATGATTGGATGATAGTCAACACCACTCTCCACCAGGGACTCAAGTAGTAACCATATACAGTACTGTACTTGACATGGGACTTGGTTCGTAGCTGTACTGTATTAAAATGTCCATGGAAATGTCCTTTGATTGTAGCATATAGTATGTCAGCACAGTATTAAACACCGTTGCAAAAGAAAATCTGCTTGTTAGCCTAAGGTCCAGCCTAGACTCCATTGCCTTATCCGCTACATTCTTAGAGCCCAGAATGACACTGATGGCATAGCTAACCTTGACTTACATCTGCTGACAGACATGGAGGTATCTGTTTTGTGTAATTGTATTCAGTTACTGTGTGTTAAGCAGTTGTACTTGATTACATCACTAAGTTATTGAAAATACTCATTATTTTAACCAGATGCAGTAAAAATTTGTTGTAATCACATGCTTACCATTTCATTTCAGTAGTTAAGCTATTTAACATTTCTCTGTGTAGATGAAGTTAGTTATGTACACTTTACAGGTTATATAACTAAAGGTAGGAGACCAACAAGCCTGTGATGGTGCAGATTCTCACTTATTTGTATGAGTCATGATTGAAACCTGTGAATATTCAAATGAGATGTCATGCCATTGGGTTTTGGTGAGGATGGTTTTTTGCCTTTCTGTGTGTGTGTGTATGTTGCAATAATACATTGCTGGCACCATTACTGCAAACTGAAACTGAGTACTGTATTAGAAATCCACATGGCTCCTTTTATGAAAATGAAATAATTGAGCTAATGGAATCCCGCCATTATCTCAAAGGGTTATGTCAAGTAAAGTCCTTTTGTATAATGATTTTTTGGATATGTACAGTATAACAGGTTCTGTTGGGTTATGTCAGGTGGCCAGTGAATGGTACTAATGACTGATATAGGCAGGAAAATTATTATGTATGATATTTGGTAATATTAGGAGTCACACAGGGGGGAATGCTCTGTTGTATAGTGGGAATGTGTGTTTAGTTTTTCAGTTCTTGTAAGTGAAGTTTTGAATAGCAGGAGTTCAGATAATGTGCCTCTCCTAAAATAAACACCCCAGGGAATTAGATTGTGAATTGTGTCTTTGATAAAATAATGAACTGGAACTGAAATGAATTAATTGAATTGATGTCGCTATTTTTTCAGTGCTGTGGACTGGTTTCTCTTTCACAAGCAATTTGCTGCATTTACACTGTGGGTGTTTTTGTTTTTGTTTTTCAGGTTTTTAAGTAATGGCAGGTTGTTCCATGTAGCTTTGTAGAACATTGACATTTTGATCTGTAGCAGTAAAAACCTGCTTCAGTCGCTTTGAATCACTGCCAGTCAGAAAATAATTGAATAATTGAGCTTTTCTTGGCACTTATGGAAGCTCTGTATGTTGTTTATACAGTATATATATATATATATATATATATATAGCTAGCTAGCTTTTGCCAGACACCTCAATCCCGTACGGGGTGTCCAAAAACAAATCGCCTCCATGTTGCCCTGTCCCCCGCCATTTCAGTGCACTGCTCCCAGCTCACACCCCCCTCTCTCATATACCTCTCCACTCCATCCCTCCGTTTCATCCTCGGTCTCCCCCTCCCTCTTCCCCCCTCCACCTCACTCACATACGCTCTCCTCATCAGTCTTTCACCCTCCATCCTCTCCACATGGCCAAACCACCTCAGTGTGTTCCTCCTAACGCTTCCTATCACATCCACATCCACACAACAATGCTCCTTTATATCCTCATTTGTCAGCCTGTCTCTCCATGTGACTCCACAGTCTGCTCTTAAATAACTCATTTCCTCTGCTCCCACTCTTGACTTGTGTCCTTCCAACAATGTCCAAGCTTCACTTCCATACGTTAGAGTTGGTATCACAATACTGTCATGTAGTAACTTTTTCACTTCAATGCTCACTTCCCTGTTTCCTATCACTGCATTCAAGGAACCAGCAGCCTTTCTTCCTTGTTGTACCCTTTCAAGCACTTCACCCTCCAAGCTTCCATCTTTACTCATCACATTACCCAAGTACTAAAATGTACTCACATTTTCCAATTCCTTACCATCCAACCTCGCTGGACATTCACTGACTTCACCTCTCTCAAAGACCATCACTTTACTCTTCCCTACATTCACCTTTAGATTCTGTTTCTTACACACTTTCCCAAACTCATCCACCAAGCCTTGCAGCTCCCCTTCGTCTTCACTTGACAACACAGTATCATCTGCAAACAACAGTACAGGGAGTTTCCAAACACTACCCTCTCTCACCAGGGCCACTCCAACATCCACTACCCTACCTTGTACCTCTTTTATTACCCCATCCATGTACAGATTGAACAACCATGGTGACATGACACATCCCTGTTTCAGCCCAACCTTCAAAGAGAAAAATTCACTTAGTTCACCATCCACACGCACTGGAGCCGTAGCACCATCGTACATACTCTTCACAGCATTCAACAACTTCCCATCTACTCCATATATTTTTAATACTTTCCACAATCCTTGTCTATCCACCCTGTCATGTGCTTTCTCCAAATCCATGAAGGCCACATACAACTTCTTTCCCTTCTCTAAAAACTTTTCCACTAAAGATCTAAGAATGAATAGCTGATCCACACAACCTCTTCCCTTCCTATATATATATATATATACTGTATATATATATATATATATAGTGGTAGGTGGGGGCGCTCACCATCCACTCACTCGATGTAGTGCTGCTCTCAGGTGTCTGCCCTTTCCTCTCCTCCATCCTTCTTTCCTTGCATCCTCCTCTGTTTTTCTTTCCTTCATTCTTTCCTCGTCCTTCTGCCTCCAGGTGACTTTATGCTCCCTCTTCTGTCTTTCTTTCCTTCATTCTTTCCTCTTCCATCTGCCTGTGGGTGACTCTACACTGTGTGACAAGCCAAATGGTTTCCTGTACACCAGGAAACCATTTACAATGGTGGGTGGTAAGCATATAACCAAATTTTGGCACCTGGTGGTTTAGTGGGTAATTATGGCACTCCAATCGGATTGAGCCGGTGAAGGTTTATATCCAAGGGATGTTTGGGGTTTATTGCTCACATAATGCCACTCTTGGATGAGTGAGGCTGGTCACTCTCATCTTAAATGTCAAGACCAACTTGCCTAGCCCCGGGCTCCTATGCTCCTCATGGGGCAACGTAGGATTGGATGATGGATGGATGGATGGATATATATATATATATATATATATATATGTATACACAGTATATATACATACTTACATACAGTGATCCCTCAGTTATCCAGACGTGTTCAGTATCCGGATGCTGGACCATGGCTCTATTAAACCATTATCCGAATTGACTTGCTATTATCCAGGTGTAAAAGTGCCTAAGAACTTCGGTCAGCCAGCCAACATGTTCAAACATTCGGTGTCGCAGCCGCTGGGCTCAAGCCGTGAGAGGGAAGTAGTGTGTAACCTACAACCAGAGCTAAAATGTCCGTCTGACCCTGTACTGAATGGTCAAAGTTACATGCTTGTCCTGTCACTCCCAACGAACCTCCAGCACCCGAGTAGTACGACCGTAACCTGCAAGCCATGTCAAAACGTCCATGTGCATTCCCCACCAAATCCTTAATGTTGCGCGGCCACAGGGGCTAAGTCTTTCCCATCGGCCACCTCCATCAAATACAGAGCACAAGCCATGAGTACATGTTCAGCGACAGCGGCCGTCTGCCTCTATACTGTAGGTCGAAAGTACCCCGGTCACAGTGAGTTGTGTTTCCACATGGCCACTGAGCATCTAACAGGCTGCAAGCCATGAGTAAATGTACAGCAAGAGCACCCGTCCGCCTGTTGACAGAAGAGGGAGAATCCTGCCCACATCCTCAATTATCCTGTCCCTCCTCCATACCCTCCCGGCTCCCCCCCCCCTCATTCCCTCGGTCCCAACCCTCATCTCTGGTGATAACACTGACACGTAAGTTTTCAAAGTTTTTTGTGATTTATTCAAGTACTGTTGGTCGTATCGAAATTCTGCGGTAACCCACGAGAAAGCTCATGAAATTCTGCATCAAGACATATACTTAACTCTTTGAAGGTGCTGGCAAAATTTTGCACTAGGATGGTGAGAAGGTATATGAATGTAAGTTTTATTCCTGAACACTATTCTCACTGCATTTCTGTACTTTTACTTATCAGTTTTCTGTTTTTATTAGCTTATAAACACCAGCGAAGATGAAGGTACAGTATATCATTTATACCAATATAACCAATTTCTGGTGGCATATTTGGCCATGGAATTTTGTTTTTCTGAGCCGTGGGAGCAATCACTCTCATTTTCACACCGTCTTCAGTTTTTGTGTGGATTTTTGTTGTTTATGCGTTGTTTTCTTGATGTTTAGCAGTAATATAGATAATTTGTGTGTGTTTGGATATCTCAATATGGCAGAGTGACTGGAAAACAGAGCCAAAATTTGGAGGGATATTGTACATACAGTAGTGTATAGGTTGGGTGTTTTTTTTTGGTTTTCAGTGTTTTTTTCCCTTAGTTTTCTTGGTGTTTAGCATTATTTTGGATATTCCTATGTGTGTTTTATTGTCTAAATATGGCAGACTGACCTGAAAACAGTGCCAGAATTAGGAGGGATACTGTAACATACAGTGGCACATAGTCAGGGTGTTTTTGGTTTTCATTTTTTTTTCTTTTAATGGTTTTATTGGTGTTTAGCATTACTTTGGATATTCCTATGTGTGTTTTGATGTCTAAATGTCCGTGAATGACTGGAAAACACTGCCAAATTAAACATAGGTACTGTTCAAGTAGGTTAGGTATAGGTTGGAGGTTGGGAATGGTTAAGGTCTGGGTATAGTTGGGGGAATAGTGTTCATTATCCGGATGTTGCCACTACCCAGACATGCCTTTGTCTCTGTTATGTCTGGATAAACGAGTGATTACTGTGTACAGTATATATATGCACATGCACACACGAGGATATAAAGGAGCATCGTGGTGTGGATGTGGATGTGATAGGAAGCATTAGGAGGAACACACTGAGGTGGTTTGGCTATGTGGAGAGGATGGAGGGTGAGAGGCTGACAAGGAGAGTGTATGTGAGTGAGGTGAAGGGGGGGAGATGGAGGGGGAGGCCAAGGATGAGATGGAGGGATGGAGTGGAGAGGTATATGAGAGAGGGGGGTGTGAGTTGGGAGCAGGGCAGTGAAGTGGCAAGGGTGACGTGGAGGTGATTTGTTTGTGGCCACCCTGTACGGGATTGAGGTGTCTGGCAATAGATAGATAGATAGACGCATACATATATATATACGTTTACCTATTTCGTTTTGTTCTAGGCCTGGCGAAGGCTGGAGGGACTTTTGCTTCAAGCCTCCTCACTGAAGGATGCAGTAAAGAAGAGTTCACTGTGATGATGGCGGTCAATGAGATAAAAGACACAGATTTTGTTTTTGACCGGCTGTACAAGACTGCTAAACAGGTGGCGGAGAAGGTATTAGCCGAGGTGTTAAAAGTTACGTATTCACAGAAGTTCATCCAGTCCCAGCTTGGCCACATGCCAGTCCGTACCTTCTGTAAAACTAGAATGCGTTGGCATGAAGACAGGATCCAGAAGATATTTGGCCAGTTTGAGAAGTACCTAAATGCAGACTTAATGGGGTTAGAGACTGTGAATCCCACTTTTGCTTATCAGGTCATCACCAGATTGTGCTCCAATGCATTTGATTGGCTGGGTGATGCTGCTAAGGATTACATCAAGTATCTGAAGAACTACTCCAAAAAAGTCTGTCTGAAATATGGACTGACACAGGAAGAATTACCAGCAGAATTGACATCCCTTGAAAACATAGTGGATTTCATTTATAATAATCTTGAAGCTGAATTCAAATTTGGTGCTGAGAGCAAAATAGAAAGTATTAGAGAGATCTTGAAAAATGCACTGGATAATAATATTTCTTCTGAGGCCTCTTCACCAAGCTTCCTGTCAGACTTTGCAGCCTGTAAATTGATTGCCATGCAGAAACACTTGAAGGCACAGTACAGCAAGCTTGAGATGCACAGCCCTTACTTGTGGATCAGTGACACATTAAATAAGGATTCAAGAAAGGGCGTGACTGGGTTGCCTGGTGAGGGTCAGATATATTTCCCCCTGAAGGATGGAGAGGGAGGTAAGAACATCAGTCCAAATGACCTGCTGAGTACTGCCAAGACTTTTCCCTCTGAGTATGAAATTATGCCACCACTGCTGATCCTAAATGGCCCCGTTGGCTGTGGGAAAACTACACTCTGCCATTACTTGGTTCAGAGTTGGTTAAGTAATAGTGATACCCTTCAGAAATTTGATTTAGTAATCTTTATTGAGTGCTTCAAAGCTGAATCCTTGTTGCTAAAGCCGTACCTCAAGGAGAAACTACTGGATGCTTGTTCCTGTGATGTTAGTAATATGTTTACTTTCCTAAAGGATTTGGAGGTTTTGTGGGTGTTAGATGGCTTCCATGAGGTGCAGGATGATTCATTCTCCATCATTGGTGAGGTGCTGGAACTCTTTGGCAACCATCGCATTTTGCTTACAACCCGAG
>NC_137021.1:45452376-45739876 GCF_032717465.1 Coenobita brevimanus
TATTTTGGATCAGCAAGTTACCTGTTGCCAGTTCATGTAATTCATAACCCCCATGTATTGGTATTATTACCTGTGGTACTTTCCTTCCTTGGTGGTAGGTAGTGGCAACCATCATCCACTCACTTAATGTAGTGCTGCTTCCTTCTTCCTTCACCTGTATCATTCTTTTTCTGTGTCTGCCTTCCTCTTTTCCTAATTTCCCATCTTTCCTGTCACTTCTCATTCCTCCTCGTTCCTTTTCTGGTGGCTTAACATTGAGTGACAAGCCTAATGGTTTCCTGTTAGCCAGGAAACCATTTACAGGCACATTGTTGGGTGGTAACCATATAACCAATCCATATGTGTTTCCTGCATGTCAGCAAGTTAGTTGGCGGAGGATTAGTGCCCCTTCTCATGGAACAAATCAAAGACAAATGGCCACCCTTTAATGGATCGTGGCTTTGAATGTAGATAGATAGACTTTCCTCCCAGTTAACCTATTTGCGTGTGCATCAACTCTTAAGTACACTGCACTTTAATGCCATCATTAAACCTGGTAATGGTGTAACAGTATTCATCATTTTGTTTTTCACACACAAAAAATAAGGTCTTGTGTAATCCCTCCTTGTTTTCACTCATATGCCATTGACCATTCCCTACAGTTAAATGACAAATGCTTTGCTTTGTTATTGCCATTAACTTCAGTAACAGCATGGAATTTTTATGATGAATAAAATAACAGATATTCAGTTACAATATAGTATAGAATTCTTTGTCCTGATATATATATATATATATATATATATATATATATATATATATATATATATATATATATATGAGCTTTGATGGTCTTCTTCATTTGTCTAACCTCAGAGCCATCCCACTTACACTATCTCCCACCACCCACCCACCTACACACACACACATACTGTGTATATATATATATATATATACGTGGAGAGACAGGCTGACGAATGAGGATATAAAGGAGCGTTGTGGTGTGGATGTGGATGTGATAGGAAGCGTTTTGAGGAACACACTGAGGTGGTTTGGCCATGTGGAGAGGATGGAGGGTGAAAGACTGACGAAAAGAGTGTATGTGAGTGAGGTGGAGGGGGGAAGAGGGAGGGGGAGGCCAAGGATGAGATGGAGGGATGGGGTGAAGAGGTATATGAGAGAAGGGGGTGTGAGTTGCGAGCAGGGCAGTGAAATGGCGGGGGACAGGGCAACTTGGAGGCGATTTGTTTGTGGCCACCCCAAACGGGATTGAGGCGTCTGGCAATATATATATATATATATATATATATATATATATATTTATGTATAATCTCATTTCATCTCATCAGCCGTTTGAGTGTGCATGGCCTATCCTGGCCGAAGTCGGGACGATACAGCCAATGTATCTCCACCAAGTGGCCTAGGCTGTCTGGTGGAGATTGTATGTAGGGTGAGAAGTGCTTGTAAGTGTAATTGTAGTGTTGGAGTGGCTTTGGATGTGTGTGTAGTCTGTGAACCAAGTGTAATCGGCCCATGCAAGCAGACTTTATGGTATGTGACACTGGTTCAACCACAGCACCCCATATATATATATATATACAGTATATATATATATATATATATAAAATTTGTCCATTACATTTGCAGGGCAGGAGTGTGGCGGGTCAGCATCAAAAGCTTCAACCTGCCCTACACTGAGATGCTCCAGCTCATGAAGGAACTCAGTAGTAGCATCATTGATAAGCTTTCACTTGGCCTTGCAGAGAACCTGAGTGATGGCCAGATGAAAAAATTACAACAGGCTGCAAGTTTTGTTGTCAATTTGTTGTAATCTGAAAGTCACATGTGATATAGTGGCAGGTTAATGATGAGAGTGAGTGTTAAGAAGACTGCAAACTGGGAGCTAAAGATGTTATGTGAACTGATTTGATGTATGGATTTTGAGAAATGTGAAAATGACACATTTAAGTGTAAACTAATGCAAAATGATATGGAAGAGAATGTGCAAGGATAGCAGTGAAGGTAGATTTGATTTACTTGTGAGGAAAGATGTAAATTGAATCTATTTTTTTTACCAGTAGATTTTTTTTTGGTATCATACAGGAGATGATAGAATTAAGAGTGTATGATGTCGCTGATAATCCTGAATAGCCTGTGCATGGGAGTACTTTGAATATGTCTGTTCAGTGAGTGCAAGATTTTATGAATTATGGAAATTCATATTCTTATATTTATTAGTTTGATGGAGCTTGGTCTCAGTGATTTTTCAGTGTTATTTTTTTAGTGTTAATACAGTTAAAACCTCATTTATTTCCTTGTAATATTTCAGGCATAATGCAGGGTGACCCATATATGTGTATGATGCTGCACTTCCGCCCTGCTAGGTGATATCTCGTGCTGTGGGAATGGCTCAGTCAGTGGTATTGGTATCTGCCCTTCATCATGTATTATTTTCCTACTCCCATTGCCACATCCTTGCCCACAGTAGCCATCTGAGCCGTCCATGCAGCAGGTAGATTACCACCGCATGAGTTTCCAGTGGAGCACTATTTACGGGCCACCCTGTATTACTGACATTATTACAGAGAGGATGTGTTACTTAATATGCCAACCCAGATGACTTACCAAGGAATTGTGGGTCAGGGCATTCTTTCATGGGTGGCATTAGCAGATCTAGGGGAGTTTTCCGCACCTTAGTTTAACACACTAAAGTATTGTCTAATACTGCATGTATAGAATACATCTTTTACAGTATTAGTTATGTTTAATGCTCCCACATACACCATCTGTGCTGACGAATGCTACTTTCTTGCCATACAGCGAGGGGATAAGCTCTCATTTCCTTGGAAAATTATCTGGGCAACACCTCAAAAATATTCATGGCTATGCCCCTGAATGACATGTTTTTATGTATGTTTTGCTCACAGTTTCATGATGTAATACGGCTGGTATGCATGTGGTTGGTTTCTTTAGGCTTTTAAGTTTTTACCCAGTAAAATAAGTTAGGAATGATTATTATTATTTATTGTGAATATTAATTTGTTAAAGGCAGTGTATATATATTACTTTATTTTATTTAGT
This sequence comes from Coenobita brevimanus, assembly GCF_032717465.1. Taxonomy (NCBI): domain Eukaryota; kingdom Metazoa; phylum Arthropoda; class Malacostraca; order Decapoda; family Coenobitidae; genus Coenobita; species Coenobita brevimanus. The sequence goes on from NC_137021.1 coordinate 45,455,437, forward strand.
TGACCAAGGCTGATCATGCAAGCATATTGGAGCCTTGAAAAATGATTTTTATTTATTTATTTAGTTTTTGCTTGAAGTGTTTATGACGTACAGGAATATGGAAGATGTAAATTTACCGTAGCTGTTTTCCTTAGTTTTTAAGTATTCATGCAATGGTAGTAAATAGTAATGGTTTAGTGTAGTGACTGGTGCAAGGAACATAATATTCATTATCTCTGCTTACATTTTTCAGGATGTGATACAGAAAATATGGTTTGTTTTCTGTACCTATTAAAGTTGCACACAGTAAGACAGATTAGGATGATTTAATGTGTGTATAATGGTTTGCATGGTTGATCATTTAATTATATATTATTGTATGAATTTTAGTTGTTTAGGGGGTCCCTTGGTACAAGTTACTGTTCTATAGGCTAAAGGACTGTATGAAGAAAGATTTGTATAATATAATGGTACTAACTCTTTCATTGACGTATAATTCATTACTTAGGTGTAACTGAGTACTGATATTGCCTGAAGTAGGAGTTTCGTAAGAAAGACTCTCTCTCTCTCTCTCTCTCTCTCAGTAATAAATTCACATGCTAAGCACAGAGAAGCCCACAGCTGTATATAAGGCAGAGATTATAGTATGTGTTGGCAGAACCCTAATTAAATATGTGCCAATAGAGACTTGAATCACGAGAGGACGGCGTGGAGGATTTGCTGCTGTGATTGTGGTATGCAAGGTTGTCAAGTAGCCCTGGTCTGTCTGTCTGAGCAGACCCATGAACTGCAGTCAAGTGTCCCCCCCCCCCCCCCCCCTCCCAGAGCTCCCTCATGTAGTGAACTGATGTTTTTTTTCCCTTATGTTAGACAGCACTTTGCCGCATCAAGGCATGGAGAAGAGTTTGGATGTTGGGTTCCCAGATGGATGCTACATTTGCATCTCTCCACTCAGTTAACAGGGGCACCATAGTAGCCACATCAGTGTGATGTTTGGTTATATGGTTACCACCCAGCACTGTAAATGGTAACATGGGTTATAGACCATTAGGATCGTCGCTCAGTGTAGAAGCACCTGAAGTGGAAAGAGGAGTAATAAAAAGTGACCAAAAGGATGGGAGATATGGGAAGAGAGGAGGGCAGACACAGAAAATGAATGAAAAATGTGAAGGAAGAAAATAAGCAGCATTACATTCGTTGAATGGCTGCCACTTCATATCAAAGGGAGGGAACAAGTGGAAGGAATCTGGGGGGAGGGAAAATGTGCCAGGTTTTGGTCAGTCTGGCTTGAATTTGAACTGTGACTGGTGAAGGCGCTCTACGATTTTGGTAAGTTTTTTTCCTTTTTCTTGCTGTAATTGTGTTTATGATATTGATTTTATTTTTTATTTTTTTTTTTACCCCCTGGGGGTAGGGGGGTTTTCAAGAATACTCCCCCAGTATCCCTGCTTGTCGTAAAAGGCGACTGAAAGGGTTGGCGGAGGGTTAGTGCCCCTCCCCGGAAAACAACTAACTAAAAAAACAAACAAGAAGCCTCGGACAAGGACTGACCAAACGATGACGACCCAGGACCGGACAAAGGACTTGGTAATGAGTACGTGGAATGTAAGAGGAGCGAATGATGAGGTGAAAGAGAGAGAGATTGTCCAGGTGCTTGAGGGTGCGAAAGTGGATGTATGTGGAATAACTGAAACAAAATGGAGAGGAGAAAGTGTGAGACAATGGGAGTATGGATGGGGTATATGTGCAGGAGTAGGTGAGAATGAGAGGGCAAAGGAAGGAGTATGTATAGTTCTGAGTAAAAGATGGAAGAAGAGCATAAGACAGTATGGATCAGTTGGGTCAAGGATTGTGTGGGTAAAGTTGAAAGTTGGAATACAAATGTGGGCGATTGTGTGTGTGTATGCACCAATGCAAGATCGTGCTAGAAGAGTGAGAGAAGAGTTCTGGACAAATGTGGAAGTGTGCATGGAAAAGTTTGGAAGGAATGAGAGAGTGTTTTTGATTGGTGATATGAATGGTAAAGTTGGGAATGTGAAGGTGGATGGAATAGTTGGTGAGTGGGGTGTGCCTGCTAAGGTAGATGAGAATGGGAGTGCGTTAGTGGACATTTGTGCTGGGAGGGGGTTGGTGATAGCCAATACCCTCTTCAGGCATAAAATGATCCACAGGTATACATGGCGAGTGATGAGAAGGGTGGGTGGTGAACTGAATGAAAGGAAGGCAATGATTGATTGTGTGTGTGTGGATGAAAGGATGCGAAGATGTGTAAAGGATGCAAGAGTGTATAGAGGTTGGGAGAGTGGACTTTCTGACCACTACTTGGTGGTGGCCAGAATTAGAATGCAAGTAAGATGGAGGAACAGAAGAAGGGAAAGACGAGAGGAAGGAGTAGTTGCAAGGAGAGTGGAAAGGTTACAAGAGGATGAGAAAAAGGCAGAGTATAAGAGAGAAGTGGAGGAACGATTGGGTAAATATGAATTGGAGCAGATGGGAGACGTGGAAGGTGTGTGTAAGATATTTACAGAAGAAATATGTGCAGCATGTGATGTGGTGTGTGGAAGGAAGAGAAGACGGAGGGGGGTGCAAGGAACAGCGTGGTGGACTGAAGAGGTGAAACAGGCTGTGGCACAAAAGAAGAAAGCATACAATGAATGGATGAGGAATAGGGGCGTGGAAGAAGTTGAGAGGCGGAAGAGAGAGTTATATGTGGAAAGAATGAGAGAGGTGAAAAGATTAGTAAGAGAGAGTAAGAAGAGAGTGGATGAGGAATTTGGAAGGAATTTGAGTGAAAAGTGGAGGGACTGTAAGAAAATGTTCTGGAAAGAAGTGAAAAGAGTAAGACAGGGTGGAAGTGAAGTTAGCAGGGAGTGAAAGATAAAAATGGTAGATTACTAGTGGAGAAGGGAGAAAAAGTGAACAGATGGAGAGAACACTTTAAGGGATTGTTGAACGTAGAGGATGGAAGTAATGCGAGTATAAGTGGCTGGGGAATGGCTGGGAGAAGGAGGGAGGTGAGAAGACAGGAAGAAATCAGTAGGATAGAAGTTGTGGAAGCAATGAAGAAAGTTAAATTGGGGAAAGCCCCAGGAATTGATGGAGTGTGTAGTGAAATGCTGAAGCATGGGGGAGAGATAGTAGTAGAATGGATGTGGAAGATGTGCAGATTGGCCTGGGAGGAAGGTAGAGTCCCGGAGGATTGGAAGTCAGGTATAATTATTCCCTTGTACAAAGGAAAAGGGGAAAAAGAAGTGTGTGGTAATAATAGGGGCATTTGTCTTCTTAATATAATAGGAAAAGTGTATGGTAGGATACTTATTGACAGAGTTTGAGAAAGAACAGAGAAATTAGTGGGAGAAGAACATGGAGGCTTTAGGAAGGGAAGAGGTTGTGTAGATCAGATATTCATTCTTAGATCTTTAGTGGAAAAGTTTATAGAGAAGGGAAAGAAGTTGTATGCGGCTTTCATGGATTTGGAAAAAGCATATGACAGGGTGGATAGACAAGGATTGTGGAAAGTGTTAAGAATATATGGAGTAGATGGGAAGTTGTTGAATGCTGTGACGAGTATGTACGATGGTGCTAAGGCTGCAGTGCGTGTGGATGGTGAACTAAGTGAATTTTTGTCTTTGAAAGTTGGTTTGAAACAGGGATGTGTCATGTCTCCATGGTTGTTCAATCTGTACATGGATGGGGTAATAAAAGAGGTACAAGGTAGGGTAGTGGATGTTGGAGTGGCCCTGGTGAGAGAGGATAGTGTTTGGAAACTCCTTGTACTGTTGTTTGCAGATGATACTGTGTTGTTGAGTGAAGATGAAGGGGAGCTGCAAGACTTGGTGGATGAGTTTGAAAGAGTGTGTAAGAAATGGAATCTAAAGGTGAATGTAGGGAAGAGTAAAGTGATGGTCTTTGAGAGAGGTGAAGTTAGTGAATGTACAGCGTGGTTGGATGGTGAGGAATTGGAAAATGTGAGTACGTTTAAGTACTTGGGTAGTGTGATGAGTAAGGATGGAGGTTTGGAGGGTGAAGTGCTTGAAAGGGTACAGCAGGGAAGAAAGGTTCCTGGTTCTTTGAGAGCAGTGATAAGAAACAGGGAAGTGAGTATGGAAGTGAAAAAGTTACTACATGACAGTATTGTGATACCAACTCTAACGTACGGAAGTGAAGCTTGGACGTTGTTGGAAGGACACAAGTCAAGAGTGAGAACAGTGGAAATAAGTTATTTAAGAGGAGCCTGTGGAGTCACATGGAGAGACAGGCTGACGAATGAGGATATAAGGGAGCGTTGTGGTGTGGATGTGGATGTGATAGGAAGCATTATGAGGAACACACTGAAGTGGTTTGGCCATGTGGAGAGGATGGAGGGTGAAAGACTGACGAAGAGAGTGTATGTGAGTGAGGTGGAGGGGGGAAGAGGGAGGGGGAGGCCGAGGATGAGATGGAGGGATGGGGTGGAGAGGTATATGAGAGAGGGGGGTGTGAGTTGGGAGGAGGGCAGTGAAATGGCGGGGGACAGGGCGACTTGGAGGCGATTTGTTTGTGGCCACCCCAAATGTGATTGAGGCGTCTGGCAATAGATAGATAGATAGATGGATTTTTTATCATACACACTCCTGGGTATTTTCAAAGTTTACACTGATAATTGAAATGGTAAAAACTGAAAACAGAAGGATAACAGAGCTGTGTGGACTTTGGGAGTGGGGTTTGTTTGTGGAGATTGGGGTATTTGTGTGGAGTGTGTGTGTGTGTTCTTACCTAATTGTATCCTTACGTGAATGAGTCAGGCTCGTACTGTCCCGTGTCTTAAACCATATTTTTCGCACATATCCTTGATTTTGTGAATGGTTTTGGCACACACTATTTCATTCGGTAGTGCATTCCATTGATCAATTGCCATATTTGGGAAACTAAATTTCCTTATGTCTTCATTGCCTCTCTTTCTATGTAATTTTTTTGCAGTGTCCTCTTGCTGATGCTTCCCCATATGTTAAGTAATCATTTATGTCTATTTTCTCCTTCCCTGATATGCATTTATATAGCATTATCATGTCACCTCTTTTCCTTCTCTCCTGTAGTGTTGGTAGATTCAGTTTATTTAGTCTTTCTTCGTAGCTTAGGTCCCTTAAGCTTGGTATCCATCTTGTGGCGGCCCTTTGAACTTTTTCAATCTTGTCTATGTGTTTTTTGAGATGAGGATTCCAGACTACTGATGCATACTCCAGGGTTGGTCTGATGAATGATGTTATTATCCTTCTTAGCATGTCTTCATTTATGTATGTGAATGCTATTCTCTTATTTGTAAGCAGTGTATACATGTTTCGTACCTTCTCACTGATGTGGTCAGCCGGAGATAGTTTGTTATTGATAATCACACCTAGGTCCTTCTCTCATTCTGATGTGTGTAAGGTTTTATTTCCTAACTTATAATCCCAATCAGGTCTTTTTCCACTTTTACCAAACTTGATTACATGACACTTGTCCACATTGAATTTCATTTGTCATGTATTACTCCATTTATGAAGTTTATTTAATTCTTCTTGTAGATCTTTACAAGAGTCTGTGTTAGTAATTCTCCTTTGTATTTTTGCATCATCAGCAAACATACTTAGATAGCTTTCATTTCCAGTGTTACTCTCTATATCATTTATTTACACTAAAAACATGATTGGTGCCAGCACTGAGCCCTGTGGAACTCTGCTAGTCACTTCTCTCCATGATGAGTAATTTCCCCTTAGTACTGTTCTCATTTCTCTTTTTATGAGAAAATCTTGCATCCAACAATACAGTTTGCCTCGAATTCCTCCTTGATGGTACAGTTTCCATAAAAGTCTTTGGTGTGGTACTGTGTCAAAAGCTTTCTTGAAATCTAAATACTGTAGATACTGTCCACCCATCCTTCTCTTTCCTGTATTGTGTCTGTTACTCTGTCATAGTAGCTCAACAGATTAATAACACATGATTTTCCTTTTCTGAAACCAAACTGTCTTTCTGTCATATTGTGTTCTTCTAGATGATATACCCAAGTTTTTCTTATAAGCTTTTCTAATACCTTGCTTACAACACTGGTTAGTGATACTGGTCGGTAGTTGAGTGGATTTTGTCTGTTCCCTTTCTTGAATAAGGGAACAGTGTTTGCTTTCTTCCAAATATCAGGTAGTTTACCTTGTCTCAAGGATTTCTTGAAAATTAAAGGTAATGGTTTACTTGACTCCTTTGCACATTCATGTATCACCCAACATGAAATTTCATCAGGACCAATTGCTTTTCCTTTGTCTAATCTACTTAACTCCTCCTGTATTACTTTTTCTGAGATTTTTATATCTGGTAGTATGTGTGGGCATGAATGTTCCACATAATCCCTCTCAAAATTTTTTTCTTCAGTAAAAACTGATTGGAAATTCTTATTTAGTGCTTCACAAATATCCTTCTCATGTGTTCAGGTGATTCCCTTATCCGTAATGGTTTGTATTTTATCTTTTTCTAGAGAAGGGAAAGAAGTTTTATGCGGCTTTCATGGATTTGGAGAAAGCACATGACAGGGTGGATAGACAAGGATTGTGGAAAGTGTTAAGAATATATGGAGTAGATGGGAAGTTGTTGAATGCTGTGAAGAGAATGTACGATGGTGCTAAGGCTGCAGTGCGTGTGGATGGTGAACTAAGTGAATTTTTCTCATTGAAGGTTGGGTTGAAACAGGGATGTGTCATATCTCCATGGTTGTTCAATCTGTACATGGATGGGGTAATAACAGAGGTACAAGGTAGGGTAGTGGATGTTGGAGTGGCCCTGGTGAGAGAGGATAGTATTTGGAAACTCTCTGTTCTGTTGTTTGCAGATGATAACTGTGTTATTTAGTGAAGACGAAGAGGAGCTGCAAGGCTTGGTGGATGAGTTTGGGAGAGTGTGTAAGAAACGGAATCTAAAGGTGAATGCAGGGAAGAGTAAAGTGATGGTCTTTGAGAGAGGTGAAGTCAGTGAATGTACAGCGAGGTTGGATGGTGAGGAATTGGAAAATGTGAGTACATTTAAGTACTTGGGTAGTGTGATGAGTAAGGATGGAGGTTTGGAGGGTGAAGTGCTTGAAAGGGTACAGCAGGGAAGAAAGGTTGCTGGTTCTTTGAAAGCAGTGATAAGAAACAAGGAAGTGAAAAAGTTACTACATGACAGTATTGTGATACCAACTCTAACATATGGAAGTGAAGCTTGGACGTTGTTGGAAGGACACAAGTCAAGAGTGAGAGCAGTGGAAATGAGTTATTTAAGAGGAGCCTGTGGAGTCACATGGAGAGACAGGCTGACGAATGAGGATATAAAGGAGCGTTGTGGTGTGGATGTGGATGTGATAGGAAGCATTATGAGGAACACACTGAGGTGGTTTGGCCATGTGGAGAGGATGGAGGGTGAGAGACTGACAAAGAGAGTGTATGTGAGTGAGGTGGAGGGGGGAAGAGGGAGGGGGAGGCCGAGGATGAGATGGAGGGATGGGGTGGAGAGGTATATGAGAAGAGGGGGTGTGAGTTGGGAGCAGGGCAGTGAAATGGCAGGGGACAGGGTGATGTGGAGGCGATTTGTTTGTGGCCACCCCAAACGGGATTGAGGCATCTGGCAATAGATAAATAGATAGACTTTGGTTTTGCTTCTGATGTAGCTGTAAAATAGCTTCAGCTGATCACTGCTTTTATTTATGATATCCTCCTCAAACTGTTTTTGGTGTGTGTGTGTGTGTGTGTGTGTGTGTGTTCAGGTTTTGGGATTGGAATTTTGGTTTTCAGTGTGTAAATTTTGTGGGTATTTTGGGATTGGTGTTTGTGTGGTTTTAGTGTGATGGCTTATTAGGATTTTCTTTTTTATGTGTGAATTGGGGGAAAGGGCAGCGTGATGGCGAAGAGCGAATGGCCTGGAGGTGAATCTGTAGCCGTCCTTTTTGGTTTTAGGGCAGGTAGCTGCAGCGGACTACCACCACCACAACTACCACAACCACAACGAGTGCTTTGGAGGGGGCATTTAATTGGATACTAATTTGGTGAGTATGCCAAAGTCTTTTCAGTTAGATTGTTATTATTATTATTATTATTTTTTTTTTTTTTTTGCACATGGCTTTTCTGGAGGAGTTAGTTATATCCATATTCACAACTCTTAGTAGTGGTAGGTGGGGGCACTCACCATCCACTCACTCAATGTAGTGCTGCTTTGAGTGTCTGCCCTTTCTTCTCTTCCTTCCTTCCTTTTCTGTCATTCTTTCTTCTTCCCTCCCCCTACAGGTGACCTTACACTCCATCTCTTGTCTTTCTTTCCTTCATTCTTTCCTCTTCCTTCTGCCTATCAGTGAATCTACACTGAGTGACAAGCCAAATGCTTTTCTGTACACCAGGGGACCATTTACTATGCTGGGTGGTAACCATATAACTAAATTATAGCACCTGGTGGTTTACTGAGTTATTACGGTGCTCCAATTGGATTGAGACAGTGGACGTTTATATCCAAGGGGTGGTTGGGGTTTATTGCTCATGTAATGCCACTCAGGGATGAGTGAAGCTGGTCACTCTCATCTTAAATGTCCGGACCAACTTGCCCAGCCCCAGGCTGCTATGCTCCTCATGGGGCACCATAAGATTGGATGGATGGATGGTTAACTTAATTGTGATAATTTGTTATAATAAGTGTATCTGACAAAGATCCCTAGCCCCTTTTCAGTTACTTAATGGCCAGGTGTACTTAGACTGGAAAGGTAATTTTGACTAGTAACCAGGAAGACACATTGCATAAGGTTCATTAGACTCCCTTGTCACAGCTCCCAGTCTCATTTCAGGTAGTTTATGACCAAGCATAGTCAGATAGGGAGGCCAGTTTTGACCAGGAACCAAGGAGACTCAGTATCTTGGCCCAGAGTTTCATTCTTTTGTAAATTATTTCACATTGCTCATTGGCAGAATGACAATGGTATGGCTCTGCATTCATCCCATAGCACTTCTTCATGACTAGCTTCATATTCTGATACTAATCTTGTATTACACTTTAGCATTGAAGATGGAGAGATGGCAATTCTAGGCCAAGTAAAAGCCAAATAGTAACCAAGGAGACTCAGTAGCTAATATATTACTGGAAATCATCGTACTTGTCATCTAGACCTTTCTCACCCCACGGTAGGGTCCAGAGGGCTAGAAAATATTTACAAAGATTAACCAGTGTTTGCCCAGTTGAATGAGCCACACTCCCATTCACTCACCATTCAAGCCCCTGGAATCCTGGAAGTGAGTCCTAGTTAAGAAGTGCTACAGATATGATGAAGCATAGTTTGAGTGACATTAGACCTGTTTTACCCAAACAGCACCTAAAATTGCTCTCTCTCTCTCTCTCTCTCTCTCTGTCTCTCAGGAGATGAACACTAGAAAATGGTAGCCATGAAGTGCTCTGAATACTATGTACACTAGAGTTGTAGTATTGTCTTTCTTTCATTGAGCTACAGGAAATATGCAAAAGGACAAATGTAGGCCTACCCATCAAACTTAACAGCCATATTCTTTTCCTAAACATGGCCTAAAATGCCCTGTCTTGAAAATGGACTTAAGGATAAATACTAGAATATATGATGTTACTCTTTTCATTTTAATTTGGTCTGATAGTGACAACTCCCCATCTTGGAAACTGAGCTGTAATAAAAACTTTAAAATAGGGTACTGTGCCCTTTTTGGTTTAAACTTTCTCAGTATCTTGAATTTTGAGTTTAACAATAGATGAATATTATTAAAACCTTAGAGTTTCGTTATGTTGAGAACATGTAGACAGGCCTGGCTGTAATCTAAGGCAGCTTAACACTTCTGGCTTTTACTCCTTTTATGCACAGTTGAGGTGCTGTACATTTGGAAAACAGACTTTTCTCTCGTGTTAAATCTGCCCTCCACTCAGTACTACTTGTTCATTGTCAGTCCACTGGATGACTAACTCAGACTATTCCATCCTTCACTGGCTGAAGAGTGTAATTGGCTGAAGAGTGTAATTGTAAATGTGTATAAAGGGAAGGGTGATGCCCTGGAAAGAGGGAATTATAGAGGTATAAAGCTTTTAGATCAGATAATGAAGGTAATGGAGAGAGTTTTAGAAGGTATGATTAGAGAAAGAGTGAATATTGATGAGATGCAGTTTGGGTTTATGCCAGGTAGGGGGACCACTGATGCCATATTCATTGTTCGACAGCTTCAGGAAAAATATATTGGTAGGAGAAGGGATCTTTATTTTGTTTTTGTTGATTTGGAAAAGGCCTTTGACAGAGTCCCTAGAGAGGTGGTGAAGTGGGCAATGAGAAAGCTTGGCTTGGAGGAGTGGCTGGTTAGGGTGGTTATGGCCATGTATGTGGGTGCTCACACCCAGGTGAGAGTGAATGGAGATTTGAGTGATGAGTTTTCCGTGAATGTTGGTGTGCATCAGGGGTCAGTCTTGAGTCCCATGTTGTTTATCATGGTACTTGAAGCCCTTTCACGTGACTTTAGAAACGGACTCCCATGGGAGTTGTTGTATGCTGATGATTTGGTGTTGATTGCAGAGAATGAAAGGGAAGCGGAGGAAAGGTTTAGGAAGTGGAGAGATGGTATGGGGCAAAAGGGTTTAAAGGTAAATGCAGATAAAACAAAAGTGATGATATCTAGGGTTGGTGGCGGTACTGTCAAAGACGAGGGAGAGTGGCCATGTGCAGTTTGCCACAAGGGCGTGGGAAGTAATTCCATCTTGTGCGGTGTGTGTGATAAATGGGTGCATAAGAGATGTAGTGGTATCAGAGGTAGACTGCGAGATAATGCTGATTTTATGTGTACGGCGTGCCGGGGTGAGCAGGTGGAGATCGTCAGACGTGAAAGAATTGAACTTGCTGGTGAATCTCTTGAGTGTGTGGAAGAGTTTTGTTATTTAGGAGACATGTTGTGTGCTGGAGGTGGGGCTGGAGCTAGCTCTGTGGCTAGGGTGAGAAGTGGTTGGAAGAAGTTCAGGGAGCTCTTGCCTCTCCTGACATTGAGGGGGCTCTCCTACGTGCTAAGGGGTCTTTGTATGCAGCGTGTGTTAGGAGTGTAATGCTGTATGGCAGTGAGACCTGGGCAGTGAAGGAGGAAGACATTCGCCGGCTCAGACGTACAGAAATGACAATGATTAGGTGGATGTGCAGTGCGTCCCTGCGTCCAAGGCCTGGAGGGGCTGGGTTTACAATGGAAGAGTTGAGAGGTAGGATGGGACTGGAGTGTATTGGTGTTGTGATGTGGAGAGGTAGATTGAGGTGGTTTGGACATGTGGAGAGGATGGGGGATGATAGTTGGGTGAGGAAGGTGAGAAGTGTTAATATTGGGGGTGGGGTTATGAGGGGTAGACCGAGAAAGACATGGGACGAGGTCATTAAGTGTGACCTTAGGGTTAAGGGACTGAACAGGGAGGCTGCAATGGATCGTGCAGCGTGGAGAGCCGCCATTAGGTGACCAAGGCCGACACATGCAAGCATGTTGGAGCCTTTAAAAACGAAACGAAACGACTGATTAGTTCTTGCTACCTGACTCAGTCACTGGCTCACTGACTGTTTTCTGATGAAAAACTGAACAGCTGTGCACACACTTCATCCCATCCATTACACTTGGGTAACTCAAGTGAACTGGCACACTGCCTGAACCAAACTGAACTCCCTTAGACAAAGGACACTCACTTTACTCTCCCCTCACATGATGCCACCCACCAGTACAACCCAGAGCATTGCAGGACCCAGGAGAGAACCCACATATTCTTATGCAACAGTGCACTTAAATTAACAATGCACAACAACAGTAATGACAAGAACTAATCCCTAAGGTGTGATAGAAAGTAAGCAAAACATATGTTGACTTCACCAAAATGTTCCTCACATCTCCAAATACAAAAATCAACCCAGTCCTGTGACACAGCACCCAATTTCCAGAGTGTTCCCCCACATCTTCAGGGATAAAACATCACCCCAGCCCCACCGGTATAACAGTTTGTTGCTATTCCTGAGGTGCTGTGGAGAGGATAACTAGCTATAGCATTATCTTGTGCCACTAAACTTTAAAATGGAATGCTTAAGGCAAAATCTAGGGCAAACAGAAGGTAGTAGTAGTAGAAGTGTCATCTGCTGTATAATTGTGTACTCTAAGTGTAAATAATTTGAACGATATTTCTACAGTCATTGCCATGGTGTTCCTGTGGTGGCCTTGGGTTCATGTGGGTGTGAACGAAGTGTCAAGAAAGTGTGGTTCCAAAAAGTGGGTAGCCTGGTTGCCTGGTTCAAAAGGAGTGATGGGAGATGCCCCAGAGAACTCAAGTATGGAGGGGCCTTGACTGCTGGGGGAGAGTAGCAGAAGTCTGTTCAGATAAGTACAGTGCTATAATGCATTTGTATCAACCTGATAACTTCCCTAAGCATTTTCAGCTGTTAATGTAGGCAGGTAATTATGGAAGGTTGAATTGACCAAGGACACCCATTCCTATATTATAACCGAGGATGGGATGGAGAGATGGAGTGGAGAGAGATGAGAGAGGGGATGTGAGTTGGAGGGAGGGCAGTCAAATGGCAGATGACAGGGCAGTGTGGAGGCAATTTGTTTGTGGCCACCTCCTACAGGATTGAAGTGTCTGACAATAGATAGATAATAAGATAGCTAGATAACTGAATGTCAGTTTAAGCAGCCACATAGTATTGTGAGAGTTCTGTTCAGTGAACACAAATTTATTGTAACCAAGGAGACTCATTCCTACCTCCATGACAATGAAGTTAATGACATTTTGTGCAGTCACGTAAGTGCTAAAGTTGAGTGGGCCAGTTCCATCAGGTGAAGAACAAATTATAGTATAGCTAAGCAATAAGAAATTTTTTATGCCAAGATTATTTTTCTGTTAAGAAACTGAAATGAGACGGAGGTAGTTTTTTAGCTTTATTTTTCTTATAGATTATTTTCCTTTATGTTTAATATAGCTTATAAACAAGAAAGTGATTATGTTGCTTATATATCTTTGCCAGAGCATGTCTTTGAGTACTGTAGTATTTTAATTGTTAATCTAATTTAAATACTGGTGGTAGAACAAGGTAGCAGAGCATACAGTAGACTCTACAAGAAATGTCACAGAACAGTTGTGATTAAAACTTTGAGGCCTAAGCTTCATCCAATGTGGGTAAGAGCAGAAGTAAAATAAGTATATATATGTAGGTGCAGTCATTGAAATATAATGTGATCTGTTTCACTGTGCATGTGAAGAGGATGGAGGATAACTGAGTGTGGAGGGTGAGAGGTGTGAATGTTGAGGGTAGAGATGTGAGAGGCAGACTGAAAAAGATCTGGGATGAAGTCAGTGTGACCACGAGAATAAGGATTGAAAAGAAACAGCGCTAGAGATCAAGCAGCGTGGAGAGCTGCCATTAGGTGATGAAGGCCAATGTATGTAAGCATCTTGCAGCCTTTGTAAATGAACAGATTAAGGAAATTTTGGTTAGTTCTCTTTTTCTGAGTCCATATGTAGGTAAAGAGGTTGTGATAGAAATTTAAGTGTACTTCCTTTATTGTGTTTTTCCTATCCTTGTTTTCTGCACCCTGCCTCGCCCCATCATTAGGTGGAAAAGATTGGGATGAAGGAAAATTAAGATTCAGAAGATAATTCACTGCACTGGCTTAACTTGAATAGGTAATTAGTAGCATTATACTGAATAGGAATAGATGCATTGGTTACAGTGCAATTTTGGCATGCTTATTTTTCAGTGAGTCTTGTTTACTAGAGTCCCTACCTCAGTTGTGGGTTCGTGCTTATGTGTTTGTGATTCAGGGGGACTTCAGGCTGAAATTGCCCTTCTGGAGTCCACCATCCACCTTTCGAGGGATAGGTACAGAATACTAACTGATTGACTCCTTGATGGATGGGTCAGATAGCCTTCAGGTATGTCCTGCAGCCTAAAATTTAACTAATGTAGTGTTACAAATGAGGCTATAAAGGAGGGTTGTGGTGTGGATGTGGATGTGATAGGACGCGTTAGGAGAAACACACTGAGGTGGTTTGGCCATGTGGAGAGGATGGAGAGTGAGAGACTGACGAGGAAAGTGTATGTGAGTGAGGTAGACGGGGAGAGAGGGAGGGGGAGGCCAGGGATGAGATGGAGTGGAGAGGTATATGAGAGAGGGGTGTGTGAGTTGGGAGCAGGGCACTGAAATGCCGGGGGACATGGAGGCGATTTGTTTGTGGCCACCCCGTATGGGATTGAGACGTTTGGCAATCATAGACAGATAGATTGTGTTGAGGTAGCACTGTCATTGTAGTTAAAGGGTTATTGAGTTCTAAAGCATATTTGCACTTCAGGGCAGTTGGAGGGGAGGGACAGCGTGATAGCAGAGGTCATCCCTGCCGGAGTGGTCTGGTATAGTAGGCATCCACCACCATCAACCTTGATATGGGGGAGCAACTCAACTGGATACTGAAATGGTGAGTACCAGTATCTTTAAATATTTTATACTTAATCACTTAGATGCCAGTTTGTTGAAATAACCATTGATGGGCATAGTGGAGTGTACTATACATATTTGTATAGTTTTCTTTAAATCTTGCCATGGTACCAGCTTTTGCCAGTTGGTTGCAAAACTTGCCATAATAGGTGTTGGAAAGTTAGAATGCACTGAAGACTATAGTTAGATTGCTTAGGAAGTTAAATTTGTACATGCTTCCTTAACCCTCCTACCTACCTACCTACCTGCATGCTTATTTATTTATCAATCTGCCTAGTACTGTTATCTTTTTTTTTATCCAAGCAAGAACTAACCAAAAAGTAACGCTGAGACTGGTTAAGAACTCACTGTTGCTAAATGGAAGTACCTTCATTTGGTGTTGTACAGTAGTAGTTAAAATGACAAGCCTAACAACCATCATTTTCACCCCTCCCACTTTGTCAGGTTTTCTTTACTATCTGTCTTTCTATCCATAGCCCAATGCCCCAATTCCGCAAAGGGTGGCCGCAGACAAAACACCTCCAAGTCGCACTGTCACCCACCATTTGACTGTACTCCCCCCTCATTCATATACTTTTCTTTACTACATAGTTTTAATAAGCATAGGTTTGCAGCTGTACAAGTAAGATTATAGGCATTATTTACCCCTTCACTCCAAAAATACTGTGTCTCCTATGCTGGCTGAAATCACTGGATGTTGGCAGAAATTAATTTTAAAGTGACAGGAAGTTCCCCAACACCACTTCCTTAATGATTTATTCTAGGGGTTAAACCAGCATCAGCCTGAGCCCCCAGCTCTTAAAAGGAAGCTCCCTATCATCTCTTCCCTAGCTGTTTATTCTAGGGACAGCAGTGTCGACAGTAAAGCCTTATGCAGAATTACGCTTTTCTAAGTTCCATTGCTAATTTAACTTCTTCGCACAAATAACTGTTTTACTCTTGCTATTTCCAGATTACATTCATCATATACATTTTAAACTTGAAGAGATGGCCTTCATTAACCCCCTAACACTTTTTCCTGTGCAATTTATTATGTTTATTATACCCTGGTGTCCTATTCTGTTTGTAAATCCTTCAAACAGAGCCAAAAGTCCTCCTTAAGCTATGAAATTGCCTGGTGGTAACAAAACTAAACCAAAACTAAATCACAAAGGAAGAAGTGCTAGGGGAGTTAAGGAATTAGAGCCTCTGGAGTCACATGGAAAGACAGACTGACAAAGTGAAAGATCGTTGTGCTGTGGATGTGAATGTGATAGGAAGCGTTAGGAGAAACACACTGAGGTTGTTTGGCCATGTGGAGAGGATGGAGAGTGAGAGACTGACTGACGAGGAGATTGTATGTGAGTGAAGTGGAGGGGGGGAGAGGGAGGGGGAGGCCAAGGATGAGATGGAGGGATGGAGTGGAGAGGTATATGAGAGAGGGAGGTGTGAGCTGGGAGCAGGGCATTGAAATGGTGGGGACAGGGCGACATGTAGGCAATTTATTTGTGGCCACCCCTTACGGGATTAAGGCGTCTGGCAATAGATAGATAGAAGTATAGTTGTTTGAATTGATGGTGAGTTGCAGGCATACATTTACTGTCTTGGACCACCATCTGCCTTTCAGAGGATAGGGAAGAAGTTAAGTAGTTACTCCTTGAAGGGGTAATGTACTCCTTGAAGGGGTAATGTAATTCCTGTGTACTCCTTGAAGGTGTAATGTACTTCCTGTGTACTCCTTGAAAGGGTAATGTGCACCTGTGTACTCCTTGAAGGGGTAATGTACTCCTATGTACTCCTTGAAGGGGTAATGTACTCCTATGTACTCCTTGAAGGGGTAATGTACTCCTATGTACTCCTTGAAGGGGTAATGAAGGATGTATGGATTCTGAAGCTCGAACATAGAGAGAGAGAGAGAGAGAGAATGTGCTCCAGAACGATCCCTACTAATGTTTAATGTCTCATGTTGGAGAGGGACACCTTCACGTGGTGGTACTGATATTACTGGGTGGTGGAGCTGCCTGGGTATACAAACGTCCCTCCAGTCCTTCCCTATCCCCCAGGAGGAAGATGTGGACTGCCGGAACGTGCAGCCTCAGCCATCAGTCCACTGGGGTCACGTTCAGATGATTGTTAAGATACAAGACAATGATCAGAACAAAATGTATTAATATATATGTATTTAAAACAATAAATTAAGTACAGTACAATGAAATATTTACTAGGAGACGTAAAGAACATTTTGGTGATATAAATTATGACTCTCTCTCTCTCCAGTGCAACTCATTGTTTGAAAAGGCAGTGGCTATGGCTCTACATCCTTTCCATAGCACCTCTTCGCCACCAGCATCGTTTTCAAGTAATCCGGTTCCAACAGCATTTAAGATAGACCGATGGGTGTGGGTGTGGGTGGGTGGGTGTGGGTGGTAGCTTAGTCTCCACTCGATTAACCTTTTCAGGGTTTTTTTTTTTTTTTTTTTTTTTATTTTACGACTGGCTACTGATTTATCTGTATCACCAAAAGTAAGGACTGTATTCTAGCAAACACTGAAGGCTTCCTAGCACCTCTTCATTAGCGATTTACTTTGCATACTAGACTTTAGCATACGACCTCTTGTGTTTAGATACCGAAGCTGACGATGCAGTTGGGTGGTGGTGGGTGGTTTCGTAGCACCTCTGTATTAGCGACTCATTTTCCATACTAGACTCAAACATACGACCTCTGCTCTTTGGATATCGAAACAGAGTCAGCCACAATATACTATATAGTTGCGTGTCTGGGTAAAGATGGTGATGGAGTGGTGTGGAGGTGATGAGGCCAAGGGCATCTCAGGTGGGTATTTGTTTTGTTTCAGATGTTGGACGGATCGCTGGGACTACCACAGGGGCTACCACACCCAGGCTACTCCGCACGGTATGTAGTGGTGTTTTATATCTGATGTTCCAGGTATTTTCTAGGTATTTAAATGTGGAGAGGGTGGAGAGTGAGAGACTGATGAGGAGAGTTTATGTGAGTGAGGTGGAGGGGGGGAGAGGGAGGGGGAGGCCAAGGATGAGATGGAGCGATGAAGTGGAGAGGTATATGAGAGGGGGGTTGAGCTGGGAGCAGGGCAATGAAATGGCGGGGGACCGGGCGACATGGAGGCGATTTATTTGTGGCCACCCCTTAGGGGATTAAGGCGTTTGGCAATAGGTAGACTTGTGTGCATTTAATAGCACGTACTGTGTAGTATAGCGACATTGGAGGATTGATGTGACCAGGAGGCAACACTCATTCCATCCTCGTAACTAAGGCTGTTAGAATTTCTGCCAGCATGACTTAGTAAGCGGGAGTGGCCCAGTCCCCTCGGGTGAAAAGGCAAGTAGTTTGTGTAAGCTTTATTACTGATATCGCTACTTACAGCCCCACATGATAGTCCCTGTAGTGATAGTCCCCGTTGACAGCCCCAGTGATAGTGATAGTCCCACCGTAGTGTGATAGCCCATAGCCCCCCGAGATGTAACAGCCATAGTCCCTCCCCCCCGTGGTGATAGCCCATAGCCCCCCGTGGTGTCAGCCTATAGCCCACCCATGGTGTTATAGCCCATAGCCCACCCATGGTGTGATAGCTCATAGCCCACCCATGGTGTTATAGCCCATAGCCCTCCCCCTTGTGGTGTTATAGCCCATAGCCTCCCCCCCCCCCCCGTGGTCATAGCCCATAGCCCCCATGATGATAGCCCATAGCCCCCCATGATGATAGCCCATAGCCCCCCATGATGATAGCCCATAGCCCCCCATGATGATAGCCCATAGCCCCCCCGTGGTGTGATAACCCATAGCCCCCCCCCTGTGGTGACAGCCCATAGCCCCCCCTGTGGTGACGGCCCATAGCCCCCCCTGTGGTGACAGCCCATAGCCTTCCCTGCGCTGATAGCCCATAGCCTTCCCTGCGCTAATAGCCCATAGCCTTCCCTGTGCTAATAGCCCATAGCCTTCCCTGTGCTAATAGCCCATAGCCTTCCCTGTGCTAATAGCCCATAGCCCCCCCCCTGTGCTGATAGCCCATAGCCTTCCCTGTACTAATAGCCCATAGCCCCCCCTGTGCTGACAGCCCATAGCCCCCCCCCCTGTGCTGATAGCCCATAGCCCCCCCCTGTGCTTATTGCCCATAGCCCCCCCCTGTGCTGATAGCCCATAGCCCCCCCTGTGCTGATAGCCCATAGCCCCCCCTGTGCTGATAGCCCATAGCCCCCCTGTGCTGATAGCCCATAGCCCCCCCTGTGCTGATAGCCTATAGCCCCCCCTGTGCTGATAGCCCATAGCCCCCTGTGCTGATAGCCCATAGCCCCCCCCTGTCCTGATAGCCCATAGCCCCCCCTGTGCTGATAGCACACAGCCCCCCCCTGTGCTTGTTGCCCATAGCCCCCCCCTGTGCTGTTAGCCCATAGCCCCCCCCTGTGCTGGTAGCCCATAGCCCCCCCCTGTGCTGATAGCCCATAGCCCCCCTGTGCTGATAGCCCATAGCCCCCCCTGTGCTGATAGCCTATAGCCCCCCCTGTGCTGGTAGCCCATAGCCCCCCCTGTGCTGGTAGCCCATAGCCTCCCTCCCTCCCTCAGTGATAGCCCATAGCCCCCCTGTGGTGTGATAGCCCATGGCCCCCCCTTCAGTGTGATAGCCCATGGCCCTCCCTGTGGTGTAATAGCCCATGGCCCCCCCTTCGGTGTGATAGCCCATGGCCCTCCCTGTGGTGTAATAGCCCATGGCCCCCCTGTGGTGTGATAGCCCATGGCCCCCCCTGTGGTGTGATAGCCCATGGCCCCCCCTGTGGTGTGATAGCCCATGGCCCCCCCTGTGGTGTGATAGCCCATGGCCCCCCCTGTGGTGTAATAGCCCATGGCCCCCTCTTCGGTGTGATAGCCCATGGCCCCCTCTTCGGTGTGATAGCCCATGGCCTCTGCCCCACAGCTTAGTCAGTGGTGATATGGTACTGTGCCTCTTTTACACCAACTTTGCCTAGACTTCAGTCTTTCTGCTGTTTAATTAATGTAGGATGAAAGCAGTAAAAGACACTGCCATGGCTCTTATATTTTTTCCACAGCATTTTCTCACGACTAGCACCATGTTCTAGTGTTCATCTATCGCTACAACTCTGAATTCAAGAGAGAGATATGACATTATAGGCAAAGGTAGAGCAAATAGTATAACCATAAGAGCTGTGAAAACTAGTCTTGGCATTCTTTTTATGCAAAGGACTTGTGTGAAATAGTAAGTGATATTTTAATTGCATTTAATATTTATTTTAAATCGGTATGTTATGAAGGCTTCACAGCAGACTTTCTCAGTTATTTGTATTTACTTTTATTGACCTATTGTGGCACGTATAAATGTCATATGTAAACCACCATTGTCTGAACTACTGATATATTAAGCCTTTACTAAAGCATAGGATCATATGAAGTTTGTTAAACAGCATTAGATAACATGGACTTGAACTAATAAGCTTTTGCCCCAGAGGTTTTGTGTGCTGGCTGGTGACCCTGCTGTCCTGGCGTATTACTCTGGTCTTTCCCCTGTCAAGTGGTGCCGAAGGACTGTGTGCCCCTGTGAAGCATGGATTTGAACCACTAACTGAAGCTCCATAGATTTTTGTGCCTGCAGCTAACCCTGCTGCCGTGGCAAAGAATCTGCTCATGCCCCTGCTAAGTGCTGCAGAGAACTGATGGTGAGTACTCTTACCCTTAGGAGGTTTAAATCTGTGTTTATAATGTTTGATGTAAGATGAAGCTATGTTTATAATTTAATTTGTATAAAAAGCTTACAGATTTGAATTAAAACACTTAAGTTCCACAGGTGTGTGTGCCTGCTGCTGACCCTGCCATCATGGCAAACTCTGGCCTTTCCCTTATCGAGCAATGATGAAGAACTCTATATAGCCTTGTCCCTGCCGGAGAAGTTGGGTCATCATGCCCATGCAATCATGCTCTTAAGGAGTGAATAACTGGTCCTGCCCCTGCCAAGTGATGCCAGAGGATTGGGGTGGTGGTACCTCTGCTGAGTGATGCCAGTGGACTCTGGTGATGGTCACACCCCTGCAGAGTGATGCCTGACGACTCAGGTGGTGGTTGTACCCCTGCTGAATGATTCCTGACAACTCTGGTGGTGGTTGTATCCCTGCTTAGAAATGCCCGAGGACTCTGGTGGTGGTTGTGCCCCTGCTGAATGATGCCTAAGTACTCTGGTAGTTGTCATACCCCTGCCAAATGTCACTGAAGGACTCTGGTGGTAGTTGTGCCCCTGCAGAGTGCTGCTGAAGGACTCTGGTGGTGGTCGTACCCCTGCAAAGTGCCACTGAAGGACTCTGGTGGTAGTTGTGCCCCTGCAGAGTGCTGCTGAAGGACTCTGGTGGTGGTCGTACCCCTGCAAAGTGCCACTGAAGGACTCTGGTGGTAGTTGTGCCCCTGCAGAGTGCTGCTGAAGGACTCTGGTGGTAGTTGTACCCCTGCAGAGTGCTGCTGAAGGACTCTGCTGGTAGTTGTACCCCTGCAAAGTGCCACTGAAGGACTCTGGTGGTAGTTGTACCCCTGCAGAGTGCTGCTGAAGGACTCTGGTGGTAGTTGTGCCCCTGCAGAGTGCTGCTGAAGGACTCTGGTGGTGGTCGTACCCCTGCAAAGTGCCACTGAAGGACTCTGGTGGTAGTTGTGCCCCTGCAGAGTGCTGCTGAAGGACTCTGGTGGTGGTCGTACCCCTGCAGAGTGCTACTGAAGGACTCTGGTGGTAGTTGTACCCCTGCAGAGTGCCACTGAAGGACTCTGGTGGTGGTCGTACCCCTGCCATGCCATTGAAGGATTCGGGTGGTAGTTGTGACCCTTCCGAGTGATGCCCGAGGACCCTGGTGGTAATGCCCCTTCCGAGTGATGCCCAAGGACCCTGGTGGTCGTGCCCCTTCCGAGTGATGCCTGAGGACACTAGTGGTCATGCTCCTTCCGAATGATGCCTGAGGACCCTGGAGACTGTGCCCCTTCAGAGTGATGCCTGAGGACCCTGGTGGTTGTGCCCCTTCAGAGTGATGCCTGAGGACCCTGATGGTGGTGCCCCTGCCAAGTGTTGTGGAGTACTGTTGGTGAGTACAGTATTCTTACTCTACAAAGGTCTGTTTGTTACAATGTTTAATATTTATTTACGTAATAAAAGCTATTGTGGATTTGAACTAATATGTTTCTGCTCCACAGGTGTTGTGTGCCTCCTGCTGACCCTCCTGTCTGGGCAAACAACTTGGATGTTTTTTCTTGAGGACTGCTGGGGATTCTGGTTGTGCCCCCCAGTGAACAAAGAACTGTGGTCTCCTGCCAAATGATGGAGAACTCTGGCTATGGTCCCCTGCTGAGTGATGGCCAAGAACTCTGGCTGTGGTCCCCTGCTGAGTGATGGCTAAGAACTCTGGTCTTGGTCCCCTGCTGAGTGATGAAGAACTCTGGCTATGGTCCCCTGCTGAGTGATGGCCAAGAACTCTGGCTGTGGTTCCCTGCTGAGTGATGGCCAAGAACTCTGGCTGTGGTTCCCTGCTGAGTGATGGCTAAGAACTCTGGCTGTGGTGCTGAGTGATGGCTAAGAACTCTGGCTGTGGTGCTGAGTGATGGCTAAGAACTCTGGTCTTGGTCCCCTGCTGAGTGATGAAGAACTCTGGCTATGGTCCCCTGCTGAGTGATGGCCAAGAACTCTGGCTGTGGTTCCCTGCTGAGTGATGGCCAAGAACTCTGGCTGTGGTTCCCTGCTGAGTGATGGCTAAGAACTCTGGCTGTGGTCCCCTGCTGAGTGATGGCTAAGAACTCCAGCTGTGGTCCCCTGCTGAGTGATGGCTAAGATCTCTGGTCTTGGTCCCCTGCTGAGTGATGAAGAACTCTGGCTATGGTCCCCTGCTGAGTGATGGCCAAGAACTCTGGCTGTGGTTCCCTGCTGAGTGATGGCCAAGAACTCTGGCTGTGGTTCCCTGCTGAGTGATGGCTAAGAACTCTGGCTGTGGTCCCCTGCTGAGTGATGGCTAAGAACTCCAGCTGTGGTCCCCTGCTGAATGATGCTAAGAACTCCGGCTGTGGTCCCCTGCTGAGTGATGCTAAGAATTCTCATCTGCTTATACCAGATGTCTCTACTTTTGTATTAGTTTTTAATGTATCTTTTTAATACGCAATACAGAATTGAAGTACACCGACTTCTTTTCTTACTTTTCAGTTTTGTTGGTTTTTCAGCGGAACCTTAAATCTACCTGACTGAAATGAGAAGTATGGCTCTGAGTAACTTAACACATTAGACTCAAATATTTCAAGAGTGTTTTATAGACAAACTTTCACTGAAAAAACTTTGAAATCTTTTATTCACTGGAAAATTACAAAAAATTTTAGTTAAAAAATGAAATTAAAAATAACAATGAAAATATACAATAAAAAAAAAAAGAGAAAAATCCAGAATGTACCTGACTGAAGATTACTGGAACCAGGTTTCCTGTTGAGCCTTTCGCAATGTGAAGGGAGTCCAGACACACCCTGAAACAAGAGAAAGGTGTTACACAAAATAAGTACCCTCCAAAAACTCCCCACCTCTTTTCTCTTCCTCCCTCACCATAACTACTGCACAGTACAAGTAGCAGGGCATGAGAGGATGGGCAAAGGACTGGGTAAGTTCTGGAGAGGACACACGGAGGAAAACCTGGCAATTGGGAGTGTGTACAGTTGCGGACATAAATACTGAACCACTTCATCCATCCATCATCCAATCCTACATTGCCCCATTAGGAGCCTGGGGCTTGGCAGTTGGTCCTGACATTTAAGATGAGAGTGACCAGCCTCACTCATCCCTGAGTGGCATTACATGAGCAATAAACCCCAACCATCCCTTGGATATAAACCGTCACCAGCTCAATCCAATTGTAGTACAATAATTACCCACTAAACCACCAGGCGCCAAAATTTGGTTATATGGTTACCACCCAGCATAGTAAATGGTTTCCTTGTGTACAGGAAACCATTTGGCTTGTCACTGTAGAGTCACCTACAAGCAGAAGGAAGAGGAAAGAATGAAGGAAAGAAAGACAGAAGAGGGAGTGTAAGGTCACCCGTAGGCAGAAAGACGAAGAAAAACTGAAGGAAAGACAGAAAAAGATGGAAGGAAAGAAGGACGGAGGAGAGGAAAGGGCAGAACTACATTGAGTGAGTGGATGGTAAGCGTCCCCACCTACCACATTTTGTGATGCTTAGATAACAATGATATAAGAGTCCGGCATCAATTAATTACTTTATGAATAAATCTGTGGACATTCAGAACAGCAGTGATGGCTCTGACTTACAAATTACTTTCTTACTTTAAAAAAAACATCCATCATCATCATCATCCAGACCTCCTTTCCCACCCAAGGGCAGGGTGAGGAGTAGCAATGTCCAGACAGCCCAAAATTGCCCAATCCAATGGGCCACGCTTCCATTCACTCATCATTCAAGCCCCCGGAATCCTGGCTCTATCAGATACACCAAAAACATTCACCATGTTCTGTAGCTTCACATATCGTATCCGACAGAATCAATCCAGACGCTGCCATGTTAAAAAGGGGTGCCAAAAATCCCTGATCATGCACATCTCCTCACAAAATTCATCCAGTCAGCTCAATCTCCTGTCAGTTCCCTAGCCTCACCCACTTCCAAACGTCTCTTCCTCACACATTCATCCACCATATCTCTCCACCTTCTCCTTGGCCTACCTCGCCTCCTCCCTCCTTCGAATTCGCTCAGATATACCTTCTTCACCACTCTATTGTTATCCATTCTCTCCACATGACCATACCATCTCAGTACACTCTCTTCAATTCTGGTGTCCACGGACTTCCTCACTCCGCATCTTTCATGAATCACATCATTAAGTATCCTATCCACCCTCTGTACTCCACATACATTCCTCAGCAGTCCCATCTCCACTGCTCTTACTCTTGACTTTTCATTTTCATGCCACATCATAGTCTCACATCCATATGTTAAAGGTGGCACTAACATTCCTTCATGTAAGCCTCGGGCAGCTGCAACACTCAAGCCTCTGTTTCTTATCAAGGCCTTCATTGCACCAGCTACTTTTCTTCCTTGTGTCACTCTACTTTCAACTTCTTTTGCACATTTTCCTGTCTTTTCTATCACTGTACCCAGGTATTTGAACACTCTCACCAATTCCAGTCTCTCTCCATTCACTGTTACATTGCACTGGGAGTCACCTTCTCTCTCAATAACCATCACTTTACTCCTTTCTACATTTACTCTCAAGGCATGACGCTTACAGACATCAGCAAAACTCTGCACTAGCCTACCCAGTTCTTGTCCAGTACTTGCAAGCAGTACTGCATCATCAGCATACAGTAAGCCCCCGCGTTTGGCGAATTTCAACTTGGCGAAACTCACTTTTGGCGGTAGGGTGGCCACGGACCACCGAATGCGCACTTGGCGATTTGAATTCAAACTTGGCGGTCCCCCCCACTCGATGTGCCACAAGAACAGCCCCAAAAGCAGCCACAAGAACAGCCGCAACCTCCCCAGCCATCCCAACCTCCCCAGCCACCCCAACCTCCCCAGCCAAGCTTCGCTGCTCTCTTTAAGCTGGATGCTGACTTTTCTGGCTTCGATGAAGTGGATGATCAAGCGAGACAAATGGTTGCTAAGGGGGTTATGGGGGAGGAGGGGGAGAGTGATGAGGAAAGTGGTGGTAGCAACTAAGCTGCCCCCACTGCCACTCCGACGTCCCCAGCCAAGCAAGCCTATCTTCACTCTATTTACGGTTAGTTACAACCTTTATATCATGTCTTATTAGCTTTATTTATTGTTTATTGGTCTGTTTTCTACATGTGTATTAATATGTGAAGGCAAAAGATTTTATTTCAGCTCGAAAGATGGTGTTTTAGGGGTCAAAAGGGGGACTTTGGCAATGACCAAAGACTGATTGAGGCACTTTATAGGCAATTTATATGGTAAAAAGAACTCGCGTTTGGCGAAATTCGCATTTGGCGGTAGTTTCGCCAGACTAATTGGATCGCCAAAAACAGGGGCTTACTGTACAACAAATTTGAGATATTCCATCCATCACCATTCATTACCAATGCCATCCCTCTCTCCATTACCTGTGTTTTCACTTCTCTCATCACCCCATCCATATATACATTGAACAACCATGGGGACATTACACAACCTTGTCGCTGTATATACCAAAACACTGTATTTGCAGGATAATGTTGCCCATAAAATGACTATTTTGAGATTAATGGAATCACTGCTCGTTTGTAATTAATACAGGGTGGTCCATATATTACACTGGTCTAATCTTATGGGAACAGCAGTCGGGTTACAAGAGCAAAGTCAATTTGGCTGCTTCACAAAATTAATAACCAACCATGCAATCAATGGAGAGTAAAACCCTAACACTTTGCCACCAAACATAAATGGGGTTATACAATTACTGGACATGGAAAACCAGATATTATAACACTAAACATGAAAAGGGTTATGCAATCAGTGGACATGAAAAAGCAGATATTAAAATGTGGCAGATGGAGGCACTCACCATCCACTCACTCAATGTAGTGCTGCTCTCAGGTGTCTGCCCTTTCCTCTCCTCCATCCTTCTTTCCTTCCATCCTCTTCTGTCTTTCTTTCCTTCAGTCTTTCCTTGTCCTTCTGCCTATGGGTGACTTTATACTCCCTCTTCTGTCTTTCCTTCATTCTTTCCTCTTCCTTCTGTCTGTGCTTCACTCTACACTGAGTGACAAGCCAATGGTTTCCTGTACACATGGAAACCATTTACTATGCTGGGTGGTAACCATATAGCCAAATTTTGGCACCTGGGGGTTTAGTGGGTAAATACAGCGCACCAATGGAATTGAGCCGGTGAAGGTTTATATCCAAGGGATGGTTGGGTTTACTGTTCACGTAATGCCACTCGGTATGAGTGAGGCTGGTCACTCTCATATAAAATGCCAGGACCAACTTGCCTAGCCCTGGGCTCGTACGCTTCTCATGGGGCGACATAGGATTGGTTGATGGATGGATGGATGACTACAACACTAATCACGAAGAGGGTTATAGGAGCAGAAAATGACACAGGCGAGACAATGGTACAGACCACTTAGCCATCCCCTCAACTAAGATGTGTGCCGATTCACAAACTTACGATCAATTTACAGTCATAACTATTATCGAATTTTGGCTGGAAGGACTCTCCTTGTTCTTCTGGCAAAAACATAACATTTCTTTCACCTAAACTTGGCCCAGATTTTTGTCACATTGCAGCTTAATTAACGTAGCTTAGTGCAGAAAAAGACAATTCTTTCCACATCACTTTGTGACTAACTTTTTGAAAGTGCAGAGTGAGTGAGAACACTATACAGTACTCAGGCTAAAATGTGCAAAATTCTCCTGCTTGAGAACCACCAAAATTTCCTTTCCTTCTCAGGTATGGAACCAATCGTGATAAACTATCATTCTGAAGCTGTCATAACAGATGTCTTCCACTGGTGCCAAACTTTTACTACAAAAGAGCCAAATGCAGCCAAAAAATGCTCAAAACATTTTCACTGGGCAAGAACAATGTATTTTTGTTTTCTCAGCTAATATACCAGTCGTGGGACATCATACTTGGAAACGTCATAAGAACTGCCTTCCAGTGGTATCTTTAATTTTCAGAAAGAGTCAAATGGTGCCTAAAAAGCCCAAAATACAACCCTGCTCACTCAGCCATGTCCCCAGTCTATGGTGTGGATGCCTATTTCTTGATACCAGATTTTAGTGTTAATCTATAGTTACAGCTGAATGGCAAAAAAATAAATAGTAAAATAAAATAAAAATAATTAAAAAAATATATAAATAAAACAGTAAGGCTCTACATCCTTTCCACATTACTAGAACCATTTTCTAGTGTTAATGTGATGTTAAAACTCAGCATTCATGATAGATGGAAGGCAATTTTAGGCCAAGTTAATGTGAAACTAGTTATGAGAGAAAAGTTTATCACAAGTAATTCTGTAAGCGCTCCCAGTACACAAAGATACACCGCCACGTGGAACTGACAGCATACCAAAGATCATAATCTGGTGGCAGTACACTTCTTAGCATATTTTCTTTAGCAATATCACTCTCGTATTAAATGTCAGGACCAACTTGCCTGGCCCCAGGTTACTACGCTCCTCATGGGGCAACACAGGATTGGATGACAGATGGATGCAATATGACTGAGTGCATGAATGAGCAAAGCAAGACAGCAAGAGCACAATTAGACACGTAGCTGGGTGGCAGAGACAGCACCTGAGCTGTTATCTGGGAAACTAAAAATGCACAAGTGGATCTACCGTATGCACACCAATGGAACGCCTGAGAGGTAAGAGGTGTTACATGTCACCATATAGATGAAAAAAAGAAACCAAACCACCATGTGTGTTATCTCTGGAACTATTAAGCTACAGTAGATAGGTGAGGGAGGGGGAAGTGAGTTGGGAGGGCAGTCAAATGGTGGGTGACAGAGCAACTTAGAGGTGTTTTGTCTGCAGCCACCCTTTGCGGGATTAGGGCGCTGGGCTATAGATAGATATATAGATGAAAAGCTTATGAAAAAGTAATCCATGTTAATAAACCCAGCTTTCTCTACATGCACCACAATACTGCTGTAAAAAAGCCATAATGTGCCAAACTGACCACCACACTAAGCTGTCTCAGAAATGAAGCTACTGCACAACTGCACACAATGGCTGTACACTTGCTGATAAGTTATGGGCAGAAGTGGTTTTCTTCAAAATTTCAAAGTGTGTCATAACACCAGGCATGTGAGATGGCACAGGCTTCAAAATGTCAAAGCGTGCATTAATATTAAGCAAGGGGAATGGTGGTTTCTTAAAAATTTCATGGCGGTTTCTTAAAAATTTCATGGCGGTTTCTTAAAAATGTCAAAGTTGCATAAATACCAGGCAAGTACAATTGTGTTCTTCACTCTCATCTTAAACGTCAGGACCAACTTGCCTAACCAAGGGCTCCTCCACTCCTCATGGGGCAACATAGGATTGGATGATGGATGGATGAGTGGATGATGGTGTTCTCCAAAATTTCAAAGTGTGCAATGATATAAGCCAAGCAGGTGATCGTACAATTCTTTGGGCTACAACAACACTAGCAGGCTGGCTCACTCACACAAGTTCACATTTTCAAGTGTGAATGCGTAGAACTTTACTCATTAACAGCACACTGGTGACATGCATATATGTAGTTTATATATTCCATGTGACCTCATAATACATACTAGTACAAACCTCCTTCCTTATTTACTTCCTTCCTTTTCTGTCTTTCTTTACTTCATTCTTTCCTCATCCTTCTTTCTGCCTATGGGTGACTCTACACTGAGTGACAAGCCAAATGGTTTCCTGTACACCAGGAAACCATTTACTACGCTGGGTGGTAACCATATAACCAAATTATGGAGCCTGGTGGTTTAGTGGGTAATTACTGCGCTCCAGTCAGATTGAGCCGGTGCAGGTTTATATCCATGGGATGCATGGAGTTTACTGCTCCCGTAATGCCACTCAGGGATGAGTGAGGCTGGTCACTCATCTTAAATGTCAGGACCAACTTGCCTAGCCCTGGGCTCCTACGCTCCTCATGGGGCAAAGTAGGACTGGATGATGGATGGATGGATGGACAAATATAAGTAAGAAATGCACAAATACATATTATAAACAGACACAGAAAATATAAAACAATGAAGTCTATCTAGCCTCTAAAAAGTATAGCCATAAAATCTATCTCACCTCTAAAAAATATGGTCAAATGAAATCCATCTATCTATCTACCTATTTCCAGGCATCTAAATCTATCTAACCTCTAATAATTCTGGTCAAACTTCTGTTTCAGTAAACCTCCTGAAAAACCTATAAAACAGGGTGATCAAGAATGCTGTCACTTGCATGGGCTATGGGTAGGGTACGGTAAGGTATGGTAAGGGAAGATATGGTATGGTATGGTATGGTATGGTAAGGTATGGTAAGGGAAGGTATGGTATGGTATGGTATGGTATGGTAAGGGAAGGTATGGTATGGTATAGTATGGTATGGTAAGGGAAGGTATGGTATGGTATGGTATGGTATGGTAAGGTATGGTAAGGTATGGTATGGTACGGTAAGGTATGGTAAGGTAAGGTATGGTATGGTATGGTATGGTATGGTATGGGAAGGGAAGGGAATGGAAGGTAAGGTACGATAAGGTAAGGTAAGGTACGGTACGGTAAGATATGATAAGGTAAGGTAAGGTACGGTACGGTAAGGTAGGGTAGGGTAGGTAAAGGTAAGGTAAGACAAGGTAGAATAGGGTAGGGTAGGGAAAGGTGCGTTACTTGGCATTAAATACATTGGACAGCATATCCTTACAGTCAATAACTTCTTTTGATCACCCTGTAAAGTTTTTTAAGCATGTTTTTCCCCCCCTACCTTAAATAGAAAATAAAAAGCTAATAACTGGGAGTCTGGGGATGGACTTTACTGTCAAAAGCTGGCCTGACCACTCTAAAACTGAGTGTATGATGGTGAGAGTCCCTAATTTCTCATGGGCATTTGTGTAACACCTCTAATTACCTCTGGCCACAAACCTGGAAGAGGATAGGTATTCATCCAAATCTGTCTGACTGTCTATCTGTTTGTGGACACGATATTGTTGTCTCAAAAGACTGTTATTGGATTTCAACAACATCCGGTGGATATGAGGGCACTGGGTCAAGAAGTTGCTTAGATTGTGAGGTGGATCCAGATGCAGCAGTAAATCATACATTGTACTGGTGTCAGGGGAGGTATGCCTTCTTTTTGACTGTTTAACTAGGCAGACTAGACCACTGAATTAATTATCTACCCCAGTGAGGTTGCATGAAGGTTGGTCTATACAGTAAACCATGAATCACACTGACACTGGCGGAGATATGCACTTTCTGAATGCTCTCTAAATGTCAGATGTGATCATCCTGCATTCCACCTTACAGAATGCAGTCAGCAATGATACAGAAGGTCAGACATGTTGTAACATCACATTTAGGGGACATCCATAACCGTCAGATGTGATCAGCCTGGACCCAACATTAGAGTGTAGTCAGCAACACAGAACAGTCAGACATTCAATCATGGTCTCCTGCGTCAGAAGTACCTGTCAAACACTGTGAGCTTGTCCACACTTTCACACACTCAGTTTCAATATGACCCTCACACCTATGCTACTCTGGGTCACATTCTAAGTGCCTTTGGAGATTTAATAACACCTCTTCCTTAGTTATTTATCCTGCATATTATAAGATCTTTTATTCAAGTGACTGGAGATGGAGGGGGGGAGAGGGAGGGAGAGGCCAAGGACGAGATGGAGGGATGGAGTGGAGTGGTATATGAGAGAGGGGGGTGTGAGCTAGGAGCAGGGCAGTGAAATGGCGGGGGACAGGGCGACATGGAGGTGATTTGTTTGTGGCCACCCCTTAAGGAATTAAGGCGTCTGGCAATAGATAGATAGATAGATGGATTATCCAAGTGACTGTACATAAGAGTCAAAATCCATGAAGAGACTCTCAAATTGTTACAAACTGTATTCGATATCTCAAATTGCTGTTTTTTCCCCAACAGCTTCCAGCAATTGTTGGGAAGTAATTAGCTGGTTTTGGCTTTTTTGAGAGACTGACAAGAAGAGTGTATGTGAGTGGGGCGGAAGGGGGGAGAGGGAGGGGGAGGCCGAGGATGAGAATGAAGGATGGAGTGGAGAGGTATATGAGAGAGGGGTGTGTGAGCTGGAAGCAGGGCAGTGAAATGGCAGGGGACAGGGCAACATGGAGGCGATTTGTTTGTGGCCATCCCTTATGGGATTAAGGCATCTGGCAATAGATAGACAGATAGACAGGCTTTTGGTTTGGCTTCCAGTACACTGAGAATATCAGCTGTACCACGGCCAACCCCAATACAGGAATTCTTCAGATGGAAACATGGTGTCATTTTTTAATTAGACTAGTGGCTCAGTGGGTTAGAACGCTCAGCTCTGACCGAAGGGTCGGAGGATCGAATCCACCCAAGGGTCATTGGTAGACATCAGGAAGGGCATCCAGTCATAAAATGCTACACGCTCCAAACCAAAGTCCTCTACCCAGGGGCAACGCCTTAGCCCTTATCCAAAAAAGGGGTACCTGGCGTAAAACTCACTAGGTTACATCTCAATATCCTCTTTTAGGCAATGAAAAAACCAGGTGGCTCCCCTGCCTGGTTAAACAAACATTCCTCAATTTCATCCATGTCCCCAAATGGAGGATGGCAAACTGCAGAGCAGGGGATCATATTCAAATGAGCCTGAGTTGCAAATACTACTATGTTTATTGATGTTACTGAAGTCAAGGGCCTTAACTGTGAGTGTGGCCCATTCACGTAGACAGACTTCGTAATTTTCTCCTTTTTTATTATTTCCTGACTGCACCCTACCTCACCCCCCCATCCAAGGGTAGGAAAAGAGGTATGGGTGATAAGGATGAACATGATACTGATGCAGACTATGCTGATACAGTATTAAGACAGTACAAACAGCATACATGAAAAATGTTATCATGAAGTATGCAAACAGTAAATCCCTAAAGAAGAGATGCTACAAAAACTCCTGTGCCACCAAGAAAAATGACCTTAATTCTAACCCATACAGAAACACTAGACATGTGGGATCATATGGGCCTTTGCTAAACTAGTGAAGAACCTTATGTCTGAAAATTCTTAAAGTAGTAAAAACTGACGTACCATATGGGCCTTTGCTAGAGTGACATATCTTGCGTATAAAAATTCTTGGGATGTTGCTGACTAGGCCTGCATCTAAACAGCATATGAAAAAGATATCTGGGTTACCTTTAACATCACAGCAAGATGATGGATGCAGATGGCTTTAATGCTGGGATATTTCTTGCAATTCCACCCATCATCATCATCAGCAGCAGCAGCCCATGTTTGTCCACTGTAGAATAAAGGTTTCCCCATCTTCTTCCACTCTGATGTATTGACTGTCAGTGTACTCCACCAAATCCCAGTGAATCTTGAAGTCAGAACAAGATGGCAAGATGATATTTGGGATCGACTCCTCCATCTGCCGACAAAAATCATTATCAGTATCATCATCATCATTCTTCAATTCTGTTCTCACTGTTATACATGGAGTAGTTAGGAGCCAGAAAAAGGAAAATACATAAGTCATTACCATCAACATTTTCATTCATCAAGCCTTGCAATTCCCACTCACTCACTCTGGGTATATGCTGCAGGGTGTAAACTTCACTCACCTTCTCACTCCATCCATGAAGGTTCCCTCATGCAAGTGTCCAGGCAATGACTTCCCCCATTCAGTATCTCCCGACAAAAATGACTGACACGGTTCGGCCATGATTTGCAGCCTTCTTCTTGGTATCATCCTTCCCAAGTTGATGCTTTCAGATGTCAGCCTGTGGAAAGGATCAATCTAAGGGAAATGTGCCATGAGCCCATATATCTACTGTAGAGTTACGGTTCACATATTATGCAAGTACTGCTCTCATTTTTTTTTTTTTTTTTTTTTTTTTACGTGTCCAACTCTGGGCAAAGGCCTCAGGGCCTATTTCTCGGGGGCAGTAGCCTATCCCAAGGCCCAGTAGTCCTCCTTCACCTCCACATGTCACCACTTCGGGCTAACACCCACCGTCCATATTGAATACAGTACATGCTAAGGCTGTCTTATACAGGATTGGTGTATTGGTATTAGTGGGGGTATTTTTACGACATGTCGGCGGGTCATCTGGTAGATCAGGAAAGTCTGCTTTTTAGGAAATTCAAATCCTTAAACTGTTCCCTGCCCCAGCTGGGATTTGAACCTGGGTCCGTTAGGACTGCAGGCCGCCTCTCTACCGACTCAGCCACCGCCTTCCCCTCTCCTTCCTTCCTCTTCTGTCTTTCTTTACTTCATTCTTTCTTCTTCCTTCTACCTACCGGTCACTTTACACTCCCTCTTTTGTCTTTCCTTCATTCTTTCCTCTTCCCTCTGCCTATGGGTGACTCTACACTGAGTGACAAGCTGAACTGTTTCCTGTAGCTACACCAGGAAACCACTTACTATGCTGGGTGGTAACCATATAACCAAATTATGGCACCTGGTGGTTTGGTGGGTAATTGCGGCACTCCAATCAGACTGAGCCGATGAAGGTTTATATCCAAGGGGTGGTTGGGTTTACTGCTCACATAATGCCACTCATGGATGAGTGAGGTTGGTCACTCTCATCTTAAATGTCAGGACCAACTTGCCTAGCCCTGGGCTCCTACACTCCTCATGGGGCAATGTAGGATTGGATGATGATGATGAATAAATAAATAAATACTGTATATACAGAGTAAAAGTTTAACATTATGGTGTTATTTACTGGGAGAGATTTGGTTGGATGGTGAACTCTCCTAGTTTGTTGGCAAGAATACCATATTTCACTCTGCACACATTTTGGTGCACACTGTTTCTTGGTTTTAATGAAATAAAATCAATAGTAGAAGCTCGATTAACCGAACACCAATTTGGCAGAAGCCCGAGACAACGGAATCATTTTTTTTTTTTCCCCAGTTTAAAGGAAAATTTCTGTCAATATGAGTATAATTCTGCTAAGGAAATTCCATTCCACAAACCACCTGATTACCGAGAAAAGTCCCGTAAATCAAGCGTGTCATCAAGCCCATTCCGGAAACAATCCCCTGACCGGTGGTGTGCAGTCTTCATGTGATCCCCCAACCGTAAACAGCTGCTCCATGTGTATGCAGCTTGGCTTTGGTATTGCAATCTTACTTGAGTTATTTTTCAATAAATCAAAGCTTTTATGAACCATGTCTAAGGATCAGGAAAAGAAAGAGAGGATGAGATTTTTTCTTGGCCAGAAAATGGAAACAAATGACAAGATGGTGCGCCATCCCTGATGCTCCCCAGCCCCTCTGTCACCCCTGTACCACCTCCAGTGCTGATGGAGGGTGACTGACAGTGACTAAACCACCCTCAGGCCTGACACAGGTTTGGGAGGGCCAGCATGGCTACCTGTGTCAGGAATATTTCTGCAACAAGTGCAGAACCCCTCTTTTGGAGGTAAGCCTTACTGTAATTTGCTATCCCTATTTACTATATTACAATACAGCATTTGGTACACTACTATCCTTACCTTAGTCTTTATATGTGCATATTTTATTGCTACATCATAACTGTATGAATCATTATTATCATCATCATCATCCGGACCTCCTTTCCCACCCAAGGGCAGGGTGAGGAGTAGCAATGTCCAGACAGCCCAAATCTGCCCAATCCAACGGGCCATGGTTCCACTCACTCATCATTCAAGACTCCGGAATCCTGGCTCTATCGGATATGCCAAAAAACATTCACTACGTTCTGTAGCTTCACACGAACGTATCCAATGGAGTTGATCACCGTTAATCTGTACACAATAATGCATTTAAGTGTGGCTATTAATTATGGGTTCAGACCGCTGTGTTGCACTGAGAGTTAGCATAGTCTGCTAGGTTTGGGTATGTATTGTCAGGAACTCGGCCAGACCATTGGCTTCAAGGATTTAGTGGAAAAAAGTTTGAAATACCGGAAAATTTTCCTTTATATTGAGCCCTGGTTACGGAACTTGATGTAGCGGAAAATTTGAGATCACAGAATGGGGATTGGCTGAATTATTTTGTTTAATCGAGCATCTACTTCACCTTTTCCTGATACTAATTTAGTTCTAATACTTTCATTATTGGACATTCACCTACTTTTCCACTTGCTAATCCTGTGATGCTTTGTTGGGTACAGCACACCCTCATTTTACAACTGCCATGCATTTTTAAAACAAATCGTTTAAAGAATTTTCACTCTCATCTTAAATGTTGGGACCAACTGCCTAGCCCCGGGCTCCTACGCTCCTCATGGGGCAATGTAGGATTGGATGATGGATGGATGGATGGATTAAAGAATTTGGGTTGTAATCATGTAAGCAAAAAAAGATCACTCACTGGTAACAAGAAATTAGGCACAACAATGACTATAAGAAAAAAAAAGTTATATTCTTATTGATTTTATAAAATCTTAATGATCTCATAAGCAAATGACTGTACACTACTGTGACTGTATAATGAGGGTGTGTTTTATTTCTTATACTAACTGGCAAACACAGGGCATACAGTTTTATGTTGTCTGTGGGTTCCTCTCATCAACAGCAACAACCTTTACCTTTACCATGTCCCTCTTTTTCCTTCACCATTTCCTTAGTTTGATGAAGTTAGATTAACGCTTAAAACTGCCAACTTCATACTAATTTTTCTTCCATGCCATCTGACTGGGTTAAGCAAGGTTATATTAAAGCGGGCATCATATTGGGACACGTAAACGTCGTGTGCAGCACACAATGAACGTCCAAACTGAGCTTGGACGTCCATTCCTATCACACAGTGGACATCGATGGCCACCTGCTTCTTTATCGAGTTCACTCCACACGACTGAGAGGTCACTTGTTCCAACTCCCTGGCAGATGGCATTTTTATCAACAACAATGGACGTGAACCAGCTAGTGACTTTTGCAACGGATATTTTTCTAAAACCAAATAAAAACATAATAAGTCATATAAAAAGATTATACAAACTTTACTAATGGTACTGAATTAATCCATCCATCCATCATCCAATCCTACATTGCCCCATGAGGAGCGTAGGAGATTGAATTAATCATAATATAACAGATGACACACATTACTTGGCCACAGTTACGGATAAACCTTATCGAGAAGAAGGAGGCTACGGAGTCATGGAGGTCCATGAATGGGTCTGGTGGCCTTCCATCCATGGATGTCCACAACCCACGTTCAGCAGCAAATTTGGACATCCACGAGTCCTTGTGTAATAGCCCCTTCATGCTTTGAGGGGTGTGAGGAGCAAAGGCACCCAGTCAGGTTAAGTCAGATGTGGTTAGGTTTGGATAAAACCTGGGTTTTCTGATTTGTTATGCAATTCATGTGATATTAACCATCATTTTCCAGTGAAAATGCTTCTTTTCTCTGCATGGGTTCCCACGTTCAACAGACGGATGGAGGAGGCAGAAAAAACAGGGAAATGAGGCAATTCCAAAAGAAATGAGTCAAAATCAAATGAACCACAAAAAATAGTCACAAAACCCTTCTTTAATCCACAATATTGTCTGCCTGAAAGTAAAAATGCATTCTTTGGGAAATTACAATTCTACAATAATGGGGTCACAAAGATATGGAGGGTGACATCACTACAGTACAGTATGTAGCATACACAAAAAAAAAGCTAAGAAACTCCTTACCCATCCCAACAAGAACTGCACAGGCACTGCCATGCCTTCAAGAGGTGGTGATAATATCCTTCATTACACTGCATGGCCCATCTTGGTGAATGGTTTTGAGTATTGGCCAGAGGTCTTCGTGTGAGGGTCATCGTTGGTTCACTGAAGTGTGGCTCTTGAATCAGCGCTTACTCAGAATATCCTGCCAAGAAGGAAAAACGGAATTAGGTCTTTGTGAAAGGCGAAAAGAATATCAGTACTGTTCAACCTAGTTCCCACCAGCCTTTGGCCCTTAACGGGTATCTTCATTTCTTACACCACATTTATCTGATGCCAAATTTTACTCATCTCACCAGAGCAAGATTTCTCCAATGCAGTGCGCCCAAATACACGCGTTCATCTTGTACTCCCAATATTAAAATGATCACGATATATGACCAACCGTAATGTTAGAGAACTTATGGTGTCTGTGTCTTCCACGATATGAAAAAGCAATAGCCCGGTGTGTATACAAGTGAAAGTCACCGGCATTATAGTACATGCCTTTCTTACTCTTTAAGTATCTACAATTCAAGTGAAAAAATGATCACATGAGTCTAAGAAAGGAGAATCTCTTTTCTAATCCCTCCGTTACACGCATAAATTTTAGTTATTCCTTCGTAAGTTGTCTGAATACACATAAAACTTTCAAAACCAATGTTGGACTTTGTTGTACAATAAAGAGCAAAGCCGATTAGAAAATGTTTCCACTCCATCTCTGCAGAGTTGAACCCTTGTTGTTGTTGGCACCTGACACCTTCTCCCATCCACTCCCCCTTTTTTTATTCATTAATTTTTTTGGTGAATGAATTTGGGACAGTGTGCAGGAGGAGGAAGCTGATAGTTAATGTAAACAAAAGTAAAGTTATGGTGTTTGAGAGGAATGAAGTTACAGAGTGTGCAGTGAGGTTGGATGGTGAGGATATGGAGAATGTGAGTGCATTCAAGTACTTGGGTAGTGTGATGAGTAAGGATGGAACTTTGGGGGATGAAGTGCGTGAAAGGGTACAGCAGGGAAGGAAGGTCGTTGGTACACTGAAAGCAGTGATGAGAAATAGGGAGGTGAGTATGGAAGTTAAGAAGTCACTGCATGATAGTATCATGATCCCTACCCTGACGTATGGAAGTTAGGCATGGACCTTGCAAGAGGGGAACAAGTCAAGAGTGAGAGCAGTGGAAATGAGTTACCGGTACTTGAGAGGAGCATGTGGAGTGACGTGGAGGGACAGGTTGACGAATGAAGAAGTGAAGGAACGTTGTGGGGTGGATGTGGATGTGGTTGAGAAGATTAGGAGAAATACACTGAGGTGGTTTGGACATGTGAAGAGAATGGAGAATGAAAGACTCACCAAGAGGGTGTATGTAGGTGAGGTGGAGGGAGGGAGAGGGAGAGGTAGACCGAGGATGAGGTGGAGGGATGGAGTTGAGAGGTATATAAGGGAGGGGGGGGTGATTTGGGGGGAGGGTAGGCAAATGGTGGGTGACAGAGCGACTTGGAGGCGTTTTGTCTGAGGCCACCCTTTGCGGGATTAGGGCGTTGGGCTATAGATATAGAATTTTGTCTGCTCCTCACATTGGTTTTTATTTGTTAAAATCTATCTATCTATCTATTGCCAGATGCCATAATCCCATAAGTGGTGGCCATTTGACTTTGAGTTATTTGTTTTACAGGGAGGGGCATTAACCCTCCACCAACCCACTTGTTGACACGTAGGAAGCACGTATGGTTTGGTTATATGGTTACCACCCAGCGTTGTACATGATTTCTTGGCTTACAGGAAACCATTTGGCTTGTCACCTAATGTAAAGCCACCCATAAAGGAAAGAAATGCAATAAGAAGTGACAGGAAAGATGGGAGAAATAGGAAGAGAGGAGGGCAAGCATAGAAAAAGAATGATAAAGGCTAAGGATGAAGTAGGCAGCACTACATCAAAGTGAGTGGATGATGGTCGCCACCACCTACCACTATCTGTTAAAATTATTCCTCATTTGTACGATTGTTTCTTTTCTTTTAAAAATTGTTCTTACTTTTCCTGCCACTAGCCGTGCGAAGCGTACAGCAGGCCTATTACTGAAGACTAGGAGAGACATCTTTGGAACATGCAAGGCAAGCTTTATTGTTTATTTCATTTTATTTTTTTTATGTGAGGAAGAAGGAACCAAAGGCCACAAGCACACAATAATTGTTCCCTCCAAGAAAAAAAAAAAAAAACGAGAGACCCAAATTCAAGATTCGATCATTTCGGGATGCCTGGACACACTGCGTTTGAAAGACTGGAGATCATAGGATGCAGGAGATACAGACAGAGGGAGACAGTTCCAGAGATGACCTGTTGCATAAATGAAGGACTGGGAGTAATGGTTAACACTTGCATTAGAGAGTTGGACTGAAAAGGGATGAGAGTTTGCTGCTAGACAGGTGCTACGCACCCGTCGTTGAGGTGGAGGAATGCATGCAGACAGTTCAGTGGCGCAGTAACCATTGAAGTAGTGATAGAAAAGAGATAAAGATGCAACAGTGCGGCGAAGAGACAGAGGTTGAAGGGAGTCAGTAAGAGGAGGAGAGTTAATGAGACGAAAAGCCTTTGACTCCACCCTATTGAGAAGAGCTGTATGTGGGGAACCTCCCCACACGTGAGAGTTGTACTCCACACAGGGGTGGATAAAACCCCTGTATAGAGTCAACAATTGTGCAGCGGTAAAGAAGGAATGGAGTCGGCTTAGCACACTTAATCACTTGGAAGCAGTTTTTACCAGAGATGTAATATGATCTTTCCAAGACAAGTCCCAAGTAATTGAAACCCTAAGCATGTTCAAGGATGATGCAGGATTAAGCTGAATATTATTAAACATTAGTGGGTACACCTGTGGAAGATTTTGTCGGGTTGATAGGTGTAAGAACTGAGTCTTTGATGCATTAACCCCTAAACCATGGGGTTGTTTTTGGCTTGACTTGCGTGTCCCGCAGGCATATTCGCGCTCCGACAGACTCTCTAAAAATATTTGCCAAAAATCAGTTATTACTCCTAGAATATTAAAATTAAATATGCATATGGCACATACCTTCAGCTTTCTCCTGGGATGTTTGTTGAGCCTTCGTCGAGTACTGTAGGACTTGTGGAGACCTCTGAAGTTGGGTAACGAAGTCTCCACTTTACACTTCCCGACAACCCGTAATACGATTACCACAGCCTGATCTTATCACTAAAAACACTATTCTATGATTTTCAAATAGTTTGGAATCTATACTCCAAAAAAAAAACTGTGAAAGCAATGAAAATTACTAGCGCGTATGACCTTCTCACTTGTGCTCGTTCGCCGCTAGTGTTCTGTCATTTATTATTCATAAAAACACTCACATTTTATATTTCTATTACTATATAACACTTATATATATCTGCAGTCTTTATCCATAAGTTTCCTTCAGTAATAGTAGTTTATTATCACTGTAGGCATTCAATTTCTCTTTCAGTAAAATATGTAGCATTCACTTTCTCGTCCTGTATACTTGCGTTGAGAGCGAATCTGTCACTTTCACTTCCACTTTCATAACTCATAGTATTCAGACATGCTAGAGTGAAACTTTCACTTTCATTACTCCTAGTATATATACTCGTATTCTTATAATACTACTCATTTATATTTCTATTTACATTCTATATTTTATCTACATTATTTACATTTCTATTTTATTTACACTGTGTTATGCACTGTCACTTGCAGTAACTTATAAAACTATTTTCCACTGTTCACTTATATTTACATTCATTGCTTTCACTTGTTGTTTACACATTATTTACACATTATTTACATTTCCACTTGCACTGTTTTACTCACCAGAAAGATCGTAGTCACTGTCCATCATTTTCATTGATACATTAGCCAGTTCGCGTTCCACAGCAGTCACTTAGCCCTTTACCCCTTTCCACACGAGGTTTAGTAGGGGGTAGAGGTCACAGGGCCCTTTGCATGGGGCTAAAAAGCAGCGGAATTGGATAGGCCCGAATCCGACGTGGTTTCACCTTGAAAGATGACAGTAAACTGAATACAGTGTGGTGGTCTAGGGGGAGTCCAATGCTGCCAATGTCAGCGTGGTGACAGCTGCTAATATATATGCTATGAAATGATTGGTAGGAAATCTAGACAATACATAATAAATTAGGTAGTTCCAGGTGAATGTAAATATCACTTAGGCTTCTCCCTTCCTTTCTTATATACCGGTATATTTTTATTACGAGAATAGATTATACGGCATATTTCAAGGGGAAATAAATAGCGAAAATTAGCAAACGAGTGCACGTGAGGTGTTGTCAGGTGATAATTAGCCAATTCCAGGTGTATGGCACTCTCACTTACCTTATTTCTTTTTTGTATATATTATTTGGTATAAGAATAGGGCATAGGGCTTATTTCAATGGATGAAATCAGTGAAAAATTCCAGGGATGATTTACTTAGCGCAGCACGGCCAGGCAGGCGAGAGGAGAGGGTAATGGAGGGGAGGTAGGGAGGGGAGTCAAGAACGGGGAGAAATGGCTAAATTGTCAACAATGGATGGGAGTACAGATGAGATTAGGAGTGCTGACTAGTGTTGGACATTGGCAGTACTGATAGATGATACAAGCCACCACTTGAAAGCCTGGGCGAATACAAAATAACACAGAATCACAAAAGTGACGCCCCGCGGTGTGATCCCTTGCTCCCAAGCGTCACGAAAGTGATGTCCAGCGGTTAAGGGGTTAAAAGCAACAAGATTGTTTTTACCCCAGTCAGAGATCCGAGCCAAGTCAGACATTAGGTGTGCCATAGCCTCATCCTTTGTTTGTTGAAGTAACTGCTGAGATGGGCGCTGCGGGAACCAAATGGAAAGGTGAAGGGAATAGTCATCAGCGTATGAGTGAACAGGGTTAAAGGTACAGCTTAGGTCATTAATGAATATAGGAAGAGAGTTGGTGATAGGACAGAGCCCTAAGGAACACCACTGTTGATAGATCTAGGAGAGGAAGTATGGCTGTCTACAACAGCGGCTATAGAATGACCAGAAAGGAAGCTAGAGATGAAGGCACAGATGGAAGGATAGAAACCGTAAGAGAGCAGTTTGGAAATTAAAGATTTATGCCAGACTCGATCGAATGCCTTTGAGATGTCAAGTGCAATGGCAAAGCATTCGCCAAAGTCCCGAAAGGAGGATGACCAGGAGTCTGAAAGGTAGGTGAGAAGATTGCCAGTAGATTGTCCCTGACGGAACCCATACTGACAATCAGAAAGAAGGTTGTGATAGGAAAGATGTTTTAAAAAATTTTTATTATGAAATGACTCGAAAACTTTTGAGATACAGGATGTTAAAGCAATTGGATGATAGTTAGAGGGTTGGGAATGGTCACCCTTCTTTGGGACCGGCTGAATGAGAGCAAACTTCCAGCAAGAAGGAAAGGTACAAGTTGATAGGCAAAGGCGAAAGAGTTTGCCTAGGCAGGGTGTAAGCACAGAAGCACAGGTCTTAAGAACAATAGGAGGGACTCCATCAGGCCCATATGCCTTATTAGTATTGAGGCCTGTGATGGCAGAAAATACATCAGCTGAAGAAATTTTAATGTCAGCCATGAGGAAGTCAGAGGAGGGAAGTGATGGAGGAACAGCACTGGATCGTCTAAGGTGGAACTGGAGGAGAATGTCTGAGCGAAGATATCTGCCGTATCAGTAGAAGAAATAGGTACAGAGCCATCAGAGTAGAAAAGAGGAGGAAAGAATGACGAGGTAAAGTTGTTAGAAAGGTTTTTGGCAAGGTGCCAGAAGGAGGGGTCAGAATTCGAGTTGGAGAGTTGAGAGCATTTAGTACGGATGAAATTATTTTTAGCACAGCGAAGAACAGATTTGGCACGATTCCGGGCAGAAACGTAAAGATGATGTGATTCAGGGGTGGGTTGGCTCCGGTACCTTTTATAGGCCCTCTCCTTGTTGCAGACAGCATTAGAACAAGTGTGATTAAACCAAGGCTTGTTGCATTAGTCAAAGGATATGAGAAAGGAATGTATGCTTCCATGCCCGAGAGAATAACCTCCGTAATGCGCAAGGCACACTCAGATGGCTCCCGGCCATGGAAGCAATAATCATTGCTTGAGGCCTGAGGGCCTCCCAATCTGCAGCTCCAAAGTGCCACAGACGACGTTTCTTTGGAGGGTCCACAGGCCGTACCGGAGCGATAGGACAGGTTAAGGTGATAAGATGACTTCTCGAAGAGGCCCATACTGAGGCCTGTGTCTCCAGCTCTATATGAACATATTTCTGCTTCTTGGTCAGTATACTGGACGTACTAGCTTGTTTCAATTTGTGCTTTATAATCAAATTTAATTTTCTAATTCATCCAAGTTCTATCCAGTCTCTTCTCAAAACTACACATTTTGCATTAACTACTTCAGTAGGTAGGCTGTTCCAAGTGTTTACTACCCTATTACAAAAAACATACTGTATTGCCTTTTTTCTAGTCCCGACCTCCTCTTAAAAAGCTTCTTGTTATGTCCTCTTGTACCTATATCCTCTTGCACCACAAGCATTTCTTCGCATACACTTTTACTATATACTCCACACAATATCTTGTATGTCTCCACCATGTCCCCTCGTTTCCTTCTATACGCCAGTGTTGGTAAATCCAGCTTCGTTAATCTTCCCTCATGTGACAAATTTTTCAGAGTCGGGATCAGCCTTGTAGCCCGCCTCTATACATCTTCAATGGCTTCTATATCCTTCATCTTAAATGAACACCATACCTGATTTGCAAGCTCCAAGTGTGGTCTTACCATAGCAGTGTACAGTATAATGCCCTACACTTGGCGTCATCTAGTGTTACAAATGTTCTTCTAATAATTCCAACCAACCTGTTTGCTTTATTAATTTTTCAGCCAGATGTTCCTCAAAATTTAGGTTACTGTCAATTATTATACCAAAATCTTTTTTCAGCATTTACTTCCCTTAGTTCCTCCACCATCCTATATT
Organism: Coenobita brevimanus; assembly: GCF_032717465.1. Classification (NCBI taxonomy): domain Eukaryota; kingdom Metazoa; phylum Arthropoda; class Malacostraca; order Decapoda; family Coenobitidae; genus Coenobita; species Coenobita brevimanus. The sequence goes on from NC_137021.1 coordinate 45,499,222, forward strand.
TAAACTGCTGTTCACTGATATTTCCAATACTCATGAAGCAACATTCCTGGAGATGAAACATGAGAAGCCATTTTTGTGACCAACTTTCCATTCTTTTCAGGTCATCTTGCATTCTCTCGCAGTCTTCTTGGTTCTTGATTTTCTTGAAAAGTTTGGTATCATCCACAAAAATAAATTACTATGCTGTATCACCTCTTCCAAATCATTCACATATTTCACAAAGAGCAGGCCCAAAACTGATCTCTGCGGAACACCACTCATAACGTTCCACTCTCCTGATTTTTCTCCATAGACAATTACACACTGATTCCTCCCACACAAAAATGATTCAGTCCAATCAAGTAAATCCCCAGTCATATTATAGCTTCTTAGCTTTAAAAGTAACCTTCTGTGAGGAACTGTATCGAATGCTTTCTTTAGATCACAATACATCACATCTACCACACAACCTTTATCCAGAGACTCTGTCCACTTATCCAGTACATCAAGTAATTGCAGCACAGTTGATCTTCCTGATAAGAATCCGTACTGATTTTTACTGAATAAGTTGTTATCTAGCATATGCTTCATCATTTTCTCCCTTATTTGTTTTTCCAAGACTTTACATACCACACTCATAAGACCTACTGGTCTATAGTTACTGGGGTTATTCTTATCACCCTTTTTAAATATGGCCATGATAGTTGCCATTTTCCAATTCTTGGGAACTTGATGTCTCAGTGAGAAGTTAAAAATAATCCAGAGTGGTTCCACGAGTGCTTCAGCTACATCTACAGTATTATCACCCTTGGGTGGAATCCATCTGGTCCTGGGGATTTGTTCCTTTTCAGTTTTTTCAATGCCTCATGTATATCCTTCCTTGATATATCCATAGTTGACGGTGCTGGTGTTGGTTTTATTTCTATCTCTGGTAGTTCCCCCGGTGGCTCGTTCGTAAACACTGAACCAAAGAACTTTGCTAGTACTTCAGCTTTCTCCTTATCATTTATTGCTATCTTGTTCCTTTTCCATCCAGATAAAGTTCTGCTATCCCAGGATTAGCCTTTGTTTTGGATTGTACATATTTCCAAAATATTTTGGGGTTACTTTTTACATTATGAGCTGTGGTGTTCTCTCTCACTGTAATCTCTTTTCTTGTTTCTTTCCTCACTTGGTTATTCATACGTCTGTACTCATTTTGCATTTCCAAATATTCTCTCCCCCCTGTAATATTTCTCTCTTTCATTTTCCTCAGACTTTCCCATAACCTTTGCTTTTTCTTAATCTTGGTCTGAAGTCTTCTATTCATTGGTAAGTCTCTATTAACATTTCTTCCTACTTCATACCTTTATCTTTGAACAATTTGCATGGTATGTGGTCATCTATCACTTTTTGAAATTTAGTTGCAAATCTATTCCGCATCTCATCCACATCTTGAGTGTTCAAGTGTTCCTTCCAGTCTATAGAAAACTTTTCTTTCATGGCTGCATAATCGGCTCTTTCATATAAATTCACTTTCCTCTTTGTCTTCCTTAGCTGGGGTACAAAATCACACTGGAATGCAATGCTCGCATGATCACTTTTACCTTGGGGACTATTCACTTCTATGCCCTTCACCACAAGGTCATCATCAGTGAGCGAGAGATCAAGCACATTTCCCTTCTCAGTTCCCCTAAACCTAGTTATTTCTTGAATATGTTGTGTAAAGTAACAGTCTCTTACCTTTTCAATAAACCTGTAACTAAGCTGATCCTCACCACCTGTTGTTGTATATTTACTCCAATCAATATCAGGCAAATTAAAATCTCCCACAACTATTTTATGTTTTGTACGGTGTTCACTAATTCCTTGCGGCAAATTAAGTAATTTTGCTGTCATTCTCATCACTGCTATTTGGACTTCTGTATAATGCAGTGAACAATACATCTTCTACCCCTTTTATGGTTATCTTCAAATATTCATAGAAATCATCATCATCATCCTCAACACTGTAGGACATCCCATTCTTAACATACATTAACAAGTCTCTCCCATTGTTTTCTTCTGACAATTTTTTTCCAAACCTTCATAACCTTTAAATGATATTCTACAATACTTTTTTCATATATACCTGTAATTTTTTGGCTTCACTTCCAGAAGGTAGGGGAGAAGATGAGAGAAGAGAGGTTAAGAGACTGGTGAAGGAGAGTAAGAAGAAAGTGGATGAAGAGTTTGGGAGGAATCTGAGTGTGAAATGGAGGGAGAGTAAGAAATTGTTTTGGAAGGAGGTAAAGAAAGTAAGGCAGTGTGAAAGGGGAAATAGTAGGGGAGTGAAAGATAGGAATAATAGATTGTTGGTGGAGAAGAGAGAGAAATTGAGGAGATGGAAGGAGCACTTTGAGGATTTGTTGAAGGTAGAGAGTGAGAGCAGTGTGAGTATAAGTGGTTGGGGAATGGCTGGGAGAAGAAGAGATGAGAGGAGGGAGGAAGAGATCAGTAGGTCGGAAGTAGTGGAAGCGATGAAGAAGATTAAGCTGGGAAAGGCCCCAGGAATTGATGGAATGTGTGGTGAAATGCTTAGGTATGGGGGTGAGATTGTTGTGGAGTGGATATGGAAGTTGTGTAGATTGGCTTGGGAAGAGGGAAGGGTTCCAGAGGACTGGAAATCAGGTATAATTGTTCCTCTGTACAAAGGAAAAGGGGAGAGAGAAGTATGTGGTAACCATAGGGGTATTTGCCTTCTTAGTGTGACTGGTAAAATATATGGTAGAATACTCATTGATAGGGTTAGGCATATGACAGAGGAGCTAGTTGGAGAAGAACAAGGGGGATTTAGGAAGGGAAAAGGGTGTGTAGATCAGATATTTGTTCTAAGATGTTTAGTGGAGAAGTATCTAGAGAAGGGAAGGAAAGTGTACGCTGCCTTCATGGACTTGGAGAAAGCTTATGACAGAATAGATAGGAAAGGTATGTGGAAGGTATTAAGAATATATGGAGTGGAGGGGAAATTGTTGAGTGCTGTGAAGAGTATGTACGAGGGAGCTAGGGCTACGGTGCGAGTGGATGGAGAGCTGAGTGAGTTCTTTGATCTCAATGTGGGACTGAAACAGGGGTGTGTAATGTCTCCATGGCTGTTTAATATATATATGGATGGGGTCGTAAAGGAGGTACAAGGTAGGGCAGTGGATGTCGGGGTGGCCCTAATGAATGAGGGTGAGATTTGGAAGCTTCCGGTGTTGCTGTTTGCTGATGATACAGTATTGTTGAGTGAAGATGAATGGGAGTTGCAAGGTTTGGTGAATGAATTTGGGACAGTGTGTAGGAGGAGGAAGCTGAAAGTTAATGTAAACAAAAGTAAAGTTATGGTGTTTGAGAGGAATGAAGTCACAGAGTGTGCAGTGAGGTTGGATGGTGAGGATATGGAGAATGTGAGTGCATTCAAGTACTTGGGTAGTGTGATGAGTAAGGATGGAACTTTGGGGGATGAAGTACGTGAAAGGGTACAGCAGGGAAGGAAGGTTGTTGGCACACTGAAAGCAGTGATGAGAAATAGGGAGGTGAGTATGGAAGTTAAGAAGTCACTGCATGATGGTATTGTGATCCCTACCCTGACGTATGGAAGCGAGGCATGGACCTTGCAAGAGGGGAACAAGTCAAGAGTGAGAGCAGTGGAAATGAGTTACTTGAGAGGAGCATGTGGAGTGACATGGAGGGACAGGTTGACGAATGAAGAAGTGAAGGAACGTTGTGGGGTAGATGTGGATGTGGTTGAAAAGATTAGGAGAAATACACTGAGGTGGTTTGGACATGTGGAGAGGATGGAGAATGAAAGACTGACTAAGAGGGTGTATGTAGGTGAGGTGGAGGGAGGGAGAGGGAGGGGTAGACCGAGGATGAGGTGGAGGGATGGAGTTGAGAGGTATATGAGGGAGGGGGGGGTGAGTTGGGGGGAGGGGAGTCAAATGGTGGGTGACAGAGTGACTTGGAGGCGTTTTGTCTGCGGCCACCCTTTGCGGGATTAGGGCGTCGGGCTATAGATAGATAGATAGAGACTTCCAGAAGAGCTATTACATGTGGTTTTTCAGACATATCTCTTAATCTAGCCCCAAGTTCTTTGATTTTATCAGCAGAAAAAATATCCACATTGCTAAACATTATACAAATTCTCTTCTGAAACCTTACAGTATCACCAAGATCCTGTTTCTTTTTCAATGTATGTCTCTCCTTTTCTGTCCACTCTCAGTAAATACCTTTTCCATGGACTTCCTCTCACCACATAAAAGTTTTCCAAGCTTTTCTCTTTTCCATTCTTCTCTTTCGCCTCCTTTCTCAATTCCTTATCTCTTTCATGCTCCTCCCTGGACATGTCATGATACACACCCACTTTCCTAAATATCAGCTCTTCAACATTCTTTAATTTGTATAGGTTCCCCATTATCCTCATCTTCAAACCCCCTTTACCAATCACAATCATTGGTCTAGGTTTAACTGTTGATCCTTCATCCTCTCCCCTCATGCTGGTAATTCCACCTACAAATTTTCCAATCCTTATTACTTCTTGAATGTCACTATCATAACAAGTCAAACTTATTGCATTACAAAACTCCTTGAATATTGTCTTATCATGCCTGTCCTCTTCTGTAATTTCTAACTTATAGCCACTTCTCATCTCAACTGGTACTCCATGCAGTATTATATTATTCACTCTTCGTACCCTGTCTTGCACCTGACTAGCTGTCTCCTGCACCATTTCTTGGCTCTTTTCACTTATTTCCATATTCACCTTGCTAAATTTCTGGGCTTCCCCTTGTAATACATCCCTGTATGATTGCACCAGGTCATCTTTCACCTCACTACGTAATTCCTCCTTAACTTCACATATTTTTCCTATGTCATTTATGTCTTTTTCCACCTCCTCCAACTTTACCTGTGTTCCTCGCTCTAGTACGTCCATCCTCGCTTCCAGTTTATCCTGCCTCTTTGTCAACTCAGCAACTTGCGATAAAATCTTCTCAGCCATAATGTTGCATTTTAAGCAATACCAGTGAACAGTGCGTGTTTGATTTTCCACAAGAAACTTATAAGTATTCTTGTCTACATTCTCACAGGAAATGTGATGCCATAATCCACATAAATTACACATAAGAGCTTGATCCTTGTTACTTACTTTGGTCTTGCAATCTCCACATTGAAATACCTTGGTTTGTTGGTCAAATTTTACACGTTTCCCTCATCCAATTTTCGATTTTTCGTTAACATTTTCTAGCAGATTTGGTCATTCTAAGAATTTTTTCTTCTATGACACTGCTCTTGCAAATTGATAATAAACGAGTTACACGCGATTTACTTCCGCCAATCACAATCACAGACGAGCTCGCGCTGTGTCTGCTCACCCGCTCACATTTGAAAGTTAGTCCCGGAAAACCTAACTTTACACGTATACCTCATGCGATTTTCAACTTTTCCTTAACATTTTCAATTAACTCATCTTATACTTTATGCAATTCTAAGCCTTTTCTCTTCTATAACACTTCCGTCTTAAATTAACCGTTGGTGAGTTATGCAATTTACATTGTTATTATTTTCTATGGGAGAGAGATTTTCCCTGCCGTGGTCGGACAGTTGTGTGTGTTCGTTGGTGCGTGTTATGTGTGTGGGTGGATAAAGCGCATACGTAGCACATGATTCAGCCAATCACAAAGTAGGATTTCAAACACCCCACGCTAGGACCCGCAAGATTTGAAAGTCAGTTCATCTCCAACCGTGGACTGAGAAGCCTGCAAAATTTATTACTTCACTGCTATTTCACAGTTCTACTGGCAAGAAGATATAACTGTGGCCTTTTGTGCAATCGCATGGTAGTTTACCATCAACAGGAACAAAGTACCCAGATCAAGGCAAAAGTCTCATTTTACGTGAGGATCAGAAAGTGTTGCGCTGTCGCCCGTTACCAGTTGCCGTTACAACTACAGACGACTCTTCAGATGACGACGAGGAACTGTAAACTGCTAGGTAAAGGCATTATTTCTTATTTACACCCGGTTAGGTTAGGTTAGATGAGGTTTGGTTAATGTCATGGGAGGTCTGGGGGGCAAAGTCCCCCAGTTAGGAAGCACAGCCAGGGCTGGGGGGGTGAAGCCCCCCAGTTAGGAAACATGAACGGTCAATTTATGCTACCATAGGTAAAGCCATTATTTCGTACTTACACCCAGTTAGGTTAGGTTAACTGAGGTTTGGTTAATGTCAGGGGGAGTCTGGGGGGGCAAAGCCCCCCAGTTAGGAAACATGAACTCCCTAAGAAGCTTAAAATTATTTTTTTCCGAAGGATTTTAGTGTTTTTCGTTTGATTTTGATAACAGTTCCAGTAGGAAATCACTCGCTTTTGCGTGTTTCCCCCACCCAAAACCCAGGTTTCTCACAGGTCCCCCAGTATTCTTGGGGGGAGGGGGAAGGACCGCAAAAAAATATTTCCAACATAAAGGATTATCAGATTCAAACAACAAACACTACAATCCCTCAGAAAAATAAAATTTTAAACTTTTGGAGTTCAGTGTAAATACGAAAATTTAACAGGTTAGCTATAAAAAGAGGGCATTTCATGTGACAACAGGCATCCAACCTGAGTGTTTTCTGTTGTTTTTGGTGTGATTTTAGTTGATTTGGACGTCCTTTCCACTGGAAGTCGCTAGTGGCGTTCGACAAAAACTAGTGACTTGCGATAGAAACAAAGGTCAAAATTGATCAAATCACACCAAAAACAACAGGAAACACTCAGGTGGGATGAAAAAATCAGATGAGGGAAATGTATAAAAACTGACCGGTTTGTTTACCTTTACCGTCCTCCAGCTGCTCGCCAACCCCCCACCGCTGCCAGATGCCATGTTGCTCCTTGATATTTCTTTTGTTATTTCACTGTATTCCAAATAGTTTTTACTACTGTCTTCTACATGTCACCTTCTTCTACCGTCTATCATTTCTGATCGTCACATTATGATATTTTCCGACTTAAATAGACAAAACAGGAGAGCCCTAGCCAACACGCCTGTCCTGACCGTTTCAACTATTAACAATGGTGTTTCCTGTAAGCCATGCAACCATTTACAACGCTGGGTGGTAACCATATAACCAAACCATAAGTGCTCCCTACGTGTCAACAAGTGGGTTGGTGGAGGGTTAGTGCCCCTCCCCGTAAAACAAATAACTCAAAGTCAATGGCCACCCCTTACGGGATTATGGCATCTGGCAATAGATAGATAGATAGATAGTTTCACTGTGTGTTCAAATATAAATTATTAAAAGAAGTAGCATTATTATTTGATAAGGTCATGACTTGGTAACAGTGGAGCAATAGTTCGGACACTGTCCCAACCATCCCCCTCCTCAACTGTCCGAATCATCCCGAATCTATATAATTAGCCCATTGAGATTCTGATGACGATTTTGATCGTCATTTCAAATCCAACCTCAGAGATTCCAATGACGCTTTTAATCATCATTTTAACCCGTTAACCGCGGGGCGTCACTTTCGTGATGCTTGGGAGCAAGGGATCATACCGCGGGGCGTCACTTTAGTGATTCTGTGTTATTTTAAATTTGCCCGGGCTTTCAAGTGGTGGCTTGTATCATCTATCAGTACTGCCAATGTCCAACACTAGTCAGCACTCCTAATCTCATCTGTACTCCCATCCATTGTTGACAATTTAGCCATTTCTCCCAGTTCTTGACTCCCCTCCCTACCTCCCCTCCATTACACTCTCCTCTCGCCTGCCCGGCCGTGCTACGCTAAGTAAATCTTCCCTGGAATTTTTCACTGATTTCATCCACTGAAATAAGCCCTATGCCCTATTCTTATACCAAATAATATATACAAAAAAGAAATAAGGTGAGAGTTCCATACACCTAGAATTGGCTAATTATTACCTGACAACACCTCACGTGTGCTCGTTCACTAATTTTCGCTTGTTTATTTCCCCTTGAAATATGCTGTATATTCTATTTTCGTAATAAAAATATATATAAGGAAGGGAGAAGCCTAAGTGATATTTACATTCACCTGGAACTACCTAATTATTGCAGGCCACCACACTCAACTCTACGCTAAGTAAATCTTCCCTGGAATTTTCCACTGATTTCATCCATTGAAATAAGCCTTATGCCCTATTCTTATACCAAATAATATCTACAAACAAGAAATAAGGTAAGTGATAGTGCCATACACCTGGAATTGGCTAATTATCACCTGACAACATCTCACGTGCACTCGTTCGCTAATTTTCGCTGTTTATTTCCCCTTGAAATATGCCGTATAATCTATTCTCGTAATAAATATACACATAAGGAGGGAAGGGAGAAGCCTAAGTGATATTTAGATTCACTTGGAACTACCTAATTTATTATGTATTGTCTTGGTTTCCTGCCAATCATTTCATTGCTATATATTAGCAGGTCTCACAAGGCTGAAGTTGGCAGTATTGCACTCACCCTAGCCAGGCAGCAGGAGGCCACCACTATCAGTTTACTGTCGTCTTTCAAGGTGAAAGTATGTTGGATTTGCGCCTGTCAAATTCTGCTGGTTTTTAGCCCCATGCAAAGGGCCCTGTGACCTTTACCCCCTACTAAACCTCGTGTGGAAAGAGGTAAAGGGCTGACATATGATAGAGAGTGACTACGATCTTTCTGGTGAGTAAAACAGTGCAAGTGGAATTGTAAATAATGTGTAAACAGCAAGTGAAAGCAATGAATGTAAATATAAGTGAACAGTGGAAAATAGTTTTATAAGTTACGGTACTACAAGAGACAGTGCCTAACAGTGTAAATAAAGTGGAAATGCAAATAATGTTAATAAAATAGAGAATGTAAATAGAAATGTAAATGAGTAGTATTATAAGAATACGAGTATATATACTACGAGTAATGAAAGTGAAAGTTTCACTCTTGCATGTATGAATACTATGAGTTATGAGAGTGAAGTTGAAAGTGACATTCACTCTCAACGCTAGTATACAGGATGAGAAAGTGAATGCTACGTATTTTACTGAAAGAAATTGAATCCCTACAGTGACAATAAACTACTATATATAAGTGTTATACAGGAATAGAAATATAAAGTGTGAGGAGTTTTATGAATAATAAATGACAGAACACCAGCGGCAAACGATCAGAAGTGGGGAGGTCATACACCCTCGTAATTTTCATTGCTTTCACAGTGTTTTTTTTTTGGAGTATAGATTCCAAACTATTTGAAAATCATAGAACAGTGTTTTTAGTGATGATATCAGGCTGTGGTAATCATATTACGGGTTGTCGGGAAGTGTAAAGTGGAGACTTCGTTACCCAACTTCAGAGGTCTCCACAAGTCCTACGGTACTCTATGAAGGCTCAACAAACATCCCAGGAGAAAGCTGAAGGTATGTGCCATATGCATATGTAATTTTAATATTCTAGGACTAATAACTGACTTTTGGCAAATATTTTTAGAGAGTCTGTCGGAGCGCGAATATGCCCACGGGAGCCGCAAGTCAAAGCGAAACAAGCCCGCGGTTTAAGGGTTAAGAAACTTTGGTAAAATATTCATCATTAATCATATTTACAAGTCATAACAAAGAGACTCGAGCCTGATGTCACGGAATTGTTGCTCCATGCCTGGCGATACTGCACAGCTGGTCTAACTCATGGCTTTGTTTCTTTATCACTTTACTCTTGGCAAATATTTTTCTACAGCAGGGTATGAAATTTTTGTTTTTTGCCTAACTTCATCTCGTCATTTTTACTTTCTATATTCTTTGTTTTCCTTTTTTGAACATACTACGATAAAGCACAACTATTCAGCTTCAAAATAACACCAGAACCAGCATCCTGTCATAAAAAGTGTATTTACACTGACCAATCAAAGAAAAAGATTGCGATGCGAATGTGGCCGAGTAAAATAAAATTGTGCATCTCTTTCGCTTTACCAGGCAATAAAATGGAAAAATTACCATAATCTATATGTCATTGTAAAGGCAGTTGATTGTAGTTTTGCATGGTTTAAACCAGATTTACATATCTTTAATAGTTTTTTTTTCTAAATATTTTTCTATGGCAAGGTAAAAAAAAGTTTGTTTTTTGCCTAACTTCAACTCGTCATTTTGACATTTTATACTCTGTTCTCATTTTTTGAGCACACTACGACAAAGTACAACTATTCAGCTTTAAAATGACACCAAAACCAACATTCAATCATAAAGTGTATTTACATAGAGGGATCAAAGAAAAGCATCACGCCACGAAGATATGGGTCAGCTTGAGAGTGGCTGACTCTAGCACGGACATAGTGTGCCCGGCCCAGAAACAAGATAGGATTAATTTATGGGTACTCTCAAGTTTCACACGCGAGGATTTAACATTTGTTTTTCATAGCAATACGTTCTACATGCAACAAAGATTCACTCTGATAATATACAGTTCGATGCTTGGCATATTCACAATGGTAGGGCTTACGATATACATTCAAATTATTACACAGGAAATGCATAAAATCTGACCTGCATAAAAAAGTGTCCCACTTCCTCATTAGTGGTTCCATGTAGTCGAAGTAAACAAACTCTCCCACTTTCACGCAAGGCCTCGCACTCCCATGTCCCATACGTTTCCCAGGAAAGGCACTGTCCGAACCATCCCACTGGCCGAACCATCGCCGCCCTCCCCTACACTGTTTCCGTCCCTTCCAATAAAACTTCCACATCACTTCCTAAATTATGCGTGTTCCACCTCAGCTGTTCCTGAAATTCCTTTTTTTCGGCAGGTGATTTTTTTTTTTTTTTTTTTTTTTTTTTTTGCCATTGGCTTGTCATAGCACTCATGGTCACAGTTATGTGAGCTGCCCAGCATTAGTCGTCTGGCAAGGTCATGCAACAATTTGGAACCCTGCCGTTGATTATGGTGGTCAAAGTTCAGGCTCTAATCTGCGTAAGCACCGACTGTGACATCTGGTGAAGCTTATTGTAATTTTTTAGATACAGTGGACCGAGAATCTCAAACTTGCATATTTATACAGACGTATTATGAAGATTATTCATATAATTCTAAGTATGTCAGTCGTTCACTTACGGTTACAAAGCACACAATGAAGCATCATACGTCGCCTGATTCAATATATTTATATTTTTTTCTGTTAATATCGACCATTTGATGTCATATTTTACATTTACTATACAAATAATAAACCACCATCACTATTTTAATTCATAGAACTCAAAAATTAGTATACTTAATAAACAAAATGATATGTAAATGACGAGAATCATCCTGACGGCGAAAAGTCCTAACTTCTAACAGCGAATTGGTTTGTTATTGTTGCGATGGCGAGCGGCCTTGATAGTGAATTGTCCCGGAACCGCTGACACTAACTGGCACGTTTTAAAGATATCATGATATTAAACTAGAACAACAAGGACACACACACCTTTTGCCCTTTGGCAAGTGATGAAATCCAAGTTCGAAAATATTGGTGTTCTTCCACAAACGAAACAAGCGTGCTCCGCGTCTCTTCACCATTGCATCCACGGTTCATCCACAACACTGGGCGCTGTGTTGCATGGTAAAACAACTGTTGTTTACCATGCTGTGTAGTGTGTACGTGTAGTGTATCAGTACTCCTGACGTATGACAACATGCAGACGACATACAAGTGCCAAATCCGCCATCTATTGTACAGACCGGCAACTACTACGTGATACAGGTGACCGTGACGGCCTTGCGACGCTAGTTGTCGCCCTTGTGTTTGCTCAGTAACGTGATGAAGCGCGAAAGAATGCGGGCTGAAACAACCGTGAAAAAAATCTATCTATCTATCAATCTATAGCCCGACGCCCTAATCCCGCAAAGGGTGACCGCAGACAAAACGCCTCCAAGTCACTGTCACCCACCGTTTGACTACCCTCCCCCCAACTCACCCCCCCCTCCCTCATATATCTCTCAGCTCCATCCCTCCACCTCATCCTCGGTCTACCCCTCCCTCTCCCTCCCTCCACCTCACCTACATACACCCTCTTAGTCAGTCTTTCATTCTCCATTCTCTCCACATGTCCAAACCACCTCAGTGTATTTCTCCTAATCTTCTCAACATCATAATCTATAACCTCTTTTATGTACTGCAAAAAATAGAAGGAATGAAAATAACAAAAGAAATAAAATATCAAGGAGTAATCATCAACAGCATAAGAAATTGTTTCAGAATGACAAGAGCATTGAGAAAGCAAGGAAGCTATCCAATACCACCTATTCTGTTGCTGCTAGAAGTTGTAACAAGATGATGATTGGGAAAACTTTTTGGAAAGGGCTGGCTGTACCTTTTTATTTCTATGCAACAGAGGTAGTAAGCTTCACCAAAGAAGAAATAAATACAGAAAGTAGAAAATCAAGTATATAGAGGGATATTACAAGCACCAACATCTGTGGCAAATAGTGCCATGAGAGTAGAAAAGGGAACCTCATCCTGCATGAGACATGGCATCAAGGATTCTCTTCACGAAACATATAGAAAATGAAGGAAATAAGCTCAAACAGTACCGTATGAAGAAGGAAAAACAAAGTGGATAAAACAGCTGTAGGTCTACTTAAAAACTTGAAACCTGAGCCTAACAAATTAGAGATGTGACAGAAAATGAACTAAAGGTCAGAGACTGGGAGACCTTAAAATGGAAAGAGGAAATAAACACCAAAACTGCAGTACTCACACCCTCTACAGACAGTATAAATGCAACATAAAAGAAGTAACATGGTTTGGCAGTACTGAATGATCAAGCCTCCTAATAAAAGCTAGAATAAATACATTAAAATTAAACTGGAGGAAGCGACACCAGAACCAAGACACACCATGCCCTTCATGTGGAGAATTGGAAGAAACACAAGAACACTTTATACTGTACAGTACTTGAATGTCCTGCTTATGACACCATTAGAGGAGAAGATATATCTTCATGCAAAGAACATATCAACATGAACAAGAAAAAATGGCAGAGGCACTACTGTATTATTAACAGCAGAAAGCCAACACATAGAAGAAAAGAAAAGATTCATCACACAAGTATGGAAGAAAAGAAGTCAAATAATGAAAAATGAGGAAGTGTAAGTAAATGACGATGACACAAGGGAGCCTTAGCAAAGGCAATGCCAACACTTTACCGGACGGGACATTAATACTTCCCTCCTCTGTGCCCTGCTACAATCCTGCCTCTGAGAATGTTCCATTTTTTTTTTATTCAGCACACACAATGACTAAATTATATTTTCATGCACTTTATTAATATTCTTTATTAATCTAGTACTGGTATCAGTATTTGTTCATTAAAACATGAAATGCCAAAGGTAATCTGTTACACAGTAACATGTACAGTATTAATTATCATTTTTTCTCCTGTTTCAAAGTACAGTATTAAGAAAACATTAATGCATTATAGGTAAACAGATGCTACATTAAAACAAAAACAACATAATTTCTTTGTCGTGAGCTTCAAACAGTATAAGAGTGAGACTGACACAAACTTTTATTGACTCAAAAGCTCCATATTGCGGCCTGCTATAAAGTGAAGCATGGAAGACGTAAAGAGACATCAAACTCACCAAACACACAATCTGGAAACACAAATCCGCAAGGCAGAAAAGATTCTTAAATATTTTCGGGGTGGAAAAACGAAATTTGACCAAGAGAGAAAAAAAAGAATTTTGAGACGTGCTGTCACAGAATCAAAACTCTCTTTAAAATACATTGTTCAGCCCAAAGCCACTGGAGTTTTGAATCATATATGTCGACGTAAAGCCACCAGAGAAAATACACCATATGACAGACAGCAAAAACTTTTACAAGGTTAGTGATTGATTTGATCTGAATTGATAATTTTATTGTTGAGAAAGTTACAGAGTACTGATACAATAAAAGAAGATGGTGGATCGGTGCTATTTTACATGTTGCCAGTATGCAGTTCAGGGATATTATCACCATAAACACATAGTATGATAACCAAAATGTAAGGTGAGCATTCTGCCGCAGCAGGGTAGGTTAGGTTAGGTTAGGTCCAGAAAAATATACTGCACAACCTGGGGGTGTATTGGCAACTTGTAAAAATTTACTGGTGGATCTTACCACACACCTTCAGCAAGACAAATGATATAGCTGCAGTCAGTGGTAATAAAATTAACAAAAGGGGATGGTGGATTTTGCCACACACCTCCCTCAACAATATTTTTTATACAATCAGTGGGCATAAAATCAGTACCGTAATTATTGGCTATATATAGTATGCACTGAAAGATGTAGTTGGATATATAAGGTTTGGTATACAGGCATAAGCCTACTGTGGTTAAATGATGTAATTGGTTAGCAACGTTGGGTCTGGTTAGTACTTGGATGGGTGACCGCCTGGGAACACCAGATGCTGTTGGCATCCCTACGTGTCAATTGGGGTTGGTGGAGGATTAGTGCCCCTCCCTGTAAAACAATTAACTCTAAGCCCTTGGTCACCCCGTTTGGGATACATGGCGTCTGGCAATGAATGAAAACAATCCTATCGTTAGGCAGGGTATCATATATCAGGGTACTTTTAAGACCGAGTGGCAAGAGTGAAAGATGAGTTTTGGGCGAGAATAGAATCATGTATGGACAAATTTGAGAGGAGCGAGAGAGTGCTTTTGATTGGAGACATGAATGGCAAAGTTGGGAATGTACAAGTGGATGGAGTGGTTGGTCAGTGGGGTGTGCCAGCTGAAGTAGATGGGAATGGTAGTGCTTTGGTGGACATCTGTGCTGGTAAGGGGTTGGCAATAGCCAACAACTACGTTAGGCATAAGATGATCCACCAGTATACATGGAGAGTACCGGTAATGGAAAGGCAATGATAGACTACGTGTGTGTGGATGAGCGAATGAGAAGACAAGTGTTGGTGCAAGAGTGTGGAGAGGGTGGGGGAATGGAGTCTCGGACCATCACTTAGTGATGGCCAAGGTAAAGCTGCAAAGAAAATGGTTGAGGAGATGAAGGAGAAGACAGGAGGAAACAACTGTGCGAAGAGTGGAGAATTTCCAAGATAGTGAGAAAATGGCAGAGTATAAGAGCATAGTGGAAGAAAGATTGGGAAGGTATGAGCTAGAGCAGATGGAAGGGGTGGAAGACGTACTGGTATGTAAGATATTCATGGAGGAGATAGGTGCACTGTGTGAGGTGGTTTGTGGAGTGAGGAGGAGATGCAAGGGACAGCATGGTGGAATGATGAGGTGAAACGAGCTGTGGAACAAAAGAAGGCATATAGTGAATGGTTAACAAGTAGAAGTAGGGGAGAAGGTGAGAGAGAGAAGAGAGAGGTATATGTGAGCAGGAGAAGGGAGGTGAAGAGACTGGTGAAGGAGAGTTAGAAGAAAGTGGATTAAGAGTTTGGGAGGAATCTGAGTGTGAAATGGAGGGAGAGTAATAAATTGTTTTGGAGGAAGGTAAAGAGAGTAAGGCAGTGTGAAAGGGGATATAGTAGGGGAGTGAAAGATAAGAGTAATAGATTGTTGGTGGAGAAGAGAGAGAAATTGAGGAGATGGAAGGAGCACTTTGAGGATTTGTTGAATGTAGAGAGTGAGAGCAGTGCGAGTATAAGTGGTTGGGGAATGGCTGGGAGAAGAAGAGATGAGAGGAGGGAGGAAGAGATCAGTAGGGCGGAAGTAGTGGAAGCAATGAAGAAGATTAAGTTGGGAAAGGCCCCAGGAATTGATGGAGTGTGTGGTGAAATGCTGAGGTATGGGGGTGAGATTGTTGTGGAGTGGATATGGAAGATGTGTAGATTGGCTTAGGAAGAGGGAAGGGTTCCAGAGGACTGGAAATCAGGTATAATTGTTCCTTTATACAAAGGGAAAGGGGAGAGAGAAGTATGTGGTAACCATAGGGGTATTTGCCTACTTAGTGTGACTGGTAAAATATATGGTAGAATACTCATTGATAGGTTAGGCATATGATAGAGGAGATAGTTGGAGAAGAACAAGGGGGATTTAGGAAGGGAAAAGGGTGTGTAGATCAGATATTTGTTCTAAGATGTTTAGTGGAGAAGTATCTAGAGAAGGGAAAGCAAGTGTATGCTGCCTTCATGGACTTGGAGAAAGCTTATGACAGAATAGATAGGCAAGGTATGTGAAAGGTATTAAGAATATATGGAGTGGAGGGGAAATTGTTGAGTGCTGTGAAGAGTACGTACGAAGGAGCTAGGGCTACAGTGCGAGTGGATGGTGAGCTGAATGAGTTCTTTGATCCCAATGTGGGACTGAAACAGGGTTGTGTGATGTCTCCATGGCTGTTTAACATATACATGGTTGGGGTTGTAAAGGAGGTGCAAGGTAGGACAGCGGATGTGGGGGTGGCTCTAATGAATGAGGGTGAGATTTGGAAGATTCGGGTGTTGCTGTTTGCTGATGATACAGTATTGTTGAGTGAAGATGAATGGGAGTTGCAAGGTTTGGTGAATGAATTTGTGACATTGTGTAGGAGGAGGAATCTGAAAGTTAATGTAAACAAAAGTAAAGTTATGGTGTTTGAGAGGAATGAAGTCACAGATTGTACTGTGAGGTTGGATGGTGAGGATATGGAGAATGTGAGTGCATTCAAGTACTTGGGTAGTGTGATGAGCAAAGATGGAACTTTGGGGGATGAAGTGTGTGAAAAGGTACAGCAAGGAAGGAAGGTTGTTGGTTCACTGAAAGCAGTGATGAGAAATAGGGAGGTGAGTATGGAAGTTAAGAAGTCACTGCATGATAGTATTGTGATCCCTACCCTGACGTATGGAAGCAAGGTGTGGACCCTGCAAGAGGGGAACAAGTCAAGAGTGAGAGCAATGGAAATGAGTTACTTGAGAGGAGAATGTGGAGTGACGTGGAGGGACAGATTGACAAATAAAGAAGTGAAGGAACGTTGTGGGGTGGATGTGGATGTGGTTGAGAAGATTAGGTGAAATACACTGAGGTGGTTTGGACATATGGAGAGAATGGAGAATGAAAGACTGACTAAGAGGGTGTATGTAGGTGAGGTGGAGGGAGGGTGAGGGAGGGGTAGACCGAGGATGAGGTGGAGGGATGGAGTTGAGAGGTACATGAGGGAGGGGGGGGTGAGTTTGGGGGAGGGTAGTCAAATGGTGGGTGACAGAGCGACTTGGAGGCGCTTTGTCTGCGGCCACCCTTTGCGAGATTAGGGCGTCGGGCAATTGATAGATAGATACCCGGTAGACTTTTAAGATGTAAAGTAATGTGGAGCATATGCCAGCCTTGGGTTCCCCCCCCAACCAAGCACAAAACCCATCCAAATGAGCCCAAAAACAAGTTGAAAGCCAGTCTAAATTGCCTAACAGCTGTCAGGGAAGCTAACCTAAGTCTAACACCTGTAACTCACTAAAACCAACAAATAAAATCTGAAAATCATCAAATATTCTGGTAAGTCTGGAAAAAAATCAAGCTTAGTAAACTGTACCCCAAAATGACAATGTTCACCCCACCTCTGGCTAAAACATATTACCCTAATCTAAGTCTAAAAACAGTTTATAAATCGACCTAAACACACAATTTTAGTCTAAAATATAATCAAAATCGGAAAAAAAAAATCAAAACCCATCGTTAAACTGGGGTCTGGCCATCGTTAGGCAGGGTATGGTGGTATTTCTGCCGCCATCGCCAAGCCGGGGTATTGTATATTGAGATACTGTACAGTAGGCCTATTACGTTACAAATATAGTATATGGAGTAGATGGGAAGTTGTTGAATGCTTTGAAGAGTATGTATGAGGGTGCTAAGGCTACAGTGCATGTGGAGAGTGAACTGAGTGAATTTTTCTGTTTGAAGGTTGGGTTGAAACAGGGATGTGTCATGTCTCCATGGTTGTTCAGTTTGTATATGGATTGTGTTATAAAAGAGGTACAAGGTAGGGTAGTGGATGTTGGAGCAGCCCTAATGAGAGAGGGCAGTGTTTGGAAACTCCCTGTACTGTTGTTTGCAGATGATACTGTGTTGTTAAGTGAAGATGAAGGGGAGCTTCAAGGCTTGGTGGATAAGTTTGGGAGAGTGTGTAAGAAACGGAATCTAAAGGTGAATGTAGGGAAGAGTAAAGTTATGGTCTTTGAGAGAAATGAAGTCAGTGACTGTCAGACATGGGGTAATAGTAATATGTAATAGTAATAGTAATAGACTATTACAGGGTTTTCAAAGTAATAGTAATAGTAATAGATCACAAGTTCCTGGTTGTAATAGTAATAGAAGGCAAAGTAATAGATAATTGTATATTACTTTCCCATTACAGACACTTCTTTAGTACCATTCACCATAATCAATAAAAACAGCCTTCTCACCTTGGTTACCTGTTGGCTGCTCTCCAAGCTGCAGGTACACCACAGGAGACCGTGCAGAATGGAGAATGGTCAACAGGCCATCAGGTGATCTAGACAAACTTGTGCATTCAGTGGAACAGCCTCCCAACGATAATGAAAAAAAACATTTTCAGTTTAATTAATACCGTTATCATAAATAGAAATAGTAATAGATGACCAAGTAATAGTAATAGATAACCACTAAAGTAATTATAATAGTAATATAATAGAGAGCAATTGAAATTAATAGTAATAGTAATAATAATAGAAACCCAGTAATAGACCCCATGTCTGGTGACTGTACAGTGAGGTTGGATGAGGAGGAAATGGAAAATGTGAATTCATTTAAGTACTTGGGTATTGTGATGAGTAAGGATGGAAGTTTGGAGGGTGAAATGGTTGGAAGGGTACAGCAAGGAAGAAAGGTTGCTGGTTCCTTGAAGGCAGTGATAAGAAATGGGGAGGTGAGCATGGAAGTGAGAAAGTCACTGCATGACAGTATTGTGATACCAGCTGTAATGTATGGAAGTGGAGCTTGGACCTTGTTGTAGGAACACAAGTCAAGAGTGAGAGCAGAGGAAATGAGTTATTTGAGGGGAGCATGTGGAGTCACATGGAGAGATAGACTGACAAATGAGGTAGTGAAGGAGCATTGTGGTGTGGATGTGGATGTGATAAGAAGCATTAGGAGAAACGCACTGAGGTGGTTTGGCCATGTGGAGAGGATGGAGAGTGAGAGACTGATGAGGAGAGTGTATGAGAGTGAGCTGGAGGGGGGAAGAGGGAGGGGGAGGCCAAGGATGAGATGGAGGGATTAAGTGGAAAGATATGTGAGAGAGGGGGGTGTGAGCTGGAAGCAGGGCAGTGAAATGGCGGGGGACAGGGTGACATGGAGGCGATTTGTTTGTGGCCACCCCTTACGGGATTAAGGCGTCTGGCAATAGACAGATAGAGATTACATACAGGAGTGATTATTAATGGCAGGGCAGCAGAGCAATAGTTGCAGTCAAAGTTGCTGACAGTGCACCGCCCTATCAGTGAAGCAAGTGGGGCCGCTGAGTGATGGCAAAAAAACACCCACCCACTCAACACCACACACTCCCTCTGGCTGACTCCCTCTCAGCTTCACAACTCTCCAATTCTATTCATCATTGTTGCACACCAGTGTTTTCTTGTGCATTGTCTTGCGTGGTATATTTGTTAGTGGCAGTTTCTAAGTTATTTGATGTTGTCTGTGCGGCTGTAATGGAAATAGACAAGTAAAATACATTTAATATTGAGTAACATCCATCCATCCACCCATTGCCAGACGCCATGTATCCCATCCCAAATGGGGTGGTCAAGGGCTTAGAGTTAATTGTTTTACAGGGAGGGGCACTAATCCTCCACCAACCCCACTTGACACGTAGGGATGCCAACAGCATCTGGTGTTCCCAGGCGGTCACCCATCCAAGTACTAACCAGACCCAACGTTGCTTATCATTTTACATATTCACTAAAGTAATCCCTCATTTATTTGGACATAATAGAGCCAAAGGCATGTCCGGGTAGTGGAAGCATCCGGATAATGAACACTGTTCCCCTACCATACCCAGACCCTACCCATACCCACCTCCAACCTATACCTAAACTATTTGTTCAGTACCCATGCTTAATTTGGCAGTGTTTTCTGGTCATTTAGGCATATTTAGACTTCAGAACACACATCGGCATATCAATAGTAATGCTAAACACCAAGAAAACCATTCAGAAAAACCACTGAAAACCCCAAAACACCCCACCTGTACACTACTGTAATACTGTATGTAGAGTACCTCTCTTTATTTTTAGTTTTTCCAGTCATTGTGGCATATTTTGACATCAGAACATACATAGGATGATCCAAAATAGTAAACACCAAGAAAACCATGCAAAAAAGGAAAAAAACACTGAAAACCAAAAAACCCCCTACCTAAACACTACTGTATGTACAGTGCCCACCTTATTTTGGTAGTTTTGTCCAGTCATTCTGACATATTTTGACATCAAAACATGCATAGGATTATCCAAAATAATTTTCGGCACCAAGAAAACCACTCAAAAAAAAAAAAAAACTGAAAACCAAAAAACACCCTATGTACCTAAACACTAGTGTGTGTACGGTACCCCCCCCCCCCATTTCTGGCTCAGTTTTCAAGTCATTCTGCCATATTGTGACTTCAAAACACACTTAGGAATTTCCTCAATAAATTTTAACACCAAGGAAACTATGAAAGAAACCTAAAGTTACCCGCCGAAAAATATTGGGTTGGGGAACTTACCACCCAGTGCAGTGCACCACTGCCAGGCTTTGCAACCCGCCACCTCCAGCAGGTGTAGAGTTGTTCCATGTGGTCTAGTGGCAAACAGTAGCACCTAACATAGGTCTAGAAACTCCTCATCATCATCATCCTCAACCTGCTGGAGCTGGGCGATGAACAGTGACATGCAGTGCGGTGACAGTGGCCTACCCACCTCAGGAGACTGAAGACGGCCGCAAACTTACGTCCAACGGAGACTCAACAGCTGTCGACATGCTCAGTTGCAGGTCCGAAGGTGAAGGTGGGAAATGAGCCGGTGGTGGTGGTGGTGGTTAGAATGGGATGGCACTCAATGGCATGGCACTCATTGGGGTCGCAGGCTTGAAGAATGAGTTGATCCTGGTCTGATAATAGGACCGATGATTCTGCCAAAGGATGACAGCATCTCGGACTTCCCACAGCTCCATCACCAGGCGGAGTGGCACAAACTCCCTGTCACAGTATGGGTGTGCAGCATACTCCAGCACCCCATCCAGGTAGCCGTGGATGAGACGAAGCATTGAAGGAGTTGCAGAGGGCTGCGAGTCAGGGTCCTCATCCTCGTCCTCATCGGTCCCGCTGTCCTCTTCTGTGCCCACAGGGGCAGCAGTGGTGATCTCATCAGACATGGTCTGGTAACCAGGATCATCATCGTCGTCGTCCAACCAATCCCACACGTCATCCACGTCCACCTGCTCTCCTGCCTGTCTAGGGCAACTGTGGAAATCATCCATGTCAAACCCCTCAAAGTCGTGCTCGGCATCGATTCCCTGCAGGAGATGAGACCAACCGCTTTCCACTTTGGAGGGTTTTCGTGGAGACTTCCTTCCACTCGTTCACCCAGTTGAACACTGCAGACTTCAGGTCATAACGCCGAAGATTCTGCAAGGTCTGCTCCCCACATGTGTCCTTGACTGCGTCCTTGTCCTCCAGCACCACCATCACCTCGTTCAGGAACCTCCGACGGTACAGTCTCTTTGCAGCCACGATAACACCCTGGTCCATTGGTTGAATCAGAGCAGTTGTATTAGGTGGCAGAAACATGCACCTAACCAGCTCGTCAACAGCAACCAAATCCTTCTCAGACGGATGCCAGGAGTGCCTTCACCTGGTCGCGAGCAATTCCAAGGACCTCCGTTTGGTAACAGATAACCTCCTTGACGAAATGTCTGTGGAACCAGTCTCTGAAGATCTTAGTGGTAAACCAGGCCTTCACAGAATGGTACCACACAACAGGCAGGCTATCCATCAATTCACAGAGACACTCCGGTCCCACGCACTGGCACACCAGCACCACGTTGCTGGTGAAACCACACCAATGTCAACCAGTTGTTAATGGCGTGCCGGGCCTGGGCTATTACATTCCTCTTGCTGCGACATGTGCTTTCAGCAAAGTCCTGTCCGTACTCCATAAGTTTGTTGTGTGACTTCTTGATGTTGAACAATGTTGAACGGAGTAGATCATATTCGCAAAGAATGCGTCCTGTGTTCCAGCCTGCATAAACCTTGCCCAGTATCTCACGTTTCTTCTCCATATTCAGAACCTTCCTCTTCTGCTTCTCAGGTGGTGGTGAGGCCATCACAACACACAAGAATACAGCAGAGCAGGGCCACAACCTGAGGAAGGAAGGGGACCACCACAAACGCAACTGCAATCACAGCCATCGTTGCAAGCGCTACCACTCATGAGTGGCAGAAGGGCGGGAACTGAGGTGCAGGCTTGTGTTGGCCGACAAGCAGCACAGCGCTTCCGTATCGCACCCAACGGTTGCTTTCAAGCACACACGAAGCAACATGCAGCTAACTGACATCAGCATATGAGGTTCACTTCTGTTTGCCCAGGCAAGGGTTAGTACATGACAGCAACAGCAGATGACCAGTAGATCACCGCCTCAGGCAGTGTATGACTAATGTGGCCTGCCAGGTGACTCTGACCATTTGGTAGGGAAGCAGACAGGCGCACATGGTGGGGGGTTTCCACACAAGCCTAAGCCTGGAGGTCAGGGGACTCCCGCCATTTGGTGTAAAGGCGGACAGGCGGTTTTACTGTACATTTACTCATGGCTTTTGGTCTGTGTTAACGCGCATTGGCCACCGGAACCTTTCAGCCAGCAACGATGCTCGCTTCCTCTGTTAAAAAAAAACATGGAATTTTCTTGAAGATATGCTCAATGTGTTTCCCAGGCAAAAATACATCGGTTATCTTTACCTAACCTTTCCAAACCTAATCTATTCCATTAGGGCTGCTTGGCTAAGGTGGCTGACTGTGGTACTGAAACGAATACCCATACCAAATGGAAGTGTCCTGTACTTACACACATACTGTAAGTACTGTCATATGCATTGGTACAGAAATTACTGTACAATATTGATGTTGTAATCATATCGTTGGAAGGAATATCTCTCTCTCTCTCTCTCTCTGTACGTGTGTCTCCTGGTGGCCACGTGACTTTCGACCTTCGGTATAGAGGCAGACGGGCACTGTCACCGAACATGTACTTGTGGCTCATGGTCTGTGTTACAGTCTCAGTGACAGTAAGGAAAGAGTTAGCCCGGTGGCCGTGCAATATTGGACATTGGGTGGGGATGCGTACGGACGTTTTGACACCTCTTGCTGGTTACAGTCGTATTGCTTGGGTGCTTTAGGCTCATTGGAAGCGATCGGACCAGCGCGCAACTTTGACCATTTAGTACAGGGGTGGACGGACATTTTAGCTCTGGTTGTGGGTTATGGACTACTTCCTGCTTACGGCTCGAGCCCAGCGGCCATGATACCAAATGTTTGGACTTGTCAGCTGGCCGGCCGAATTTCTCGGGCACTGTTACATCCAGATAATAGCATGTAAATTCAGATAATGGTTTAATAGAGCCAAGGTCCAGTGTCTGGATACTGAACACTTCTGGATAATGAGCTTCCAGATAATTGAGGCATCACTGTACTTTTAGTTGTTTGTATATTTTGCCTGTGTCGCTCAATAGTACACAATAGTGTTTTATCCCTGACACTGGCCAGAGGACATTTGATAGTGATTCTAGCTAGGTAGCATAAAGCTTGATGAATGTTACTGGTCTGTGTATGATACACAGAAGGATAACCAATGATAGTAGGTGTAAATATACATGTTTGAATGTAGTGCTTCCTAGAACTGTGGTACAAATTCAGGATATTCACAGAGAATGGGATGTAACAGATTCTCAGTGATCAACCCTGTGATTTGCTCAGTCAGCGTCAAGCGTTGTGGGTTTCTGTACTTAGCCATTAGTGGACATTCCATTATGTAATGATGAAGTGTGTGTGCCACCGGCCCCCCACAAACTGCTCATGGTACTGGATCTTCTCTGGTGAATTCCCACTAATATTTATAACCTAGTCTCATGACAGCAGCATCATAAAGTCCACCTCACAGGCCATATGTTACTTGAGTATTCTGAGACACATTTACATAGTGAAGAGAGCGGTGCTGCTGATTGCCATGCTGTCATGAAGCTGCCTATACAGTAAGAGTCCTCTCATTCGGCATCTCTGGGACCAAGCAGGTACTGAAAGAGCAGAAACTTTCAGATGACTGGGAAAACCTGCCAAAAATTTCTAGCAATCATGGTCGGTCACCCCAGTGCAATCACAGTGTGTAGCAAGTATTATTGGTCAACCCAAAGCACTGAATATTTAATAAACAGCTTATACTTAGTGTATTTAATGATACAGTACACATGAACTTACCTTGACCTAGGTGTATTTACATATGGACACCATAAATAGCACGTCAAAGTTTCCAAACTTTTGAAGGGTCCCACTCACAAAGCCAGACACTCGCAAGTCATGATGGGCGACGGCTCATGCACTGTAGGCAAGCAGAAATCTCCAAATGCGCTGAGCTGCAGGTGAACTGTTAAAATTTTTGCGTTAAATATGACTTCAAAACGTGCTAGATATAGAAGAAAATCTAACATATATTGCTGCTAAATTATTATGGAAAGCATTAGATCTAGCGCCAACAGCACCAAATTGACAACTATGGGCGCATGGGTACCAGCAGCGACGGCGACCTGTCGTGGATGTCGATCGTCTTAGCATATGTGCCTGAAGACCAGAGAACTTTCTTGATGGGACTATTTATGAAAACCGCTGAAGGACCAGAAATACCATAAGACCAGATGCCGAATGAGAGGAATATTACTGTACTGTACTCAGTTTTTTTTTTTTTTCCTCTGAGACAAAGATGCACTTGACAGGTTGGTGATGATTGCCTGAATGCAGCATGACTGAGTAACATTTACAGGCAAGTCCCGGTTAACAAGCAACCACTTAACGAGAATTCGCAATATGAGGTCTTGAAATTTGTGCCACCGCCTGTTTAATGAGCATGTAAAATCCCCCAAAATGACAACTTACAAGAATTGATACGAGGGTCGTGCCACAGCTGTCTGCCTTGTTTACCTAGTGCACTAGGTAAACACGGCGGACAGCTGCAGTGCCGTTAGCTAAGAAATGAGTTGCACGCTAGCTCTGTGAGCCTCGTCCCACATTATGTTCATAAGCATTCTTCCAGCCAAGCAGTCAAGGTCGGTCTTGAAGCGTGCTTTTTTTCTGTACCCAAGATTACTGTCACCATGTCTTCTAAGCATTCCATTGCGACCCCTAGTGCTCCCAGTACCTGTATTAAGCGTGCTCAGCTTTCTGTCTCTGTCACCCAGAAACTGGAGATAATTAGGTAGCACGATAGTGATGTACGCGTGGTTGAGCTTTGCTTTACCTACAAGCTTGTTTTGGTGGCTTTGGGGGAGGTTGCTCGGAGGACTTGCTCCCTAACCTTGTTTTTCTCGTAAGTTCTTCACTTCGTTTAACGAGAATTTGGCTAACGAGCAGAATCCTTGCTCCCAGTTAGCTTGTAAATTTGGGACCCGCCTATACTAGCTAACCCAGATTTCCCCCTCAGATATATGTTGTCAATCAATAATGCTAACAAGTAAAAAGATTGTGAAGTAATGCTGCATTCAGCCAATCATCACCAACCTGTAATATCCCGGCTAGCAACAGAGCTGATTGTGCTTTTAATGGAAGTGTAATTACATTCAGTCATAGTTCTTAAGCTTTATGAGCAAGGCCATCTGCCTTTTTGTTGTAGGGAATCCCTATACACAGTGGCGTACCTAGAGATTTGGGGGCCCGGGGGGCTAGGTTCTTTGCTGGGCCCCCCCCCAGAGGGGGGCCCCGCAAAGAACCTAGCCCCCCTCATTCTCAAAACTTATCTAATATCTCAGCCAGAATTGTTGGGATGATAAATATATATATTTTTAAATACACCTACTAATAAAAAAACTTATAAATTTTTAAGGCTTTGGGGGGCCCCCCTCAATTGGGGGCCTGGAGGCCAGTTTCAAACAGCCCCCCCCCCTGCCTCCCCCCTCAGGTATGCCACTGCCTATACAGTAACCCCCGTACTATCCAGACGCCCACTTTCCGGACACCCCACTTACCGGACATTGTGGGCCTGGACCTCCGGAACCCAGAAATGGCCAAAAAAAGAAAAAAATCCCCCCAAAATCCAATTTTTTCCCCTCCCGTAATTTGAAATTGCCGCGCGGCACTGAACAGCTGTTTACACCACGGCCCATTCACCCCTTCCTTCCTCCCCCCTCCCCTGTCAGGGTTACCATTTGGTATTTTTCATTACCAAATGTGGACCAATTTGGTAATGAAAAATTCTTTTAGTAATGAATCAGAATAATGCATTACCAAACGGATTTTTCACATGTATGAGGATACACAGGATGGAGATGGTGGATTGTTTGCTGTCTCTGATTAATCTGCTACCCTACATAGCGTGAAAATAATCAACATGCTGTTAATTATAAGGAAAGTGATTACATTATAGATTGGCCTGGGAGGAAGGTAGAGTCCCGGAGGATTGGAAGTCAGGTATAATTATTCCCTTGTACAAAGGAAAAGGGGAAAAAGAAGTGTGTGGTAATCATAGGGGATTTGTCTTCTTAGTATAATAGGAAAAGTGTATGGTAGGATACTTATTGACAGAGTTTGAGAAAGAACAGAGGAATTAGTTGGAGAAGAACAGGGAGGCTTTAGGAAGGGAAGAGGTTGTGTTGATCAGATATTCATTCTTAGATCTTTAGTGGAAAAGTTTCTAGAGAAGGGAAAGAAGTTGTATGCGGCATTCATGGATTTGGAGAAAGCATATGACAGGGTGGATAGACAAGGATTGTGGAAAGTGTTAAGAATATATGGAGTAGATGGGAAGTTGTTGAATGCTGTGAAGAGTATGTACGATGGTGCGAAGGCTGCAGTGCGTGTGGATGGTGATCTAAGTGAATTTTTCTCTTTGAAAGTTGGGTTGAAACAGGGATGTTTCATTTTTTTTTTTTTTTTTTTTTTCTTGCGAGGAAGAAGGAACCAAAGGCCATGAGCCCGCAGTAACAGTTCCCTCCAAGAGAAAAACAAAATACAATAGAGAGCCAAGTTCAAGATCCGATCATTTTGAGATGCCTGGACACACTGCGTTTGAAAGATGGAGATCATAGGCAGCAGGAAATACAGACAGAGGGAGACAGTTCCAGAGCTGACCTGTTGCATAAATGAAAGACTGGGAGTAACAGTTAACTCTTGCATTAGAGAGTTGGACAGAAAATGGATGAGAGTTTGCTGCCAGATGGGTGCTACGTGCCCGTTGTAGAGGTGGAGGAATGCAAGCAGACAGTTCAGAGGAGCAGTGACCATTAAAGTAGCGATAGAAAAGAGATAAAGATGCAACAGTGCGACGAAGAGACAGAGGTTGAAGGGAGTCAGTAAGAGGAGGAGAGATAATGAGACGAAAAGCCTTTGACTCCACCCTATTGAGAAGAGCTGTATGTGGGGAGCCTCCCCACACATGAGAGTTGTACTCCACACAGGGGCGGATAAAACCCCTGTATAGAGTCAACAATTGTGCGGGGGTAAAGAAAGAGCGGAGTTGGCTTAGCACACCCAGTCTCTTGGAAGCAGATTTTTACAAGAGATGTAATATGATCTTTCCAAGATAAGTCCTGTGTAAATGAAACCCCAAGCATGTTCAAGGATGATGCAGGATTAAGCTGAATATTATTAAACATTAGTGGGTATACCTGTGGAAGATTTTGTCGGGTTGATAGGTGTAAGAACTGAGTCTTAGATGCATTAAAAACAACCATATTATTTTTACCCCAGTCAGAGATACGAGCCAAGTCAGACATTAGGTGTGCCATAGCCTCATCCCTTGTTTGTTGAAGTAACTGTTGAGATGGGCGTTGCGGGAACCGAATGGAAAGGTGAAGGGTGGAGTCATCAGTTTATGAGTGGATAGGGTTAGATGTACAGCTTAGAAGATCATTGATGAATAAAAGGAAGAGAGTTGGTGAAAGGACAGAGCCCTGAGGAACACCACTGTTGATAGATCTAGGAGAAGAACGATGGCCGTCTACAACAGCGGCTATAGAACGACCAGAAAGGAAGCTAGCGATGAAGGCACAGATAGAAGGATAGAAACCGTAGGAGGGCAGTTTGGAAATTAAAGATTTATGCCAGACTCGATCGAAAGCCTGTGAGATGTCAAGTATGGCAAAGCATTCGCCAAAGTCCCGAAAGGAGGATGACCAGGAGTCTGAAAGGTAGGTGAGAAGATCGCCAGTGGAGTGTCCCTGACGGAACCCATACTGACGATCGGAAAGAAGGTTGTGATAGGAAAGATGCCTTAAAATTTTTCTATTGAGAATTGACTCGAAAACTTTTGAAATACAGGACGTTAAAGTAATTGGACGATAGTTGGAGGGTTGGGAGTGGTCACCCTTCTTTGGGACTGGCTGAATGAGAGCAAACTTCCAGCAAGAAGGAAAGGTACAAGTTGACAGACAAAGGCGAAAGAGTTTGCCTAGGCAGGGTGTAAGCACAGAAGCACAGTTCTTGAGAACAACAGGAGGGACCCCATCAGGCCCATATGCCTTGTTAGTACTGAGGCCAGTGATGGCAGAAAATACATCAACTGAAGAAATTTTAATGTCAGCCATGAGGAAGTCAGAGGGGGGAAGAGATGGGGGAACAGCACCGGAATCGTCTAAGGTGGAATTGGAGGAGAAAGTCTGTGCGAAGAGATCTGCTTTATCAGTAGAAGAAATAGCTACAGAACCATCAGAGTAGAAAAGAGGAGGGAAGGATGATGAGGTAAAGTTGTTAGAAAGATTTTTGGCAAGGTGCCAGAAGGAGCGGGAAGAATTCGAGCTGGAGAGTTGAGAGCATTTAGTATGGATGAAATTATTTTTAGTAGAGCGAAGAACAGACTTAGCACGATTCCAGGCAGAAACGTAAAGATGATGTGATTCAGGGGTGGGTTGGCTCCGGTACCTTTTGTAGGCCCTCTCCTAGTTGCGGACAGCATTAGAACAAGCGTGATTAAACCAAGGCTTTCTTGCGTTAGTCAAAGGATATGAGAAAGGAATGTATGCTTCCATGCCCGAGAGAATAATCTCCGTAATGCGCAAGGCACACTCAGATGGCTCCTGGCCATGGAAGCAATAATCATTCCAGGGAAAATCAAAGAAGTACTGCCTGAGGGCCTCCCAGTCCGCAGCTCCAAAATGCCACAGACGACGTTTCCCTGGAGGGTCCACCGGCCGTATCAGAGTGATAGGACATGTTAAGGTAATAAGGTTATGATCGGAGGAGCCCAACGGAGAGAAAAGATTAACAGAGTAAGCAGAAGGAGTAGTTGTGAGGAAGAAGTCAAGTATGTTGGAGCTCTCTCCAAGGCGGTCAGGGATACGGGTAGGGTGCTGTACAAGCTGTTCTAGGTCATTAAGGATAGAAAAGATGTAGACTTGTCCACCAGGTGGATCCGTGAAAGGAGAGGAGAGCCAAAGGTGGTGGTGAACATTGAAATCTCCTAAAATGGAGATTTCAGAGAAAGGAGAAATGGATAGAATGTGTTCCATCGTAGAAGTAAGATAGTCGAAGAATTTTTGATAGTCAGTAGAATTAGGGGATAAGTAAACAGCACAGATACATTTAGTCTCCAGATATATATGTCTCCATGGTTGTTCAATCTGTACATGGATGGAGTAATAAAAGAGGTACAAGGTAGGGTAGTGGATGTTGGAGTGGCCCTGGTGAGAGAGGATAGTGTTTGGAAACTCCCTGTACTGTTGTTTGCAGATGATACTGTGTTGTTGAGCGAAGACGAAGGGGAGCTGCAAGGCTTGGTGGATGAGTTTGGGAGAGTGTCTAAGAAACGGAATCTAAAGGTGAATGTAGGAAAGAGTAAAGTGATGGTCTTTGAGAGAGGTGAAGTCAGTGAATGTACAGCGAGGTTGGATGGTGAGGAATTGGAAAATGTGAGTACATTTAAGTACTTGGGTAGTGTGATGAGTAAGGATGGAGGTTTGGAGGGTGAAGTGCTTGAAAGGGTACAGCAGGGAAGAAAGGTTGCTGGTTCTTTGAAAGCAGTAATAAGAAACAGGGAAGTGAGCATGGAAGTGAAAAAGTTACTACATGACAGTATTGTGATACCAACTCTAACGTACGGAAGTGAAGCTTGGACGAGCAGGGAAGAAAGGTTGCTGGTTCTTTGAAAGCAGTAATAAGAAACAGGGAAGTGAGCATGGAAGTGAAAAAGTTACTACATGACAGTATTGTGATACCAACTCTAACGTACGGAAGTGAAGCTTGGACGTTGTTGGAAGGACACAAGTCAAGAGGGAGAGCAGTGGAAATGAGTTATTTAAGAGGAGCCTGTGGAGTCACATGGAGAGACAGGCTGACGAATGAGGATATAAAGGAGCATTGTGGTGTGGATGTGGATGTGATAGGAAGCGTTATGAGGAACACACTGAGGTGGTTTGGCCATGTGGAGAGGATGGAGGGTGAAAGACTGACAAAGAGAGTGTATGTGAGTTAGGTGGAGGGGGGAAGAGGGAAGGGGAGGCCGAGGATGAGATGGATGGATGGGGTGGAGAGGTATATGAGAGAGGGGGGTGAGAGTTGGCAGCAGGGCAGTGAAATGGCGGGGGACAGGGCGACTTGGAGGCGATTTGTTTGTGGCCACCCCAAACGGGATTGAGGCGTCTGGCAATAGATAGGTAGATAGAGAGATAGATTACATTTATTTACACTTGTATATATAATTAGTGGAGAATAAATGCTAGCTTTACGAATTTGGTAATGAAAATTTAGGAGTGTGGTAATGTGGCCGAGCTCCGATTTGGCAGCCCTACTTCTCCCTCACCACCAGTTACTGCTTAACTGCTATCACGAGTAGATACTTATCGCAGTGGATGGTGCACGTGCTTGTTTTTTGTGAATAAACAGTGAATAAACTTCAATACCTCGCCACTAGACCACACTGGAATTTACAGTGTTGTGCAGTGTTAAGAAATTAGAATGTAGAGTGCAAAGGATTAACTGTGGAGTGCAAACTGGCAGTTGAAACTGGCGTGGTGCAATTAACAATGTGCAGTGTTAAACAATTATAACACAGTGCAAAGAATTACTGTAAGCGCAGCACAACACTGGATTACTGTATGTGCTTCAAGAGCTTTTTCACCACTGCCAAAGCCTTAGAGACGGCAGCCACAGACATGCTGTAAGTACCCTGGCTGAGGTACAGTCACTTCTCATTCCTCATTCTTTGGTTCCTTTTCATTTATTTCATGCTCCATGTCCATTATTGGTTTGAATAGGGTCTTAAATAGGTTTAAATAGGTGCTATGGATGTCCGATAGGGAGTTATTTAGGTGGCTTTCAAAGTTAGGCTGGGTTAGGGTCCTTAAGTACCAGTCCAGGAGCCAGGGGCCCACTTCCCGGATGGGACCATTTTCCAGACATGCCTTTGGCTCTATTATGTCGGATAGTAGAGGGATTACTGTATAGGAAGGAATCCATGTGAAGTAGAGTGAGATGGACTTTATGATCTGTGCTTTCAGTACATTGGATGGTTGATAGACATCTGTTCACAGTATCACAGTGTGTGGGAGTAGTAGACAGTAATTCATACAGAGTGCCTTGACTGTCCACAAAGAAGTAAACATCCTTATATAAAGACACAACACAGCCTAGTCCCCCTTCTGTTACAAATAGTTCTGCCCATGTGGAAGAAAGACAATCAGGGAGTCTTTTTTAACCCTAGATAGGTAATGTGAGGTCTCAGAAACCCCAGTCCCCGAAATTTAATTTTTAAAAATATGAGCATAAGGTCTACAGATCTGTCCGTCTCATTACCTTCCTGCCTAGTGATGCTCTTCATGGGGATGATGGGGTCATAGCTGTACCTGGCTCTGATTTTGCTCTATAGAGCCATTGGGGTATGTCATACCCCAGGTTACCTATAATGTAACCTCAGTTGAGCCCTCGTGATTTTTTTATTTCAATTTGCTGTCTTTCTCCTTTTGTATACAGAAGGTCCCAACATCGGTCTACTGCAAGCCACCCAAGGAATCATGATATTACTTTTCAATTTCGCAAGATTTAATCTTAAAATTTGTATACCTAAAATTTAATCATTTTTGTATAAACTTTAAAAAAATATATATTTTTTCAATTAAACTTTTTTTTTCCTGGCCCTATTTAAAGATAAGGGGTTGAATTATTTGTGTATTGAAGCATTTTGATATATCTCAAACGGAAGTTTTTTTTTTTTTTTTTTTTTTTCCCATGGGGTACGTCAGACCCCACGTTACCTAATATAGTAACAAACACAAGATTACCTATCTAGGGTTAAATTAGTGTCCACGTAGGCCTAGTGTGTGGGCAACTCATACCCCCTGATGAACACCAGTCTTGGTGCCATCTATGGACCCCTCACAATATATGTGTACAATCTGGTGATGACCTGTTGTCTCCAACTTTGTCATGAAATGGGATTTAAGGTCACAGGGTAGCCAATGATCCTTGGGTTTGTGGAGTTTCTCTTTGTCAACAGTCACTCTACAAGGACTCCAGGTGGCCCCACCTTGTGTTTGTATTAAATTAATGCAAGGAGTTATGACATTAAATTTGCTCAAGAGTTTGTATATATGACCAAGGTACGTTTTTGGAGGAGAATGAGTATTGTGATGAAAGTTCATCAGGGAGTGTCTTAGTTGTTCAGACCCATTTTTAGGCTAATCATCCTGACTGCTGAATGTGACGCAGTTTTCTGCATCCTAGTTATGATACTTGGCAGTTCCAATTCAGCCTGCATCACCTCAATTTTCATTGTCCTCGGACAACTGAGGACTACCCTCATTGCCTCATTTTGTATAGTTTCCAATTTCTGAAGGTGTTTCTGACTATATTGTACCAAGTTGGGTGCTGTATAAACTCTCATGGATCTGACAGTACCGTACTAATGTACATTCTTCTGATAACTGGGATGCCCACTCCTTTTCCCTGGTTAGCCAAGACTCACAGTGGTGCAGGTCAAGGAAGGCATAGGTTACGAATGTAATCAACACAGTCTGGACCTTTATGATAGCTACGGTGGACCCTGTGGTATTTGTAGGAACTTACTCTTTCTAGTTTAGCAAAATTTATACTAGGAAGTTGCATCCCTTCTGTAATCCCTGAACTTTGTTTTTTGATACATTAAGAACGAGTTCCATGTACACACACACAGAGCCTCCAACTGGTGCAGGGCTTCATATAAAATTCACACTGGATTTGCACTGTAGTAGGCTAAGATGTCATCAGCATAGATAATTACCTCCATTCCTGGAGGGAAAGTGTGGTGTGCAGTTTTGTCCATTAATATATTGAAGAGCATAGGACTGAGAACACCACTTGAGTGCCCAGTTCAATCTCTTTCGTCAGAGAACTGTCCCTGCAACCAAACCATTGCTGACCTTTGATAGAGATAGGATCTTATCCACCCAAGTAATTTCCCTTGAACCCCTTTCGCCATGAGTTCCTCCAAAATTACCTCCCTGTTTGCTCTGTTAGACGCCCCATTCAATTAAACTGAATGCCCTGCACATTGATTTAGTATTGCTGAGACTCTTTGCAAAACAATCATTCTTTGCTGCCCCTTTCAAAAAACCATGTACCGTAATTCGGGAGACAGTTGATTGCCAGTCTTGTACAACAGCCCATTGAGAATATCTTTTTCCAACATTTTACAGATACAGCTACAGTAACTAGGGAATTGGGGCGATAACCACCACAGCCCTTTGGAATTATGACTGCACTCATCCAGGATGTGGGTGATTCACTGTCCGCATATGACATATTGAACAAATCCAACAGGGGTGTGTCATATGGGGCAAGGAGAGCATTTTTTGTCATAAGTTATACATTCCTGGCCTGGAGATTTACCTGTCTTTACAGCACAAAGTTATTTGTTGTATGTTATGGGAAGACGGGTTTCATCCCTCACATTAATATTGGCATCAACCAGGGTATTCCTGAAGGGCCTGTGGTGGTCAAGACTCTCTCTGTGACTGGAAGGCAGGCTTGGCTGTGCAGAGGCACTGACCCACTGTGTGATCAAGGCTTGGGCCTTGTCGCCAGGGTATGGTACAGAGAAGATGTGCTTATTTTTTCCTCTATTCCTCTTTACATGGTACCACACTCCCTGAAGGGACTTCGACCTCCCAGTAGATATGTGGAAGTTATCCCAGTGTTGTTTTCTGGCATTCTGATGTAGTTCAGTCAGCTGCCGTGCAACTGCCACCGTACTATCACGCAACTCTGTCACAAGGATTGTTTTGCCAGCGCCTCTGTCAGTTAGCCAGTGTCTTCTGTCATCCTGGTAGTGCTGGATCAGTAGCATATGTAGGTTTACTAGTCACTTTTTGGGATAGCTTATCAGAACTGTAGTGCTTGCAAATTTTTCTGTGACAGTAACCAGATCTTCACAGAAAGTGATTACATTAAAAAAAGACCCCCGTGTGGTTTGATACCAACTCTGGGCATAGTACAGTAACTGAGTTTAGGCAATTTTACACATGGAATGACTAACCGTTTCCTCGAGTTGTAAATATTAGTACATAATGTAAAGGAAGTATCAAGTGCAAAATGACCGCTGAGTAAGTTCCTGAGTACATGAGTTTCAGCAGGACTTGTTTCAGAGTTGAACAAAACTACTGGTACATAGTCAGGCTGCCTCCCTGAGTATGAGTAGGAACATTATCAGCTGTAAGTAGCTTGGTATCAACAGCATCAAGGAAATGTTTCCAAGGCACACCATTAATATTTGTGGTTTTGATGCTGCCTAGGTCTTTCTGCCTGGCACTGAGGTCTCCAAGTAAAAGGGTCCCCTCATCAAGAAAGCAGGTAGGAAGGGAGTCTATTAAAGCAACTAGTATGACCATATATATTCCCAATATAGCCTAAATGAATATAGTAGTACGATGTAAGCAGACAACTATGTATTCAGTTCCAACAAATGTAACAGGGAGACTTGACTTAACATACAGTGCCAAGCCCCAGGAGCTACTGTCTTCTTGACCAAGGGTGAAAACACCATAACCTCTTAGCTGGGGCACATCACGTCCTACCTCCTGTAAGGCGACCAAGTCAGGTTTGTGTAGCACGGCAAACCAACAAATATACAGAAAGTGGATCATCATAATATAGAAAAATAAATCATTATAACATAGATAATTATTATTATCAGTTTTTATTAACTTCTGAGACCTTGTAATGAAGGGGTAACCAAAAGGTGTATTTACTTAAATGTATCCAATTTGAAAAGTTCTCCAAAAGTCAAATAAAATATATGGAAATACTGAGGATACAAAGGAAAAATGTGTTACTTTCAAATATCCATAAGGTCTGGATGATGATGATGATGGTGATGATGATGATGATGATGATGATGATGATGATGGTGGTGGTGGTGTTTGGAAAATAGACTATCATTAAACCATTGTGTGTTTCCAAATGATCATCAGTCTATCTATTATCAGACGCATTAATCCTATGAGGGGTGACCACAAACAAAGAGCATCCACGTCACCATTGTCCTCAGCCATTTGGTTGCCGTCCCTCCAACTCACACCTCATTTATTTATTTATTTCAGCACGGAGACAGTGCCTGGCAACAACACTGAAGCGAGCCATCCAAGTTTTATCTAGTGGTGAGTTATAGGATACAGAGAGAGTGGAGCTTGTTTATTTTGTAGTTTTTTTTTAAGTTTCTTGATTTGTTTGTGGTTATTTATAGTGGCTCTTTATTTAAAATGTTGTTGGTGTTTTCTAACTGTTGTTAGAAGCAGTTTTCTAATTATGCTGTTGTTGTGGGTTGGTAGTAGTAGTAATAGTTGTTGTTGTTGTTGTGGGTTGGTAGTAGTAGTAATAGTTGTTGTTGTTGTTGTTGTGGGTTGGTAGTAGTAGTAATAGTTGTAGTTGTTGTTGTTGTGGGTTGGTAGTAGTAGTAGTAATAGTTGTTGTTGTTGTTGTTGTGGGTTGGTAGTAGTAGTAATAGTTGTTGTTGTTGTGGGTTGGTAGTAGTAGTAATAGTTGTAGTTGTTGTTGTTGTGGGTTGGTAGTAGTAGTAATAGTTGTTGTTGTTGTTGTTGTGGGTTGGTAGTAGTAGTAATAGTTGTTGTTGTTGTTGTTGTGGGTTGGTAGTAGTAGTAATAGTTGTTGTTGTTGTTGTTATGGGTTGGTAATAGTGGTAATTGTTGTTGTTGTTGTTGCTGACTAAGTGGTGATTACATTCTTGTTGCTGTTGAATCAAATGAGAGTATCGCGTGCTTAAATTGTTCTGTTTTACTTATTGAGAGTATCGCGTGCATTATTTGTTGTTGTACTCTGCTCATTAAGAGTATCGCGTGCTTACTTTTACTGGGTTATTAACTTATTATACTGAATGAGAGTATCGGGTGCTTAATTAAGTCAGCTGTATGAGAGCAACATGTGCTTAATTTTTTCTACTACAGTGGGGCACCAATTTTCGCGCCTAATTGGGTCCAAAAATAATGCGCGAAAATGGAATTAGCGAAAGTTGGGGCATTGTCTTTATGGCAAAAAGGCTAATTGGTTCCCGGTTATCCTAAAGTAGCATCAGATTTTCATTTTCACTTGCAATACAGTACATCAAATCACTATTGTACATTGCATTGTGAGATACAAACAATAAAAACTGTACAGTACACATTATATGAGGAGAAACATACCACAGAGACCAGGTTGAGGTGTTTAATGGATGTTGGGGGTAAGTATCCACTTTTTATCACCACCACTGCCTCCCGGCCCTCCCCCCACACCACCAGGCTCTCCCCCCACACCACCAGGCCCTTTCCCCACACTACCAGGTATAGTAGAGGCCATTGAACCATGAGAATCCAACACAATGGAGCTAGCACGCTCTTACACAATGGCGGGAATGGGTGGACAGAGTGTTGACATGACGTCATTCAAGATGGCGGTGGGTTGCGGGCGGGCGGTGCAGGATATTCAAAGTTCAAAATATTGTCCCAAACCCAAAATTTGTGCCCGAAAATCGATTTTTTTCAAGCGAAAGTGGAAGTTAGGGAATATTTGGTGCATGCCGCGAAAGTGGATTCCGCGAATCCTGCTGTAGCGAAAGTTGGTGCACTACTGTATATGAGAGTATCGGGTGCTTAATTTATTCTACTGTGTGAGAGTATCGGGTGCTTA
The DNA here is from genome assembly GCF_032717465.1 of Coenobita brevimanus. Taxonomy (NCBI): domain Eukaryota; kingdom Metazoa; phylum Arthropoda; class Malacostraca; order Decapoda; family Coenobitidae; genus Coenobita; species Coenobita brevimanus. Next base: position 45,536,454 of record NC_137021.1, read on the forward strand.
ATTTATTCTACTGTATGAGAGTATCGGGTGCTTAATTAAGTCAGCTGTATGAGAGTATCGGGTGCTTAATTTATTCTACTGTATGAGAGTATCGGGTGCTTAATTTATTCTACTGTATGAGAGTATCGGGTGCTTAATTTATTCTGCTGTATGAGATTATGGAGTGCTTAATTTGTTCTGCCTATCGCCAGACGCCTTAATCGCGTAAGGGGTGGCCACAAACAAATTGCCTCCGTGTTGCCCTGTCCCCCGCCACTTTACTGCTCTGCTCCCAGCTCACACTCCCCTCTCTCATATACCTCTCCACTCCATCCCTCTCATCCTTGACCTCCCCCTCCCTCTCCCCCTCTCCACCTTACTCACATACACGCTCCTCGTAAGTCTCTCACTCTCCATCCTCTCCACATGGCCAAACCACCTTAGTGTGTTTGTCCTAACTCTTCCCATCACATCCACATCCACACCACAACGCTTCTTCACATCCTCATTGGTCAGCCTGTCTTTCCATGCTACTGCATTGTGTGAGAGTATTGCGTGCTTACTTTTTCACCGTCGCCTCACCCCTACAGAGGAAGAGGACAGACTGGCCTACGAGAGAAGCCTGAGGGAGCAAGGCCATTCCCTGCCACATTATAAGAACTATGACCTGCAGAAGAGGCACCTGAAGCAGTTTGTGGAGGTGAGGCAAGGTGGTGGGTGAGGCAGGGTGTGGGTGAAGCAGAGTGGTGAGTAAGGCAGGGTGGTAGGTGAGGTAGGGTGGTGGATGAGGCAGGGTGTGGGTGAGGTAGGGTGGTGGGTGAGGCAGGATAGTGGATGAGGTAGGGAAGTGGGTGGGGGAGGGTGGTGGTTGAGGCAGGGTGGTGGGTGAGGCAGGGTGTTGGTGAGGCAGGGTGGTGGGTGAGGCAGGGTGTGAGTGAGGCAGGGTGTTGGTGAGGCTGGGTGGTGGGTGGGGCTGGGTGGTGTGTGAGGTAGGGTGGTGGGTGAGGCAGGGTGTGGATGAGGCAGGGTGGTGGGTGAGGCAGGGTGGTGGGTGAGGCAGGGTGTGGATGAGGCAGGGTGGTGGGTGAGGCAGGGTGGTGGGTGAGGCAGGGTGGTGGGTGGAATATTGACTATACTCTCTTCACCCTAACTTGGCCTAGGTATTCGTCCTTTTGTTCCTTATTTCAGGCAGGTCAGTGGCAGAAAAACAGTACTACGGCTGTCTTTCCATAGCACTTCTTCGTGACTAGCATCATATTCTGGTGTTTATCCACTGTTGCATCTCAGCATTCAAGATGGTCGTGGCAAGATTATTTTTTTTTTTTAGACCATGTTGAAGTAAAGTTATGCTCTCTCTCTCTCTCTCTCTCTCTCTCTCTCTCTCTCTCTCTCTCTCTCTCTCTCTCTCATCCACTGTTACAACTCAGCATTCAAGATATAGAGAAGGCAACTTTTTTAAGCCAAGTTGAAGTAAAGAGAGTATAATCACTGGCATCCACAGAGAATTTCAGAGAGAGAGAGAGAATTGTCAGTCAGGATGGCACTATGACCACTGGCAAGGCAAAGGGAACAACAGCCCTCTGCACGCCCTTTGAGGCTAATATTCTCTCTCCCTCCACAGTTCATCCATGCGGCGGGCAGCACAGTGGAGCAGGAGTGGGCGGATCTAGAGCAACACCGCCCACGCCCACCCACCACGGCCGCCCACAAACCCTCCAATATGGCGCGAAACAGGAGCACCAAAGTCATTCCCTGTAAGTATGATTTTGCCATATTTGTAATTTCAGCTAAATTTATGTCACGTTTGTATCATATTACCATTCTGTATTTTACTACTTACATTAAAATTATTCAGTTTTCTATCTATCTGTCTATTGCCAGACGCCACAGTCCCGTAAGGGGTGGCCATTTGACTCTGAGTTATTTGTTTTATGAGGAGGGGCACTAACCCTCCACCAACCCACTTGTTGACACGTAGGGAGCACGTATGATTTGGTTATATGGTTACCACTCAGCGTAGTAAATGGTTTCTAGGCTTACAGGAAACCATTTGGCTTATCACGCAATGTAAAGCCACCTGTAAAGGAAAGAAAAGCAATAAGAAGTGACAGGAAAGATGGGAGAAATATGAAGAGAGGAGGGCTGACACAGAAATAGAATGATAAAGGCTAAGGAAGAAGTGGGCAGCTCTACATCAAGTGAGTGGATGATGGTCGCCACCACCTACCACACTTATTCAGTTTTAAAATTCTATTTTGTATTGTTTTTGTTTTCTCTTGGAAGGAGCAGTATATGGGCTCCTGGCCTTTGGTTCCTTCTTTCTGGCATTAAAAAAAAAAAATCAACTATGATAGCAAGACAAACAACTCTGATATTTTTAAGTTCAGCGGATAATTTGCACAATTTTGATGTTGCGTCAGTACTGTAGAACACATAATGCTCGGATTTTTTTTTTTCTGAAGTACAGTTGGTCAAAAAACCATCACGTTGTAAGGTATGATGATATCTGAACTGAACAATTATGAAATCTCAAGAAAATTAACTTATCATATGCATATAGATTCAATAATGACACCAGCTGGAAAACATCACAAGCATAGCCATGTGGAGAAGATGGAGAGTGAGAGACTGATGAGGAGAGTGTATGTGAGTGAGGTGGAGGGGGGGAGAGGGAGGCCATGGATGAGATGGAGGGATGGAGTGAAGAGGTATATGAGAGAGGGAGGTGTGAGCTGGGAGCAGGGCAGTGAAATGGCGGAGGACAGGGCAACATGGAGGCGATTTGTTTGTGGCCACCCTTACGGGATTAAGGCTTCTGGCAATAGGTAGATAGATAAATACATAGATAGGTAGAACATCGCCACCTCTCCAGGGCAATGGTGTTATGTATTTTTTTGTTTTTGTCTTACTATCTATCTGTCTATCTATCTGTCTATCTATTTCACAGGTGACAGGTACCGGTACAGACTTGAACCGGGAACCAGGCAGCTTAGCAGACTTGTGGAGAGCAGCCATGTTGATGATTATATTGATGCCACTGTGGTTAATGTGAGTAGCAGAGAGAGAGAGAGTGCTGCCATGTTGATAATTATATTGATGCCACTGTGGTTAATGTGAGTAGCAGAGAGAGAGAGAGTGCTGCCATGTTGATAATTATATTGATGCCACTGTGGTTAATGTGAGTAGCAGAGAGAGAGAGAGAGAGTCATGTTGATGATTATATTGATGCCACTGTGGTTAATGTGAGTAGAGAGAGAGAGAGAGAGAGTCATGTTGATGATTATATTGATGCCACTGTGGTTAATGTAAGTAGCAGAGAGAGAGAGAGTCATGTTGATGATTATATTGATGCCACTGTGGTTAATGTGAGTAGCAGAGAGAGAGAGAGAAACCACTTACCTTTTAGATATCATTCAGGGAAGGGCATATTTCTGAGAGAGAGAGAGAGAGAGAGACTTATTCTTGTTTCATTATTTCATCACAGTTTTTGGCCATTAAAAATAAGACTAGTAACCAAGGAGACTCAGCTAAATCTCACCGTGAAAGCTTAGTGAAGTTTATGGCGCCAGGATTTAGTATTCAAATTTAAAAGCGTAGACCAGTTCCATCACTTGAAAAAATGTTCGTATATTTCATTCAGCTTGTCCCACACTCTCTCTCTCTCTCTCTCTCTCTAGACTAGTTCCATCAGTTGAAAAAATGATCATATATTTCATCCAGCATGTTCTATTCTCTCTCTCTCTCTCTCTAGACCAGTGCCATCAGTTGAAATGATCGTATATTTCATCCAGCTTGTCTTATACTCTCTCTCTCTCTCTCTCTCTCTCACCTACCACACCTCCACACAGACGGGCTACCACAAGGCCCTGGTCTGCCCCCACCCCGTCCCCAGCACCATAGCGGCCTTCTGGTGGATGGTAGTCAGGTGCCGGGCGCGTACCATAGTGACGCTGCTGCCAACAACCACACCCATAGTAAGTCATGTCCTCTGAGTCATGTCCTGCCTAACCACACCCATAGTAAGTCATGTCCTCTGAGTCATGTCCTGCCTAACCACACCCATAGTAAGTCATGTCCTCTGAGTCATGTCCTGCCTAACCACAACCATAGTAAGTCATGTCCTGCCTAACCACAACCATAGTAAGTCATGTGTCCTGTCTGATACACCCATAGTAAGTCATGTGTCCTGCCTAACCACAACCATAGTAAGTCATGTGTCCTGTCTGATACACCCATAGTAAGTCATGTGTCCTGCCTAACCACACCTATAGTAAGTCATGTGTGCTGCCTAACCACACCCATAGTAAGTCATGTGTCCTGCCTAACCACACCTATAGTAAGTCATGTGTCCTGCCTAACCACACCCATAGTAAGTCATGTGTCCTGCCTAACCACACCCATAGAAAGTCATGTGTCCTGCCTAACCACACCCATAGAAAGTCATGTGTCCTGCCTAACCACACCCATAGGAAGTCATGTGTCCTGCCTAACCACACCTATAGTAAGTCATGTGTCCTGTGAGTCATGTCCTGCCTAACCACACCCATAGTATGTCATGTGTCCTGCTAACCACACCTATAGTAAGTCATGTGTCCTGCCTAACCACACCTATAGTAAGTCATGTGTCCTGTGAGTCATGTCCTGCCTAACCACACCCATAGTAAGTCATGTGTCCTGTCGGTCTAACCACACCAAGTCATGTGTCCTGTATAATTTTAATTCATTCCAAATTATAATCCTTTACCATATCTGACCCATCCACACACACACACACACACTCTCTCTCTCTCTCTCTCTCTCTCTCTCTCTCTCTCTCTCTCACTTATTGTTCATTCAGAGATTTTCATCCTAATGCAGTTTATTTCATGCAGCTTGGCAGCAGAATAAGATATCATTTGGCCCATCCTCATAGCACTTCTTCGTGACTATAGTCGCGGCGCGCGACTCTGAGATTGTTATTATCGTGCCCTGGCAACCTACCATTCAGAAGTGCGTCTGATTTCGTGTATAAAATGAGATGCAAGTGATTCGTGTATAATAATATTCGTGTATAATGTATTCATGCATAATAATATGATTCGTGTATAATATGATACGAAATCAGACACACTTTTGAATGATAGGTTGCCAGGGTACGATAATGACAACCTCAGAGTCGTGTGCCGGCACTATAGCAGTGTGTTCTAGTGTAAATGTCTTGTTAGCGCTCAGCAAGCATGATGATGAGATGTCCACCCCTCGTTAAACTGAATGTAAGCGAAATGAATGGATCTTAAATTTGGTTCTCTGCTATCTTTTTTTTTTTTTTTTTTTTGAGGAAACAGTTTGTGGGCTGCTGGCCTTTGGTTCCTTGTTCCTTGCATTAAATAAAAACCTTCATTAATAAATCTTAAGTTACTACACAAAAATGACAGCAGGGTATATTTTTTTCTGCAGGACAGTCAGGGAAAGAAGTGCCGAATTTTCACTTGTCTAGTTCTTCCTATAAAAAAAAAAAAATCTATATATACAAAAATATTGTAAATGAAAAAATCCCAGTGTTGCGAGTCACAGTGAGAGAAAGAGAGAGAACTGTTGGGGAGGGGGTGCGATGACCATTTGTAATTTGAAGTCTTAACGGACTTCAGGTTATCATACCCCCATCTAAGGCTTGTACTCTTGTTGGTTATGGAAGCACCCTAACACCTCTTCCCTAGCGATTTATTTTTGGATATGGGTGGTTGACAGCCTTTTGTACGTTATTTTTGCAGAGTATGGCAATATTAACAATTTAGAGAAGAGGCTTAAGAAACAGAATAAATCGCCAAGGAAAATGTGCTAGGGAGCTGCCTCAACTTACGAGAATTCATGCCCTTCTTATAGAACTGTAGGAGGGTTTGCACTACTTGCCCATAGAATTCTTACCCACACCTGCCAGCACCAGCACTTGTTTGGAGTGGACACGCCCATATGTGGGAAACAGGTGTGAAACCAAAAGTGATGGTGGTGATGATGATGATGATAACAGTGATGATGATGATAATGACACAAGTGACAATGATAGTAACAATAATGATGATAATAATGACAATGGCAGTAACAGTGATGATGATGCACATCCAAAAACTTAACCAGTCAACCCAGTTTGCCTGATAGTTACTGGTGTTTACCAAAAATTACTAATGTTTATCCAGAATTACTGATGTTTACGTATAAATTACTGATTATCAAAACTTCCTGATATTTACCTATAATTATTGATGTTACCTTCAAAAATTACTGATGTTTGCCTAAAAATTACTGATGTTTACCTAAAAATTCCTGACGCCATTGGGCCTTCTCTTGCAGCCAAATTTTCCCCGCTTGTGGCCGGTGCCGGGCGAGAGGCAGCACCACCTTCCACCCAGCGCCCTGCCCATCACGGTGGTACGGGAGGGCGGGGGTCTGCACCACACCACCAGGGCCACGATGAAGGCACAGAGGGGGGGAGGGGAGGCTGGAAGGAAGGAGAGAAATTTGAAGGAAGAGGAAAAGCAAAGAGGAAAACTGAAGAAACTGAAGAGAAAGGAAGATGTAGAGGAAAGACAAAGAGAAAAGGTGAGGACACTGAAGAAAAAGGAAATTGTAGAGGAAGGACAAAGAGGAAAGAAGAGGAAAGTTATAGAAGAGGAAGATGGGAAGAGGAAAGTGCAGATGACAAGAGGGGAGGGAGGAAAGAAGGAGAGGAAACTGAAGGAGGAAGGACAAAGAGGAAAGAAGAAGAAAGTTATAGAAGAGGACGATGGGAAGAAGATGACAGAAAGGAAGGGAGGGGAGAGAGGAAAGGTGAGGAAACTGAAGGAAGAGGAAAGACAAAGAGGAAAACTGAAGATACTGAGGAAAGATGAAGATGTAGAGGAAGGACAGAGAAGAGAGAAGAGGAAAGTTATAGAAGAGGAAGAGGGGAAAAGGAAGAAGCAGATGGGAGGAAGGAAGAGAGGAGATGGAGAACACAAGGTGAGGAAAGTGAAGGAAGAGGAAAGTACAGAGGAAGGACAAAGAGGAGAGAAGATGGTGAGGGTGAAGAAGAAAGAGGAAGAGGAAAGAAGAAAGACAATAAACAAAGATCCACATTATACACAAAGAGGAAAGAGGGTAGAGTCAGTGAAAGAAAGTAAGCGAGAAGAGCGAGCAAGGAGAAAGTTAAAATTGATGGAAGAAAGAAATAGAGAGGAAGAAGAAGACAGGAAAAAGAAAGAGAGGAAGCTAGCAGAGGGAGAAAGAAAGAGAGAGGAGAAAGAGAGAAAAGAGTTAGAATCAATGGAAGAGAGACAAAACGAAGGAGAAAGAGAAAAACTAAAATTGATGGAAGAGAGAGAGCAAGAAGAGGAAGATATGAGAGACAGAGAGAGAGAGCAAGAAGAGGAAGATTTGAGAGACAGAGAGAGAAAGCAAGAAGAGGAAGAGTGGAAAGAGAGTGAGAGAGAGCGAGAGGAAAGAAAGAGAAAGCGAGAAGAGGAACTGAGGAAGTGGAAGTTGGCTGCAAAGAGACGTGAGGTGGAGTGGCAGTTGTACAGGAGGCGACGTCAGCGCAGGAGGAGGTGGTGGTGGAGGCGAGGCCCGTGGAGGTGCCCCTGGCGGAGGTATTTCCTGCATGAGTTACAGGTGCAGAGGGAGCTGAGGAGGCTGGAGGAGGTGGAGGCGAGGAGGGCCCAGAGGAAGAGGAAGAAGGAGGAGGAGGAGAGGAAGGAGGAGGAGAAGAGGATGGAGAAGGAGGAGAGGAGGAGGGCCCGGAGGGAGAGGCAGAGGAAGGAGAGGCTGGAGAGAGAAAGAGAGGAATTAGAGAGAGGACACTACCACTGGAAGACATTGGAGCAAAAGAGGGAGGTGTTGGCTCAGCAGAACAGCCAGCACTTCTTCGTGACTAATCTTAGGCTGCACTGGGTAAGTCTCTCTCTCTCTCACTGTTTCTTCTTCTTCTTCTTCTTCGTCTTTTTCTTCTTCCCTTTCTTCTTCTTCTTCTTCTTCCTTTCTTCTTCTTCTTCCTTTCTTCTTCATCTTCTTCCTTCCTCCTCCTCCTCCTCCTCCTCCTCCTCCTTCTTTTCTTCTTCATGACTAGTCTTATGGTGGATTGGGTAAGTCTAATTTTTTATCCATTATATATATTGTATTTCATTCTATCTATCTACCATCTATCTATATGTATCTACCAGACAGTTTATATCTATACCCATCTATCTGTCTACCTGTCTCTTTCTATCTATTTACCCATCTGTGTAACCAGCTATCTAACCATCTGTCTTTATCAGTCTACCCATCTGTGTAACCAGCTATCAAACCATCTGTCTCTATCAGTCTACCCATCTATCTATATATCTAGCCATCTGTCAGTCTGTCTACCCATCTGTCTCTGTCTACCATCTTTCTATCTATCTACCCATCTGTCTATCAACCATCTTTCTATCTATCTATCAATCCATCTGTCTCTATCTGCCATCTTTCTGTCTATCTACCATCTTTCTATCTATCTACCCATCTGTCTCTACCATCTATCCATCTATCTACCCATCTGTCTGTCTACCATCTTTCTATCTATCTACCCATCTGTCTGCCATCTATCCATCTATCTACCATCTGTCTATCTACCCATCTGTCTATCTACCCATCTGTCTATATGCACCCACCTATCTATCTATCCACCATTATTTGTATCTATCTACCATCTATTTTTATTTTGTCCCAGTAAAAGATGTGTATTTTGGCCATGTGGAGAGAATGGAGAATGAGAGACTGACTAGGAGAGTGCATGGCTGAGGTGGAGGGGGAGACCAGGGATGAGATAGAGGGATGGAATGGAGAGGATGGAGAATGAGAGACTGACTAGGAGAGTGTGAGGAGGAGGGGGAGACCAAGGATGAGATAGAGGGATGGAGTGGAGAGATATGTGAGGAAGGAGGGGGTGAGTTGTGGGGAGACAGAGGTGATTTGTTTGTGTATAGGATTAAGGTGTCTGGCAATGGATAAAGAGATTTTTGGCGAATAAATAAACAAAAAAACAAAACAAACAAACAACATACATTTTTACCCGTCCCCACCCCAGAGGGGCTTGGGGGTGGATACTGTTTTCACTCGGTTTGTTTGTTTGTTTGTTAACAACTTTACTTGAAAACTACTGGTGCGATTTTGACTAAAACTAAAGGGATGATGGGCTGTGACCTGATCACCTGATTAGGCCAAATTGGGCCAAGGCCCAGGCTGTAGGCCAAAAAAATGCAAAGAAAAAGTAAATATATATATATATATATATATATATATATATATATATATATATATATATATATATATATATATATATACATATATATATATATATATATATATATATATATATATATATATATATATATTAGCATAACTCCTTTCCAGTTGGTCATATCGACATGAACCCAAAACCTAAAGGTGCATCTTTCAAATCTGCATCCTATAACATGCCTCAGTACATCAGGGGGGTCACCCCCAGTTAGCGGTAGGGGGGTCAGTGTCAAGTGGGTCTGGCCTAAAATTTCAGATGGGCATAAAATCGTCAATTATCACCCGATTTACTTCAGATTTGATGTGACATCTTTGACTAGATATCCTGTTGTGTTTATACGTCAGCACTAAAATGACTGCCGGGGACGGGTTTGCTGTGCCTTGGCACTGCCTCTTGTAATTTCTTTTTGTTCAGTCAGGCAGCCTCGTCATCTTGATAAATCATATTTTATGTTTGTAGTTCAAAAAATGAAGTCCACAGTGTGATACAGAACAGGTTTGCATCAGTAAAGTACTTGAGGACATTCAGGTGTAACGTACAAAATAAACCACTACAGTACAGGTGTTACCTAATGCATCCACTCAGAAGGCTCTGTAGCAGCATTTCCATTGTGTTATGTTTTGTATACACTACCTTGTTGTGGTGTTATGTGTTATACGTGTTGTACTCTAACTTGGTCTAAAATTGCCATCTGTCTTGAATGCTGAGTTGTAACAACATATCGGCATTAGAATATGCTGCTGGTCACAAAGTGCTGTGGAAAGGATGTAGCACTGCAGTATTGTCTTTTTCCTTCACGGATCTACGTGAAATAAGCAGCAAAAGAACAAAAATCTGGGCCAAGTTAGAGTAAACAGAGTATAGATATGTGCAGTGATGTACTGTACACAGACTACATACATTAACACATGAGGAATTGGTACCAGGGACTGTCTTGTCATTGGTGTCAGAGACATATTACCACTACTGACAGAGGCACTGAAGGGCAGCCTACAAGTGGTGGTGCTGTACACCCTTAGTACAACATTGCGGCATCCACCCAGGGGCCTCATCCCCCCATATTTCCCTACATCTTGACCAGGGAAGGACCTGGTGTAACCCTGGTGAGGCAGTGTCTGCCACAAGGGTCACTGGATCCCTACACAGTGTATGTACCATACACTGCTGTACTGTGGCACCGCACCACAGAAGTACTTGCTTACCAGTACCTGTGGCCAAGGCGTGTACTCAGCCAAACAGATTGGGGCTAAGCAAAAACAGCAACAACAACATGCTACTACTATTATTAGTACTACTACTGTTAGGACTACTACTACTGCTGCTACTACTACTACTGCTACTACTACTACTACTACTACTACTTCTGCTACTACTACTACTACTACTACTACTACTACTGCTACTACTACTACTACTACTACTACTACTGCTACTACTACTACTACTACTACTACTACTACTGCTACTACTACTACTACTACTACTACTACTACTACTACTACTACCACTACTGACATAATAGTAGATATTCACCATGCTAGAGCCTATCAACATGCCACAAACATACCTGTGTGTAGCAGTAGCAGTGATGCTGCCGCCTGTGTTAAATGTTAAACTCTGTGTCAGTGAAGCCTGGTAAGCTGAGGCCACTACAGTACTGTGTTTCATACAGGGTGGTGTGCGGCGAGAGGTGCGGCTGTACCACGGCCACCGGTGTAAGGAGTCCGGCACCATGTACCCTGCCATGGTGCACCTGCTGCGATCTGCCCTGGCACACCAGGCACACACAGGTGGACCCATCGTTATTACCTGCCCGTATGTACAACTTTGTGTGTACACCTGCCAGCATCACTTACACATATGTACACCTGTTATCAATACCTGCACACATGTACACCTATCATCATCACCTACATTTATGTACACCTGTGACCACCTACACATATGTACACCTATCATCACTTGCACATATGTACACCTATCATCATCACCTACACATATGTACACCTATCATCACCTACAGTACACATATGTACACCTATTATTATCACCTACACATATGTACACCTATCATCACCTACAGTACACATACATACACCTATTATTATCACCTACACATATGTACACCTATCATCACCACCTACATATATGTACACCTATCATCACCTACACATATATACACCCACCATCACCTACATATATGTACACCTATCATCACCTACACATATATACACCCACCATCACCTACATATATGTACGCCTATCATCACCTACACATATATACACCCACCATCACCTACACATATATACACCCACCATCACCTACACATATGAATGCCTATCATCACCTACACACATGTACACCTATCATTATTATATACACTTATGTACACCTTTTCACCTCTGATGTATTTCCTGTAATCTGATAACTTGTTTTATATTCATTCTTACTCATCAAAATTGCATTGTACTTGGCCTAGGTGGAGTGGAGAGGTATGTGAGAGACGGTGATGTCCTGTTATATATAAGCCTTGGGGCCTGGGTGATGTCCTGTTATAAGCCTTGGGGCCTGGGTGATGTCCTGTTATATATAAGCCTTGGGGCCTGGGTGATGTCCTGTTATAAGCCTTGTACTCCCATTGGTTAAGGAAGCTTCCAAACATCTCATCCTTAGTGATTTATTTTTGAATATGGCTGGTTAATATCATTTTGTACATTATTTATCAGGGAGGGGGGAGTGAGTTGGGGGAGGGTAGTCTAATGGTGGGTGACAGAGTGACTTGGAGGCGTTTTGTCTGCAGCCACCCTTGTGGGATTAGGGCGTTGGGCTAATAGACAGATAGGCAGATAGATAGATGGATAGATAAACATTATTTATGCCGAGTATGGCAATATTGGAAGGATTTATGGAACACACAAGAGACAGTAAGGCTTTAAAAGGGTGCAGTTCGCTTAGGAAAAGGTGTTAGGGAGCTTCCTCTTCTGATGGGAATATGTGCCTAACCCTGGCTGAGTGAATAATTAATCAGCTTCATTTCTTGTGGATGTGATAGGAAGCGTTAGGAGAAACACACTGAGGTGGTTTGGCCACGTGGAGAGGATGGAGAGTGAAAGACTGATGAGGAGAGTGTATGTGAGTGAGGTGGAGGGGGGGGGAGAGGGAGGGGGAGGCCAAGGATGAGATGGAGGGATGGAGTGGAGAGGTATATTAGAGGGGGGAGGGGTGAGCTGTGAGCAGGGCAGTGAAATGGCAGAGAACAGGGTGACATGGAGGCTATTAGTTTGTGGCTACCCCATGCGGGATTAAGGTGTCTGGCAATAGATAGATAGATTTTAGACTACCTCCGATGGGTGGATGTCAGGATGGGGGCTGGTGGTACTGTGTTGTGATGAAGGTGTATTGCCACGGGTGTGTGTGGAGGGCCTGTGTAGGTGTGGCCTCAGTATTAGTGTATAACTGTCTGTGGGATGGTATTGAAGAGGATTTGGTATTTTGTTTTTACTCCTTCTTGGCCTAAATTTACCATCCCACCATCTTGAATGATAAGCTGTAATAGATGATCAGCACTAGAATTTGGTGCAAGTCATAAAGAAGTGCTATGTGAAGGATGTAGAGTAGTACTGTTGTCTTTTTCTATCACAAAGCTATGTAAAATGAGCTGCAAAAGGATAGAAATCTGGGCCAAGTTAGAGTGGAAAGAGTACAGCGTTTGTGTGGTGATGGTTTGATGTGCCAGGCTGTGTGGTGTGGTTCTGACACATGATGACAGGGGTGGTGTGTGCTGGAATAGGCTGCTGTTTAGGGCTGTGTGCCTCTCATTCCAAGATGTGTACTAGCAAGGAGCACTTTAGTTTTAGTGTGATGTGGGAGAGGCGTTGGTGCAGCCTGTGATGATATGTAGTGTGTTCTTCAGTATGGTCAACCTGCAGGGTGTTAGGGTGCATGTGAAATAGGGTGAGGGCCAATGTGGGGGAAGCACAGGACATCTATCTGTCTATCTATCGCCAGATGCTTTAATCTCATAAGGGGTGGCCACAAACAAATTGCCTCCACGTCGCCCTGTCCCCCACCATTTCACTGCACAGGACCTCACTGATCTATTATTTGTTTAGTAGGCATAGTGTTTCTCGCCCAACATCTGTGCCGGTAATTGCCCTGAGTGTGTTTAGTATGGACTGAATTGGTGTTAATCTGCTTCCTCCTTTCCTCCAGAGATGGCGCTGACCTGTGTGGCGCTTTCCTGGTGTTGGCACGACTCATACAACAGGAGGTGAATGGTGACGACCGGTGGGACAATACTACCAACACCACTACCACCATCACTGCCACCACTGCCACCACCACCACCACTGTCACCACCTACACCACTGCCACCACCAGCACTAACACCGGCACAATGAACCACTCTAAAATTGTGAGTGACAGAGGCAGCATAACTAACAATAAACAGGGCTGCAAAGGCAAGACTCTGGGTGCACCACAGAATGCCACAACAAACAACAATCAGAAACACGCCAAAGGTAGAGTTCAAAGCGAGTCCAAAGATGACATTCAGAAACACCCCAGAGGTAGAGTTCAAAGGGAGTCCAAAGATGATGCTCAGAATAACAATCAGAAACACTCAAGCGACAACCTTCAGAGGCAGTCCAAAGATAACACTCTGGATTCCAGTGAGAAATGTTCAGAGGGTAAAATTCAGCATGACACCAACACTGTCACTCAGAAAGGCATCAGAGAAATCAGTCAGGACCGGTACAAAGGCAACATTCAAACAGCCATTCAGGATATAACTCACAGTCAAAATTTCCCTCACGTCAAGTTTGGAGATTATTTCAAAGAGGGCATTCAAAATAGTGCCCAACATTCCCCAGGCAAGGTTTTCAGTGAGACCGAAACCATCGCTCAGAAAATCACGTCAGTTCTGAATAAAAACACAGAAAGGAGTTCGACAGACAAACTTCAGAAAACCACAGATAATATTCAGACCACAGATGATATTCAGAAAACCACAGAAGAAAAACAGGAAACCACAATTTATATTCAGGAAACCACAGATAACATTTGTAAAACCACATCTGGTACTGAGAACGATGCCGAAAATGCGAACCCAAATCCACCTCAGCCTGACACACGAAGGGGAAACAAAGAGGCATCCAAGAAGCTGAGGAAACAGTGGAAAAAGTTGGTGAGGAGAAGGAGGACGAGGATGATGAGGGAAGCGACGGTGAATGTGTACGAGGCGGTGACGTATATCAGGCACTACCTCCCTCAGGCTGTCAGGACTGTGGTGAGTGAGAGTGGGTGTCAAAAGCCTACTGGATCATACAGCCATTACATCATACAGGCACTGCATCATACAGCCACTACATCATACAGCCACTACATCATACAGCCACTACATCATACAGCCACTGCATCATACAGCCACTGCATCATACAGCCACTACATCATACAGCCACTACATCATACAGCCACTGCATCATACAGCCACTACATCATACAGCTACTGCATCATACAGCCACTACATCATACAGCCACTACATCATACAGCCACTACATCATACAGGCCACCTCGCTGTATGATCCAGTCAGGTCCCTGGCAAACCATATCAGTTAACAATCGATTGTACATGAAACTTAAGGCTCATAGTAATATAAGCAAAATCTGTAACTGTATGTAGGTGGTGGCGACTATCATCCACTCACTTGATGTAGTGCTGCCCTTTTTTTTTTTTATGCAAGAAAGAAGGAACCAAAGACTGAGCCCATGGACCATTCCTTCCAAGAAAAAAAAAATACAAAAGAGAGCCAACTTCTTCCTTCACGTTCATCATTCTTTTTCTGTGTCTGTCCTCCTCTCTTCCTATTTCTCACATCTTTCCTGTCACTTTTTATTACTCTTCATTCCCTTTTCAGGTGGCTTTACATTGAGTGACAAACCTAATGGTTTCCTGTAAGACATGAAACCATTTACAAGGCCGGGTGGTAACCATATAACCAACCCATACGTGTTCCCAAGTGTCAACAAGTGGGTTGGCGGAGGGTTAGTGCCCCTCCCCGTAAAACCACTAAATCAGAGACAAATAGTCACCCCTTACAGGATTATGGCGTCTGGCCGGAGGTAGATAGACAGATAGTATATTGAAAATGGTGCTCTGTTGGGGCTGTAGTAATTGTATAAGCAAAATAACTATCTATCTCTGTCTATCTATAGCCCAGCGCCCTAATCCCACACAGGGTGGCTGCAGACAAAATCCCTCCAAGTCACTCTGTCACACACCATTTGACTGCCCTTCCCCCAACACACTTCCCCTTCCCTCATAAACAAAATAACAGTCATATGTTATCAAAGAAAGTCCTAAATGTAAAGATCATATAAGCACACAATCACATAAAGGTCAGTCATACAGCAAGATAGGCCTGTACGCCTTTCACCTTAACTTGGCCCAGATTTTCATCCTTTTGCAATACATTTCACGTATCTCAGTGGTAGGGGAAAAATGCAGCAGCTCTTCACCCTTTCCAGAGCACTTCTTCATGACTATTATCTTACTGTGGTGTCAGTGTACAAGTCAGCATTCAAGATGGAGAGATGGTTATTTAGGCTGTCAGATAAAATAGGGAGAGGGTGGAGAGTGAGAGACTGATGAGGAGAGTGTATGTGAGTGAGATGGAGTGGGGGAGAGGGAGGAGGAGGCCAAGGATGAGATGGAGGGATGGAGTGGTGAGGTATATGAGAGAGGGGGTGAGAGCTGGGAGCAGGCCAGTGAAGTGGCGGGGGACAACGTGACATGGTGGCGTTTTTTTTTTTTTTTTTTTTTTTTTTTTTTTTTCTCAACTCTGGGCACAGGCTTCACAGCCTGCTCGCAAGGCCCAGTAGTCCACCCACATACCATACACCTCTACATGTCACCACTTCGGCACTAACACCCACCGTCCATATTGAATACATCCTAGGGGTGTCTCATACAGGACTGGTGTATTGGTATTAGCGTTTTTTTTTTTTTTGCCATCCCTTACAGGATGGAGTTGTCTGGCAATAGATAGATAGATAGTTAACTGCCTCCTGTATACGACCATTTTCCTCTCTCCTTATCAGTAATATTCTGACATAAATAAATATATTCCCCCCTACATCGCTAACACTTTCGTTTTTTCCCAGGAGTGTTATCGCTTCATCTACAAGTGTCTGCTGACGTTCCTGACCTGGATTAAGGAGGAGGAGGGTAGTCAGGGCTGGTACTGGCGACCCCCCCTACCCTCCCACCGCCTCCATCCCCATCCCTACCTCCCCACCACCCTCCTAGCCAGAATCATGGCCCTTTATCCACGCCTTCCCCTGCCGCCGCTGCCTCCCTTCATCCTCCCTCGTAGGTCTCTCCCTCTGCATTGTGTCCGCCCTTACGCCCAAAACAGCCCTTCCCCACCCACATCCACCCATCAACAGACTCTTCCTCCCTCCTCCTCCTCTTCCTATCCTCCCCAGAATCCTCCCTCCACTCCATATCCTCTCCCCTCTTCTCTCCATCAGAATCCTCCTCCCTTCTCCCCAAATCAGCCTTCTCTCTCCTCCCTCCCTTCTCCCTCCAGTCCAAGGGAGGAGTATTTACCTCAGCTTCTGTCCTTCTTCCGGGAGGTGATAGGAAGGGTGGAGAGGGAGAGGAAGGTATATCTAGCAGAAAGGGAGGGAGCAAGGCTGAGAGAGAGACTAACAAGGAAGGAAGAAGCAAAGACAGAGAAGAGATGGATGGAAAAAAAAAAGAAGCAGAGAGAGAGAGACAGAGATTGAAAAAAGAGAGGTAGAGAGAGAGAGAGACAGCCAGATTGAAAAAAGGGATGCAGAGAGATAGAGATTGAAAAAAAGAGAGGCAGAGAGAGAGAGAAGGACAGAGATTGAAAAAAAGAGAGGTAGCGAGAGAGAGAGACAGAGATTGAAAAACAAGAGGTACAGAGAGAGAGACAGACAGAGATGAATTTGATGGAAAAAGAGGAGGACAGAGAAGAGATTGATGGAAAGAAGATGCAGACAGAGAGACAGAGATGAATTTGATGGAAAAAGAGAAGGACAGAGAAGAGATTGACTGAAAGAAAAGAGGCAGACAAAAGACAGACAGACAGACAGATATGAATTTGATGGAAAAAGAGAAATACAGAGAAGAGACTGAGGGAAAGAAAAGAGGCAGACAGAGAGACAGACAAATTTGATGGAAAAAGAGGAATACAGAGAAGAGACTAAAGCGCTGTCCACACGAGCGGGCAATGCCCACGGGCACAAGCGAGCAGTTTGCCTGTTGACAGGCTCACCGCTTGTGCCCGCAGGCAAATGCGTAAATTGCCCGTGGCAATTTACGCATTCTGTCCCTAAAGCCCTATCCACACGAGCGGGCAATGCTTTAGGGAGAGAAAAGAGAGGCAGAGGGAGAGAAAGAAATGAATTTGATGGAAAAAGAGAAGGACAGAGAAGAGACTGAGGGAAAGAAAAGAGGCAGAGATGAAGTTGATGGAAAAGACAGACTGATGGCAAAGATGGAGAGAGAGGCTGTGGCAGAGAGAAGATGCCAAAAATGTGATTGAGACAAAGACTGATGAAATAGACAAAGATATTGATGAAAAATAGACTAACAGAGAAGGAGGTTGATGAAAAAGTCATGAGATTGTTGGAATTGTGCAAGAAATTGATAGATAACTGATAGAAAAGAAATAGAAAAGAGAGAGAGAGAGTGAGTGAGGAAAAAGACAAAAACAGATTGAAGGCAGGGGCAGAAAGATTAATGGAAGTGATTGAAAAAATGTATATACATAGAGAGAGAAAGAAAGAGAGAGAGGGAGGGAGACTGGTGGAAAAGCAAGACAAAGATCCACTTTCTCATCAGAGAAGGAAGCTCCCTAACACCCCTTCATTAGTGATTTATTTTTGGATATGACTTGTTAATATAAGTTTTTTCTTTATGCAAAGTATGGTAATATTTCAGTGATTTACATGACACAGAAGAGGAGAGTCAGGAATAATAAGCAAAATAAATCACTAAGGAATAGGTGTTAATGACTTTCCTTACCAGACACGAATACGGGCCAGAAAGATTGATAATAAACACACATGGCGACTGTAACCTTGAAACACACAATTACGATGGGGGCAGGGGGACATGGAGGCGATTTGTTTGTGGCCACCCCTTGCGGGATTAAGGCGTCTGGCAGTAGATAGATAGATAGACAAACTCCCAATGTCTGACTGCTATATAAAGGACTGTGTCTAGCCAGCAGGTACTTCAGAGAGTGTATCATACTGTTTTCACTCTATACTCCTTTCACATCAACTTGGCCACATTTTCTTCCTTTTACAGCATATTACAGAGAGAGAAAAAGTATGGTAAGCCTACAGTTCAACATCCTTTCCATAGCACTTCTTCGTGACTAGCATCATATTCTAGTGTTAATCTATTGTTATAACTCAGCATTCAAGATGGAGAGATGGTAATTTTTAGGCCAAGTTAGTATACCTTAGTCCAGATTTTTATCCTTATGCATATTATTTCAATTAGCTCAGTGATAGAAAAAGACAATGCTGCGGTTCTACTTCTTTTCCGTAGCACTTCTTCATGACTAGCATTAGTGCCAGTGGTTTCATATATGGAAATGGCAGGGGACAGGGCGATATGGAGGCGATTTGTTTGTGGCCACCCCTTATGGGATTAAGGCGTCTGGCACTAGATAGATAGGTTTCATATACCTGAGTATTGAAGGTGGACATTAATTTTAGGCCAGGTTAATGTGAAAAAGTGTATATTCAAAAAATGATGTATTACTGAATATACCTTACTCTTCTATCTATTTATTGCCAGGCGCCTTAATCCCACAAGGGGTGGCCACAAACAAATCGCCTCCATGTCGCCCTGTCCCCCGCCATTTCACTGCCCTGCTCCAAGCTCACACCCCCCTCTCTCATATACCTCTCCACTCCATCCCTCCATCTCATCCTTGGCCTCCCCCTCCCTGTCCCCCCCTCCACCTCACTCACATACACTCTCCTTGTCAGTCTCTCGCTTTCCATCCTCTTCACATGGCCAAACCACCTCAGTGTGTTTCTCCTAACACTTACTAACCTGTTGTACTCTAACGTGGCTCTCCAACACCGTACTCTTACTACAGATATTTACGGTGCAGAGTTTATTTTTTCAGCGTAAAGGGAGCTGTTTCGTGATGACGGGTGAAGGAAGACTGTTATACCCCACCTGGTCCACATGTATGTCGTGACTTGAAAAAATATATATATATATATATATATATATATGTATATATATATATATATATATATATATATATATATATATATATATATATATATATATATCCTCACAGCAAAAAGGTTAAGTATTTCACTAACACTATGGATATTTTTATTTATTATATTTTATTTTTTTAGTTCACTCGTGGTTACATCTCTTATATGACTTTGCAATTTCAAGACTGTGTAAAGGAATTATTGACTACATGTGAAAAAAATCTTCATTGTTACGGATATACATTATGTATGAAAAAATGGGGAGTGTGTCGTCCTGTTTCGGCTACCTCCCTTTCCTTGGGGGAAGGAGCCTAGGTATATAGAATAGATAGATGAAAAAATAAATTTTCTTTTTGGTATAACGTTTTTTAACCAACACTAAACAGGGCAGGGCAGTAATGTAATCTGTGGTTAGATTGTTTTCAACTGGACCACTTCCAAAAGTTGAATATCAAATTGTATGTGCATGAAATTAGATGAGGCTTAGTTATGAGGTGGGAATGAGTCCTTGGTTACTGTTCAGTCAACCCTCCATTCTAATTACACCTGACCTTCAACTGGACTGAAAGAGTTAGAGAACTAGAGATATTTACGAGAACAGTCAGGCCAAGACTCCATGAGGCTGGCCTACACCACAGGGTACGTTGAGTGAAAGAGAAGCTGGAGGTACGGCATGGTTTTCCAGGCCTGCTGCTCGGTGCACACAGCTAAGATTGCCTGCTTGCTGGTCCGGGGAACATAAGGATCAAATTGACATCCTCTTGGCTGGCCGATCAAGGCCTGTGACTTGAACCCCATCGTGTCAGTGTGGGTGAGTATGGTAGACTCATGGGAGCCTCAGCAGGAGAGGTCCAGCAGGCAACGTCTTGACCACATGATCACGGAATGGGAAGACTTCAGGAGTCACAACTTCCATATAACACTGTCGCCTCAGTGCCAACTCCATACAAGAAACGATCGAGCGAGAGGGACAGTGGACACAGTACTGAAGGGCATAATGACAGCAAGGTAAATATGTGTTCATTTCCTGGCTTGCTTGTTTGTGTTGTTTGTTTAGCATGAAATATAATGTGCAATAAAACCAATACAATTTTTTCACAATTTTTAGCCCTTCCATTTCTGTCTTCCCTTCATTCGTGCCTCTTCCTTCTGCCTACGGGTGACTTTGCAGTCCCTCTTGTCTTTCCTTCATTCTTTCCTCTTCCTTCCGCCTACGGGTGATATTACACTCTCCCTTCTGTCTTTCCTTCATTTTTTCCTCTTCCTTCTGCCTGTGGGTGACTCTACACTGAGTGACAAGACGAATGGTTTCCTGTACACCAGGAGACCATTTACTATGCTGGGTGGTAACCATATAACCAAATTTTGGCGCCTGGTGGTTAAGTGTGCAAATAAGGCGCTCCAATCGGACTGAGCCGGTGAAGGTTTATATCCAAGGGGTGGTTGGGACTTATTACTCACATAATGCCACTCAGGGATGAGTGAAGCTGGTCACTCATTTTATGTCAGGACCAACTTTCCTAGCCCGGGGTGCTTACTCTCATGGGGCCACACAGGATTGATGATGATGATGAGTGTGAACATGATAATTACGATTTCTTTTCAATATAACTGTGTCTGTGATTCTTTTTTTATTATAAGCACAAAGAACACCGAATCTAATGAAACACAATACATTTTTTTCCTGACTGAGGGAAAAAGATTATGAGAACAGACTTGGAAACATTATATAGATGTCAAAGGCATGTGTGGTTAATGAGACTGGTGGGTCTCTCTCTCTCTCTCTCTTTCATGTCTATATGTGAAACAAAGAATGAGGGAAAACAATACTGGTAACCAAAATTCTCTCTCTCTCTCTCTCTCTCTCTCTCTCTCTCTCTCTCTCTCTCTCTCTCTCTCTCTCTCAACACGTGTTCCCTACGTGTCAACAAGTGGGTTGGCGGAGGGTTAGTGCCCTTCTCCGGAAACAACCAACTTAAAATACAAAGAAGCCTCGGACCAGGACAGACAAACAGGTGACGACCAAGGACCGGACAAAGAACCTGGAATGGACTGCAACAGGGAATGTAAGGGGTGAGAATGATGAGGTGAAAGAGAGAGAGATTGTCCAGGTGCTTGAGGGTGCGAAAGTGAACATCTGTGGAATACCTGAGACTAAATAGTGAGGTTAGAGTGTGAGGGAATGGGAGTAGGTGAGAATGAGGGGGCGAAAGACGGTGTATGTATTGTGTGCAAGAGATGGAAGGACAATATAAGAGAATCAGGTGGTTTAGTAATTATGTGGGTAATATTGGGAGTAGCGATACAAACTGCTACGAGGATAATATAAAGTGAAGTACTGTACTGCTGGACAATTTATGTTATACGTTCTCCAAAAATAAAACATCAAGGACTCCAGTGCTAAGCAAAAACCAGTAAGAAAAAAAAATTATGCAGTATTTTCCAGCACCCCCTAAAGTTGATTTCGGCAGCCCCTGAGGGAGTTAGCATCCCAGGTTATAATACGCTGTTATAAAACCCAGGGTGTCTGGCGTAGAGCACAGCTTGAGAATGAAAGACATTGGTGATAACATAAAAAAAAAAAAAAAACATTGACTCGGTTCAGCTTTGATATTCACACGTTAACGAGGCTTAATATCACATCAGGGAAACACGGCTGTTACAGGAACTAACGAGGACGGAAATACACTCTTGTATGTACTGTAAGTGATTACAGGAAAGTCAGTATTTGTAAGTGGAAAACGGGGGTGGTGGTAGTAGTAGTAGTAGTACTAGTACAGTAGTAGTAGTAGTTGTTGTTGTCGTTGTTTTAGTAGCAGTGGTTGCTACAGCAACAACAACTACTACTACTACTAGTCTACTACTGCTACCATTACTACTACTAGTCTACTACTACTACTACTACTTCTAGTCTACTACTGCTACCATTACCACTACTAGTCTACTACTTTTTTTTTTTTATGCGAGGGAGAAGGAACCAAAGGCCATGAGCCCGCAGTAACAGTTCCCTCCAAGAGAAAAACAAAATACAATAGAGAGCCAAATTCAAGATCCGATCATTTTGAGATGCCTGGATACACTGCGTTTGAAAGACTGGAGATCATAGGCAGGAGGAAATACAGACAGAGGGAGACAGTTCCAGAGCTGACCTGTTGCATGAATGAAAGACTGGGAGTAACGGTTAACTCTTGCATTAGAGAGTTGGACAGAAAAGGGATGAGAGTTTGCTGCCAGACGGGTGCTACGCGCCCGTCGTAGAGGTGGAGGAATGCAAGCAGACAGTTCAGAGGAGCAGTGACCATTAAAGTAGCGATAGAAAAGAGATAAAGATGCAACAGTGCGGCGAAGAGACAGAGGTTGAAGGGAGTCAGTAAGAGGAGGAGAGTTAATGAGACGAAAAGCCTTTGACTCCACCCTATTGAGAAGAGCTGTATGTGGGGAGCCTCCCCACACATGAGAGTTGTACTCCACACAGGGGCGGATAAAACCCCTGTATAGAGTCAACAATTGTGCAGGGGTAAAGAAAGAGCGGAGTCGGCTTAGCACACCCAATCTCTTGGAAGCAGATTTTACAAGAGATGTAATATGATCTTTCCAAGATAAGTCCCGAGTAAATGAAACCCCAAGCATGTTCAAGGATGATGCAGGATTAATCTGAATATTATTAAACATTAGTGGGTATACCTGTGGAAGATTTTGTCGGGTTGATAGGTGTAAGAACTGAGTCTTAGAAGCATTAAAGACAACCATATTATTTTTACCCCAGTCAGAGATATGAGCCAAGTCAGACATTAGGTGTGCCATAGCCTCATCCCTTGTTTGTTGAAGTAACTGCTGAGATGGGCGTTGCGGGAACCGAATGGAAAGGTGAAGGATGGAGTCATCAGCGTATGAGTGGATAGGGTTAGATGTACAGCTAAGAAGATCATTGATGAATAAAAGGAAGAGAGTTGGTGATAGGACAGAGCCCTGAGGAACACCACTGTTGATAGATCTAGGAGAAGAACGATGGCCGTCTACGACAGCAGCTATAGAACGACCAGAAAGGAAGCTAGCGATGAAGGTACAGATAGAAGGATAGAAACCGTAGGAGGGCAGTTTGGAAATTAAAGATTTGTGCCAGACTCGATCGAAAGCCTTTGAGATGTCAAGTGCAATGGCAAAGCTTTCGCCAAAGTCCCGAAAGGAGGATGACCAGGAGTCTGAAAGGTAGGTGAGAAGATCGCCAGTGGAGCGTCCCTGACGGAACCCATACTGACGATCGGAAAGAAGGTTGTGATAGGAAAGATGCCTTAAAATTTTTTTATTAAGAATTGACTCGAAAACTTTTGAAATACAGGACGTTAAAGCAATTGGACGATAGTTGGAGGGTTGGGAGTGGTCACCCTTCTTTGGGACTGGCTGAATGAGAGCAAACTTCCAGCAAGAAGGAAAGGTACAAGTTGACAGACAAAGGCGAAAGAGTTTGCCTAGGCAGGGTGTAAGCACAGAAGCACAGTTTTTGAGAACAACAGGAGGGACCCCATCAGGCCCATATGCCTTGTTAGTACTGAGGCCAGTAATGGCAGAAAATACATCAACTGAAGAAATTTTAATGTCAGCCATGAGGAAGTCAGAGGGGGAAGTGATGGAGGAACAGCACCGGAATCGTCTAAGGTGGAATTGGAGGAGAAAGTTCTGTGCGAAGAGATCTGCTTTATCAGTAGAAGAAATAGCTACAGAACCATCAGAGTAGAAAAGAGGAGGGAAGGATGATGAGGTAAAGTTGTTAGAAAGATTTTTGGCAAGGTGCCAGAAGGAGCGGGAAGAATTCGAGTTGGAGAGTTGAGAGCATTTAGTATGGATGAAATTATTTTTAGTAGAGCGAAGAACAGACTTAGCACGATTCCGGGCAGAAACGTAAAGATTATGTGATTCAGGGGTGGGTTGGCTCCGGTACCTTTTGTAGGCCTTCTCCTTGTTGCGGACAGCATTAGAACAAGCGTGATTAAACTAAGGCTTTCTTGCGTTAGTCAAAGGATATGAGAAAGGAATGTATGCTTCCATGCCCGAGAGAATAACCTCCGTAATGCGCAAGGCACACTCAGATGGCTCACGGCCATGGAAGCAATAATCATTCCAGGGAAAATCAAAGAAGTACTGCCTGAGGGCCTCCCAGTCCGCAGCTCCAAAATGCCAGAGACGACGTTTCCCTGGAGGGTCCGCGAGGCCGTACTGGAGCGATAGGACAGGTTAAGGTAATAAGGTTGTGATCGGAGGAGCCCAACGGAGAGAAAAGATTAACAGAGTAAGTAGAAGGATTAGTT
Source organism: Coenobita brevimanus (assembly GCF_032717465.1). NCBI lineage: Eukaryota > Metazoa > Arthropoda > Malacostraca > Decapoda > Coenobitidae > Coenobita > Coenobita brevimanus. The sequence continues at coordinate 45,561,295 of NC_137021.1, forward strand.
GTGAGGAAGAGGTCAAGTATGTTGGAGCTCTCTCCAAGGCGGTCAGGGATACGGGTAGGGTGCTGTACAAGCTGCTCTAGGTCATTAAGGATAGAAAAGATGTAGGCTTGTTCACCAGGTGGATCCGTGAAAGGAGAGGAGAGCCAAAGGTGGTGGTGAACATTGAAATCTCCAAGAATGGAGATTTCAGAGAAAGGAGAAATGGACAGAATGTGTTCCATCGTAGAAGTAAGATAGTCGAAGAATTTTTGATAGTCAGTAGAATTAGGGGATAAGTAAACAGCACAGATATATTTAGTCAGAGAATGACAGGAAAGCCGAAGCCAGAGAGTGGAGAATTCAGAAGAATCAAGTTCAGGAACACGAGAGCAAGATAAGTCGTTGCGTATGTATACACAACAGCCACCTTTGGCTTTGAAATGAGTATAGAGAAAGTAGGAGGATACAGAAAAGGGTTTGCTGTCAGTTGCCTCAGACAGCTGAGTCTCCGTTAGAAAAAGAAGGTGAGGTTTAGAGGAGGAGAGGTGGTGCTCAACAGAGCGAAAGTTAGATGAAAGGCCGCGAATGTTGCAGAAATGAAGAAGAAGAGAGTCAGACAGTGGTTCCAGGCACCTCGAGTCGTCACCGGGAGAGGGGCAGATGGCGGGGGCATTTATGGTCCCCCCCCCCTGGGGACTCCGAGGCTGGGTGAATTGACGCCATTTTGGTAAATTTTGAATAGGAAGTGTAGTGTGTACTGTGCATGTAGTTTGGTGAAGATAGATAGAGAAATTTGTACTGGAGAGCATGCTGGCCTACTCTCTGTGTAACTGAGACACTGAAAAAGTTCAGCAAAGGGGGATGGTCAGGAACTAGTCCTGAGGGCTGATGAAACGGGAGCTCCAGCACTCCCTGTCATCAGCTTTCCATCCACCTCGGGAGTACTGCCCTGCTCGACTGGTGCTACAGTCTACTCCACGTACTACTACTACTACTACTGCTGCTGCTGCTGCTAATGACGAAAAAGAGGGTGAGTATGCCTGAATGTGTGTGTGTGTGTGTGTGTGTGTGTGTGTGTGTGTGTGTGTGTGTGTGTGTGTGTGTGTGTGTGTGTGTGTGTGTGTGTGTGTGTGTGTGTGTGTGTGTGTGTGTGTGTCCACCGGATAATTGAAAACTCATGTTTTAAGGTCGGCCTTTTTAGGACTATCATGGGAGCGATAAAGTAATGGATCGTGACCGTGGTACGTTGAGAGATTTTGGTCGACGCGTGTGTGTGTGTGTGTGTGTGTGTGTGTGTGAGAGAGAGAGAGAGAGAGAGAGAGAGAGAGAGCGAGAGGAGAGGAGTAATAATTGCTAGATGTACGTACAGACGTCGGAATAAGTTCGTTTCCTTTTCCGTGGACTAAGGTGTTTGTAACACTGCTCGATGGAGAGCTATCCCCGTCTCCTCCCTTCCTCATAGTCCCACACTCCCACCCAACCCCCCCAGTTTTCTCTCCGACCCCATAACCCCACCCGGTACCCTCCATACTCTCGCTCACAGCCAGCTAGGGGTTTCTGTACTTCAAGCACCTCTCTAATTACGTGTACTGCGAACATCTAATATAGGAATAGTAGCCTACAGTATAAACCAAGTTAGGAAAAGGTTTACTACATTGAGAGAGAGAGTGAGAGAGAATAAATCTGCTATGCTTAAATGTTGCGGTAGTATACACCTCTTTTACACACACACACACACACACACACACACACACACACACACACACACACACACGCACGCACGCACGCGCGCGCGTCGACCAAAATATCTCAACGTACCACGGTCACGATCCATTACTTTATCGCTCCCATGATAGACCTAAAAAGGCCGACCTTAAAACATGAGTTTTCAATTATCTGGTGCACACACACACACACACACACACGGTCACGATCCATTATTTTATCACCCTCACGATATTCCTAGAAGGGCCGACCTTAAAACATGAGTTTTCAATTATCCTTTGGGGACACACACAAACACACACACACACACACACACACACACACACAGAGAACTGACTGATAGATAGATTGATATAGAATTATTAGGGCCAAAATAGTACAACTATTTGTTACGTCACATGTATATTACATCTACATAATTTACTGTCTCAGGGAGTTCAAACCAGAAGGAAAACATTATATATCCAGGTATAAACGTTTTAGAGTTATGCAGTTTGTTTATCATATGACATATCACTTTGTCGTGGGAAATACACAAGACCTCTCCACATGAAAAAAAGCTGTTGACGGTTTTAGTCATTCAGTGCCAGTGATAATGAACTTAGTAACATAGTTTTCCGAACTGTAGTGTACTGAACATATCTCCAGAGCATGTTACAGTGCATTACAAGACAAAGGCAACTCGTCTCGTAACCTGTCGATAAAATATATTTGCTACTGAGGAAACTATGTTCCAATAATTATCTGATATGGTCATGAATATACAATTTGGCAAGGCCATTTAACCAGTCTGGTAAATTTCACGTAGCTCAGTGGCAGAAAAAGACAGTACTACGGCTCGACATCTTTCCCATAGCACTTCTTGACTAGCATCATATTATTGTTTTAATCTCTTCCTACCTCTCAGTACTTAAGAAAAGAGATGCACCTCTTCGTGACTAGAGCATGTTAAGATATTGTTACTACACAGCACGAAAGATGGAGAGATGGTAATTTTACGCCAAGCTCTCACTGTTGCCCTTCTGTAACTTTCTATGGTTCAGGTTAGTTAGGAAGGTTCCAGCACACGGTATAGACAGTGATATCTTAAAATGGCGGGAAGTCTGACTGGGGATTACTGAGTAGCGGCGTACAACAGGGATCAGTACTCGGTCCCTTATCATTCACTATATATATAAACAATGCAGACTTCGGAATCACTGCAGTATTAGCATATTTACCGATGACACCAAAATAGGGCATCATTAACTCAACTGACGACTGTGTTAGCTTATCAAAGGACCTCAGTATATTGTACAAGTGGTCTAAAAACTGGTAGATGAAATTTAACGTAAAAAAAAAAAAAAAAAAGTAAAGTGCCTAACGTGGGCAAATCCATCGTAGATACTCAGTACAACCTAAATAATAAAAAATTAATAGGAATGAGAGAGAGAGAGAGAGAGATTGATTGATTGAAGGTAATTAAATCTGGCGGCGCAACTGCCAGGGTCATATGCCGCCGGACACCAAAGTAAAAGGTGCAGCTAAATAAAAAAAAAAAGCATATTCAAAATAAAGTTAAAATTTGTTAATAGAAATAAAACACTAAAAATAATAAAAGCATAATTTATAAAATATCAATTACTTATAAAAGTGGAAGGAGGCCCGCCTCCTGAAGAAAACTAAAAACATCACTAAAATCGCTAGAGGCTTCACCGAGCATTGAGGACAAACAGTAGGCACCATCTGCCCCCTTATGCCTATGGAGGAATCTCTGACGCAGGTCCCCCAGACTCGGACACTCGACCAGCAAGTGACGGACAGTAAGGGGAACAAGGCAGTCATCACAGTATGGTTGAGTCTCACCACACATGAGGAACCCATGTGTAAGCCGAGAATGCCCAATGCGAAGTCTAGCAAGAGCCACTTCCAATCGCCGAGACATGGAAGGAAGAGCTCTTGGCACAACCACTCTCTGAAAGATTTCTTTCAGTTTATTATGAGAAACAACATCCCAGTGCCTCTGCCAACACGTACCAACTGCGTACCGCAGGTAAGGTGTTACATCTGAAGCAGGAAGGGGGTAGTCGGTTGGGGGCTGTTGAGAAGACGCAGCTTTAGCTAAAATATCTGCCCTCTCATTGCCCACCACACCTACATGTGCGGAAACCCAACAGAAGTTCACATGGCGGCCACGACGGCCAAGAAGAAAAAGCCACTCTAAAATTAATAAAATCAATGGATGAGATGCATTAAAAGACTCCAGTGCAGACAGAGCACTACGTGAGTCACTATAAATCACAAAAACGGATTCGGGGAGAGTAAAAATGATTTTAAGAGCATATAAAATTGCAGTCAGCTCTGCCGTATACACTGAAGTAATGCCAGGAAGACTACCGCCCCTACTAAAGGAGGGGAAAACAATACCAAATCCTACTCCAGTATCAGTCTTAGACCCGTCAGTATAGACGGGGACAGAACCCTCATGAATAGAGGCATGTTCTAAAAAGAGAGAGAGGGACACCTGAGAGGGAAGCAAGTCCTTTTTTTCCACAACAGACCTACAAAACGTCACACGAGGGAGTAGCCAGGAACCCACCCTAGGGATCCGATGTGGACAAATTGCCAGTCTCGGGACAGAGAGGGCTAGCATAACAGACCGGACCCTGTAACCAAATGGCTTCGGGAGATTAGGACCGGTGTCATAAGCAGAAGATTGGGAATCCTGGGAGACGATGGCACAAGAAATTGAGTCTGGAATGCGGTGAAGACGATACCAGCACCTCATCATTAGCAACTGGCGTCGCAAATCCAAGGGGAGTACACCAGCATCTACTAACCAGAAGGACCGGGAGGAACAGCCTCACCAACCATGGTCTCCTGGATACACATGCATAAAGGAGTAAATTGAGAAACTAGATGACACAGTTCCTCATAGCTGGCACGTAAACCTCGACAATTCCACTGGATGATAGAACCCATTGTGAAAGGGAAAATTATGATCAAGTGCGGGACTGTACACCTCCTGACATACGAGCGGGTTTGGAATGATGCTTAGGAGGGCCCTTGGGAAGGGACTGCCCAGCACCAGGAACCTACACCTTATGTTGAGCATCCGTGGACAAACGTGAGGACGAGGAAGAGGGAAATTTTCCAACACTCTTCCTCTGAGGTGGAGTAACATACGGCTTGGAAAGTGGCTTGGAGGCCGCCTTGGGTGATATGGGACGGCCAGTGCCTCTGTTAGAAGCCTCAGAAGTGGAAAGAGTGTCAACGGGATTCGAACCCTGTGAGGATGACTTTGTACTTTTCAAAACTAAAGCACCAACGGTTTCTCCAACACCATCTCCAGGCGGGGACTTGACCACAGGTGAACCACCAGCTGCATCTTCCACCTGGCTAGACCCCTCAGCCTCTGAGGCAGAGGGAACAAGAGAGAGGGCAATACAAGGTACGACAACAGAGACCTTGGGTGGCCGGTTGTCACGCTCTGAGGACTCTGACGAGTTACGGTGACGTTTACTGGGTACAGAAGGAGCCTTGTGAATACTGGACAAGACAGGATGAGTTACATCAGCGTGTACATCCGCCACCACCACAGAAGTGTGCAAACTGTCAGCTTCTGAAGTGGAGGTAGGAACAGTTGGAGCAGTGGGTGGGCGTGAAACATTCTCACATATACTAGTAATTTCAGGAGTAATATCCGTCAAATCAGTAGTTGGGAAAGTGGTCACTTTAAAGGGTCGTGGCAACTTCTGGGTCACAGTACGATGTACAGGTGCCCCTGAAAGGGCAGAAGCATAAGTAACTCCAGGCTGAAAGAAGAGAGTCTGGGCCCTCCTCTTTGCTTCTGGAAAAGAAACCTTCTCACGTGTGCGAATGCTCAGAACCTCCTTTTCAAGGCAGTAGCGAGGACAGTTTTTTGAGGATACAGCATGAGGACCCCCACAGTGATAGCATTTAAGGGGTCCTGGACAATCACCGATATGACTCGATTCACCACAGGAGATACAGACACCTGGAAGACCAGCCAGTGCACGCCGACAAAATTTGCTTACATGTCCATACCCCTGACAGTGGAAACACCGCCTTGGGTTCGGAACATAAGGCTTCACAGGCAGAGAGAGCCAAGCAAGTTTCACGGAAGCAGGCAAAGTCAAGCGTTCAAAAATCAGAAACAGTGTCGGAGTTGGGGTCAGAACACCATCGATCTTCTTCTGTACCCGGTCAACCTTTATGACACCATAAGACCGTAGTTCTTCTTGTAACTGTGATTCAGGGTATCGGAGGAGGTCCCAGGAGTAAATGACCCCCTTACACTGGTTAAAAGTGCCGTGAGGTGTACAGGATACACTATGACCAGAAACGGAGGTCAGAGTCTGGAGACGTGAGCTCTCTTCTGGGGAGGAAACCTCAATTAGGAGGCTACCATCCCCTTGGGTGGATATCACTGGTTCACGGCCACAGGCAGACACAATGGCTCGGTACAGGTTAAATATGTCCATATCCAGCACTGAGCCACCTGCAGAGGATTTCAGCACTAGATACTTCTTGAAATTTTCTTTTACTGCTTCCTCTGGGCCAAATTTTGGAGTCCAAGCAACCCTACGAGACCTCCTCCCAGTCCCAGTTGAACGCTGGGGCAGAGGACGGAAGTCCCCAGGGGCCTGAAAAGGCTCCAAAGTGGCAATAAGGGGCGCAGAGTCTGAGAAATGGCCGGGGACAGATCCATCGTCGTCAACAGTTTGATTTAACTGTGCCATGTGATATAAAAAAAACTTCATTCCCCCACCCCTCCACCCACCATGGAGCCCAACAAGGGGAGGTCGTATGCCAGGGACAACACCACTGGCAACCCCAGAGGTAGTGGGAGAGTATACGCAGGTAACCACCCGGGGGCCTGGACAAGGGTGACTCCAGGACGATAGGAGCCACCAGGCCCCCCAGTGCCCACTTGACCCTAGCCAACGCATGACCAGCCGATTGACCTGGTCGGGCCCAACCAGGCCGCCCGTCTAGCCAGAATAAGGGACCAAAGAGGTGTATTGCTAGCTGGAGGGCGCACCGTGCAGCATCGCTCAACCTCCAGGACTCCCGTCTCCCAGCATTACGGGACGCCACGCACGGCAAACACGTGGGGAGGCAACGGTCCCGCCCAAGATGGCAAGTGAGCAGGGACTAGCATCACCAGCAGGCCCCCTCCACCAGTGATGTAGGGGGTGCTTGGTCCACGACACTGACAAATGCCGAACCCTACAAAGGTAGGCATGCCTCCAAAGTAGGTGGCACTGCCAGCCACGCTTCAAGCCCCGCCACCACGTCAAGGTGACCCCCCTCAGCGGGGAGAGAGAGAGAGAGAGATCTATGAGTTAGACTATGCGGTGGAATTTTGGTGTCCCTACTATAGAATGGACATAAATTCGTTAGAAAATGTACAGCGAAGAATGACAAACAGATACATGATGTTGGGAACCTTTGATATGTACAGACTTCATGCCATCCACGACACTACCTCAGTTAAGTCTCCCCTAACCCTACAGTGCTCCTTTCTAGTGTGTATAGATTTAGTCTTTTCAGTCTGTCTTCATGTGAATGGTTCCCAATATCATGTATCATCTTTTACTTCCTTCTCTGTATATTTCCTAACGAATTCTTATATCCATTCTACAGTACGGACACCATACTTGCAAGGTCTCTAAGATAGGGGCAGCTATACTCTTTTTACATTAACTTGGCCTGGAATTGCCGTCTCTCCATTATGAATATATACTGAGTTGTAAGAATACATTAATAACCGAATGTGATGCTTGTCACGGAGTAATGCTACGAATAGGATGTAGAGCCATAGCATTGTCTTTTTCTGCCACTGAGCTAAGTGAAATGAGCTGTAAAAGGACGAAAATCTGGGCCAAGTTAGAGTAAAAAGAGCATAGTCCAGCCACTGTATTTTCATTTTTTATGTTTTTCTGATATTTCTATGGTAGAGGGTTGGCATTTCTGTGATATCTTGCCCCGTGACTGTCATCTGGGTCGGGCGTTCAAGCACAGCGGTTTGTTTTGATGAAGTTGCTGAGACAGTGGTTTGGTTTCAGTATGAACATCTTCCAATATGCATAAGGCAAAATGGCAAATTCAAAGTCAGTTTTCTTGCAAACACTTCTTGCTTTACTTGCACATGCTTGTATCCAGGTTGCTATTTCCTCATGTGCATGGGCAACGTGCGTGTGTGTGTGTGTGTGTGTGTCAGAATTGTTCCTCCAAAGCCCAGTCGACACTACAATGCTACATGTCCATCACTGACGTACAATACAATTAGCACCAAAGTCATAAGGTCCACCTGTGGGTATAGGGCCTGCGCTGTACCTCCCTCGCGTTTGTCTCGCTTATACCATACTTGTTCAGTTAAGCCTAATCCCATAATTTCTATCAGCGACGCAACGTTCTTTCCCTCAACCCCATCCCCTTCCCGCTCCTTACCTTCTCCTGTACTATTGCCCTGTCATTCCAGTAGTTTAGTCACTCTTATGTTCTCTTTTTTACTATCCTTGTCTTGTTCTGGTAGTTTATCACTCTTCAAGGAGCCGCTGTCCAGCAAGGGCCCAACCACGGTTAGTCTCTCTTCGTATGTTCTTTGCAACAGCATATTCAACAGCCTATATACCATGGGGCAACTGGCCGACTGCAGTTATTGTTTTTTTTTAATTATTAGTCTCTCTCTCTCTCTCTCTCTCTCTCTCTCTCCTCATCTACATATATAAAAGAACCGCGCTATTTGTGTTTGTTTGTCCTTCAGTCACGCCCAAACCAAGGGCCAGAGACCCCCTGACCCCTATGTATTCTGAATCAGCGTGACCCAAGGATGGTTTTAGGCCGGTCAAAATTCAGTTCCAGGTCATTTGAGGTCACCGGTTTTGGCCCGGGCAACGCCGGGTACCCCTGCTGCCCAATTTTTGGCATGGACACTCACATGACCTCCAGTTCGGACACAGGCTATGTGAAGTTGACTCCCAGGTCATTTGAGGTCACTGGTCGGTCATTTTGAGGTCACCGGTAATAGTAAACAAGTGCACACAAATACTGTGCGTTAGTCTGGGAATGTTGAAATGCAAACTTCCTGGACCTCTTATATTCCCTCTTCAGAAGCACAAGAGGGACAGTACATGGTCTGCCTGGAGTTGAAAGTAAGACTGAACCAGAACACATAGGATTAGAGTGATAGCCTTTTTGGCGAACAAACGAACAAAAACACAAACACACAAACAAGCAAATAAACCAAAGCAGAGAGAGAGAGAGGGGTGGGGGGGGGAGAGAAAGTAGGTGAGGTTGAAGGAATGTAGAGATAGATGTGATGAGGTTGGAAATAATGCCGTTTCTTACTATATGCGAATGACGCGGTTGCATAGGGCCCCCGAAGCCACCAGGGGGCCCCCGAGCTGCCATTATTGTTTTTTTGTTTGTTTGTTTGTTTCTGTTTAATTAAAATGTGTGTTGAGTCCCTCCTTTCCTCTTAAAGTGCACCAGACTGATGCATTTAAATGTTCAAGGCGTGCCCCGGACCACCTTGGAGGGTCTGCAATCCCCCCACCATAGTTTCACAAAAGAGGACCCCCAAACAGCATTTCGCACAGGACCCCCAAAAGGCTAGAAACGGCACTGGTTGGAAATGAAGAGAGAGAGAGAGAGAGAGAGAGAGAGAGAGAGAGAGAGAGAGAGAGAGAGAAGAGAGAGAGAGAGAGAAAGGCAGAATAAGTGAACAGTAGAGGACGCTTTCCAACGCAGTCTTGCTAAACTATTGCAAGACTAAGCTTTCCTAAAATGAATGCAATCGATTGGCAGAAGCAAAAATAAATAAATAAATAAATTCATCCATCCATCCATCATCCAATCCTACGTTGTCCCATGAGGAGCGTAGGGGCCCAGGACTAGGCAAGTTGGTCCCGACATTTAAGATGAGAGTGACCAGCCTCACTCATCCCTGAGTGGCATTACATGAGCAATAAACCCCAACCATCCCTTGGATATAAACCTTCACCGGCTCGATCCGATTGGAGCACCGTAATTACCCACTAAACCACCAGGCGCCAAAATTTGGTTATATGGTTACCACCCAGCATAGTAAATGGTTTTCTGGTGTACAGGAAACCATTTGGCTTGTCACTCAGTGTAGAGTCACCCACTGGCAGAAGGAAGAGGAAAGAATGAAGGAAAGAAAGACAGAAGAAGGAATGTAAAGTCACCCATAGGCAGAAGGAAGGGGAAAGAATGAAAGAAAGACAGAAGAGGGAGTGTAAAGTCACCCATAGGCAGAAGGAAGGGGAAAGAATGAAAGAAAGACAGAAGAGGGAGTGTAAAGTCACCTTTAGCGAAGAGGAATATAAAGGCAAGACAGAAGAGGAAGGATGGAAGAGAGGAAAGGGCAGACACTCAAAGTAGCACTACATCGAGTGAGTGGATGGTGAGCGCCCCCACCTACCACTTTAGATAAATAAACAAATAAAAGAAAAGCATTCTGGAGCCGAATGCCAATCGCCCGCCAGAATATGCTGTTGGCCAAGTCCAAGATTTTGGTCATGTCTTGATACCCTGAAGGTTTCATGTTGATGGCTGAAGCCGTTCATGAGATATAATGGTAACACACACACACACACACACACACACACACACACACACACACACACACACACACACACACACACACACACACACACACAGAGGCAGGCAAAAACATTGTCGCTGCTCCTCGTAAGGCGGGCGATAATAATGATAACAATAATAATAATACTAAGAATACTACTACTACTAACACTGCTACTACTACTACTACTACTACTACTACTACTACTACTAATAATAATAATAATAATAATAATAATAATAATAATGCGCAGATTGCAAGGAGAAAGCTGTTTGTTTGTCCATCTGGATGAAAGTGTGTATGAAATAGGTATGTATCTATCTGTCTATCTATCTATCTATCTATCTGTCTGTCTGCCTGTCTGTCGGTCTATTTATCTATATCTATTTGTATAGCTATTTATAGATCTTTCTTCATCTATCTATCTATATCTATCTGTGTCTGGGTAACTATCTATCCATCTATCGATTTGTCTATCTGTCTGGGTAACTCTCTGTCCATCTTTGTACCTCTCCCTGTCTATCTGTCTAGCTGTCTATCTGTCTATCTGTTACCCGGGTGAAAATGTGTTTGTAATCAGTATCTACCATCCAGCTGTTTATCTGTCTATCTGTCTGTCTATCTGGCTGACCGTCTATCCATCTATCTCTATTTGTGTGTCTGTCTGTCTATCAATCTATCTATCTATCTGTCTATCTATATCTGTATCTTGGTAACTATCTATCCTTCTATCTCAGTTTAAGTATCTGTCTGTCTGTCTATCTATCTATCTATCTATCAGTCAGTGTGTCTGGGTAACTGCCTATCCATCTATCTGTGTATCTGTCGATCTATCTATCAGTCCGGGTAACTGACTCTATCTATCTATATCTACTGTATTTATCTATCACAGTCTATCTATCTATCTATCAATTTAGTTTCCCAGATGGTGTATTTGCTGTCAGAATCTATCTATCTGGCTGTCTGTATATCTATCTATCTATTTCTATCTATCTGTCTGGCATGAAAATATTGGTCATTAGTAGCTATCTATCCATCACTATCTATCTGTCTGTCTATATATCTATCTGTCTATCCATTTCTCTATCTATCTGTATCTATCTATCTGTCTCTCTATCTTTTTATCTATCTATCTATCTTTCTGTCTACCTATCTGTCTATCTATCTGTCTATCTATCTATCTATTTGTCCATCTATCTATCTATCTATATCCATTCTTCTATCTTTCTGTCCGTCCATCCATCTATCTATCTATCTATCCATCTATCTGTCCATCTATCCATCCATCCATCTATCTATCTATCTATCTATCTGGGTAACTATATCTATCTCTTTGTGTCTATTTATCTATCAGTCTAGTTTCCTGGACCAAGGGTGTCTGAACCCTATCTATTTATCTGTCTATCTATCTCCCCGTATCCGTGTCTGTCTATTTATCTCTCTACCTACCTATCTGTCTGTCTGTCTCTGTCTATTGATCTATGTCTCCATCTATCTATCTATCTATCTGTCTATCTAAGTCATTTATCTGTCTGTTCGTCATTGTCTTTCTCTGTGTATCTTTATGTCTACCTGCCTAACAATCAATCTATCTATCTATCTATCCTTATCAATCTATCTGTCTATCTACCTATGTCTATCTGTCTATCTACCTATCTATCTGTCTGTCTATGTGTCTATCTTGTAATCTATCAGTCAGTGTGGGCAATATGCTGAGGGCAGACTAACCCACACAAAACACATAGGTTCCCTGGCCTTCTATGGGTTGCTGTGGCTATACTTGGCTATACATTGGTTGTGGCTCATTTCCCTGGCCTTAAATGGCTTACCGCTAGTCTGGCTTTACTTGCCTTTACACTGGCTTACCTCACCGGCGCAGGCAAACATCTGCGGCGGCCACCCAGCCCACAAACATCTTCCATTTGCCTGCACCTCGCCGTGGGAAGGACCCTGGTGAGGCGGTGTCTACCACAAGGAGGCGCCGGTTGCCCACACGTTGTACTGTACCTGTAGCGGCCCCACAGAAGCACTTACTTACCTGTGGTCGTTGGGTCTGTTCGGCCACACACACTAGGTAGGGGTAAGCAGCAACAACAACAACAACATCCTGGTGAGATTTATACACGCTGAGTATTGGTGGTGGTGGTGGTGGTAGTGGTGGTAGTAGCAGTAGTAGTAGTAGTAGTACATTTAGTAGTAGTAGTAGTGGTGGTGGTAGTAGTAGTGATGATAGCAGTAGTAGTAGCAGTAGCGTTGGTAGTAACAGTAGGCTAGTATTGGTAATATTTGGTGATAGTAGTTGCAGTGGATGGCCAAGTAAGTTATATTTGAGGTGGGGTTTGACTAGTAACCAAGGAGACTCATTGCTACCTGATAACTAAAGCTGATTGAATGTTATGGCAGCAGGACTCAGTATTGCAGATGTCAAATTGGCCAGTTGCATCAGATGACAACAGACGCCTTGTGCAGCAGCAGGGAAAGGGTTAAGTGCAACCTCTATTATCACTGACCTATTGCAAAGGACGCGCCAACACTGCCACAACTGCCTTTAACCGTCCAAACATTTCAAGGACACATTGCAAGGACAGCGGCGCCAAGTTGCAGGCGCTGACCGTTAACGGCAAACTTCCTGAGATGTGTTTTGCTTTTAGTAGTCATTTGTTGGACATAATTTGTTTAATCTTGGTATCCCGTAAGCATTTTCTTGCATTTCTGTCAAGTATAACCTCAGAATTCTCATCATTTGCCTTATTTTGCCATATCTACATCTTGTTCGTTCACTAGTAACAAGATGTTGACGCAGAAATGGCGCCATTTTCGAGAGAATACTGTGGTGAGGATGCAGGGCCGTAGCATCGTCTTATTTAGCCTCTGAACTACGGTAAATAAGGTTCAGAAACCCAATAATCTCCTTAAAGATAAATAAACTCTACCATTGTTTATTACAAGCAGGTCAGAAATAATCAAGACATTACCTGTAAACATTCAAAGATTTAAAAAGTAAATCAGCGTTGCCAATGTTGAGTGATGGTACACCTGAAGGAAGGTCCCGCTGATGCAGTCTTTTAAAAGAAACGACCAACGTACACTACGATGGTGATATTTTCTACTTTATTTTTTTCTTTCCATTATGATCCTATCAAGTAAAATCTGTTGTATCACTTACGGATTTAAAACATGGGTAAAAAATTCTTGTAATATTGGTTTTAATCGTCATAAATTTAACTGGAGGAATCTTAGGCACAATGTTGCCTTGGTCACGTGACCCTTGAGACGCAGCGTTGCAGACCATCGGGCAGTCAGTCACCCCGCGGGTCAGGACGTGAGAGGATGTTGGTGTGCGCAGATCGTACTAACTTTGCGTTTCCCTTTTGTTGGACGTTGGGGGCACTGTGGCTCAGTGGTAGAGCATCGGAGTCGTGATCGGGGGATTGCGAGTTCGAGCCTCGCCCGGGACTGCCGTGCCGGGAGTGGTAGCGCGCTCCTGTAACCTAGCGGGGCTATATGGCCATAGTTGCCTAGCTCGGGGATTAAATCCCTTTTATTGGACGTTAACGATTGTGTTTGCCGTGATGAATGGACAGACTGGATTACTGTGGAGGCGAGGCAAGTGGCACAAGTGCCGGAAAAAGGAAACTATGCCTGGTATGGACACAGGGTGAGTTGAAATGTATTATTAGTATTATTATTATTTGCTACAACTGCTGCTACTAGTACTACTACTGCTACTACTACTACTATTGTTATTATTATTATTATTATTATTATTATTATTATTATTATCTAATCTTTCCACATGACCTACAAACAGGTTATCACTTCACCTTTAATCTATCGATAATCAAAGATAGATACATACGCCTCATTCACTTTTCAGCCTACCTACCAAGACGAATGTGGACACGCATTTTGCCCACTATTTACCATCCACTCACCCGATGTAGTGATAGATTTATTGGACAGATAGACAGATGGAAGAGAAGTCTAGATAGATTAACTTCGAAAAAAAAAAAAAAAATTGTTCCTTTCAGTCTGTCGTAGCTACCATCCACTCACCTGATGTAGTGATAGATTTATCGGATAGATAGACGCAAAAATAGATCAACCTTCAATCTGATGAGTAAGAATGATTTGAGTTTTCTTTGTCCATCCATGTCTATCTGTCTATCTATCTGTCTATCTATCTGATGTAATGATAGATTTATTGGATAGACAGATATGTAAAAATATATTAAAAGACAGCAATATTTTTTCTCTATGTATGTCTGTCTGTCTATTTAGTACGTACCATCCACACACCTGATGTAGCGATATATGAATTGGATAGATTAAGACCCAAAAATAGATTAAAACATGATCAATAGCAATTCTCTATCTGTCTATCTTCTGTCTATCTGTCTGTCTAGTACGTACTATCCATTCACTTAATGTAGTGATAGATTTACTGGACAGATAAATATATAGATGAATACATAAATACACTTTTTCAATAAAATCTCGATAAAAATGGATCTCTGGCTGTCTGCCTGTCTGTCCATCCATCTCTGGTACGTACCATCCACTCACCTGATGTAGTGATAGTTTTTGGATAGATAGGTAGGTAGATGCAAAAATAGATAGATTGCTTTTGAATTTGTTGAATTAATGATGTTGATTTTTTCACTGTCTGTGTATCTAGTAATTACCATCCACTCACCTGATAAAGTTGTACATTTACTGGATAGATAGGTAAATAGATGTACAGTAGTATGCAAATAGACAGGCAAATAGAAAGACAGGTGCACTTGATGGATATACAGATATCCACCAACACCAGTACGTACCATCCACTCACCTGATGTAGTGATAGATTTATTGGATAGATAGATAGATGCAAAAATGGAATAAAGATATCAATACAGTATTATTCTCTGTCTAGTACGTGCTATCCACTCACTTGATGTAGTGATAGATTTATTATATAGATAGATAGACACCAAATAATGAAAGGCCTCAACATTTTTTCCGTATCAGTCTATTTATAAGCATGTCTATCTATCGAGTACGGACCATCCACTTACCTGCTGTAGTGATAGATTTACTGGGTAGATAGATGCAAAAATATATTAAAGACATCAGTATTTTTCTTTATTTGTTTGTCCAACCAGTTTATACCATCCACTCACATGATGGAACTATAGCTTTATTGGATAGATAGATGCAAAACCAGATTAAAAGACATCAGTACCTCTCTCTCTCTCTCTCTCTCTCTCTCTCTGGTACATACCATCCACTCACCAGATGTAGTGGTAGATATATTGGATAGATGGACAGACACATACATAAATAGGTCAACTCGATAACGTGAATGTTTTGACACATTCTCTCTCTCTGGTACATACCATCCACTCACCTGATGTAGTGGTAGATATATTGGATAGATGGACAGACACATACATACATAAATAGGTCAACTCGATAACGTGAATGTTTTGACACTGATTCTCTCTCTCTGGTACATACCATCCACTCACCTGATGTAGTGGTAGATATATTGGATAGATGGACAGACACATACATACATAAATAGGTCAACTCGATAACGTGAATGTTTTGACACTGATTCTCTCTCTCTGGTACATACCATCCACTCACCTGATGTAGTGGTAGATATATTGGATAGATGGACAGACACATACATACATAAATAGGTCAACTCGATAACGTGAATGTTTTGACACTGATTCTCTCTCTCTGGTACATACCATCCACTCACCTGATGTAGTGGTAGATATATTGGATAGATGGACAGACACATACATACATAAATAGGTCAACTCGATAACGTGAATGTTTTGACACTGATTCTCTCTCTCTGGTACATACCATCCACTCACCTGATGTAGTGGTAGATATATTGGATAGATGGACAGACACATACATACATAAATAGGTCAACTCGATAACGTGAATGTTTTGACACTGATTCTCTCTCTCTGGTACATACCATCCACTCACCTGATGTAGTGGTAGATATATTGGATAGATGGACAGACACATACATACATAAATAGGTCAACTCGATAACGTGAATGTTTTGACACTGATTCTCTCTCTCTGGTACATACCATCCACTCACCTGATGTAGTGGTAGATATATTGGATAGATGGACAGACACATACATACATAAATAGGTCAACTCGATAACGTGAATGTTTTGACACTGATTCTCTCTCTCCGTCTATCCGTGTATCTATCAGTCTGTCTAGTGTATACCATCCACTCACCTTATGTAGTGATACCCGTATTTGATTGATAGAAAGACAGACATAGATATCAGATAGATACCGGTATATAAAGATATATAAATAGGTAGATAGACAGATAGATAGACAGATAGACCAGGCTAGAAATACTAATAATAATAACTAGAGGCACCCCAAGGAGAGAATCACACCAGCCGCCAGCCGTTACATATCTAGCGCGGCTCGGAATATGACCTTGACCTTGACCTACCTTCACCAGTTTCGAACTTGTAGATTTTCATCCCTACTACACACGTGTCAAATTTTGTGATGATATCTTGAGCGGTTGCGAAGTTATCGTAGTAAAAGACACACAGACGTACACACAGACAGACAAATTGAAAACAATACCAGCTTGGCCATCGCGGCTGGTAATGGTAATAGTAATCATCATCATCATCATCATCATCTGACCCTGTTTCATCCCTGAGTGGCATTACGTGAGCAATAAACCCCAACCACCCCTTGGATATAAACCTTCACCGGCTCAATCCGATTGGAGTGCCTTAATTACCCACTAAATCACCAGGCGCCATAATTTGTTTATATAGTTACCACCCAGCGTAGTAAATGGTTTCCTGGTGTACAGGAAACCATTTGGCTTGTCACTCAGTGTAGAGTCACCCACAGGCAGAAGGAAGGAAAGAAGGAAAGAAACACAGAAAAGGAAAGAGGGAAAGAAAGAGAGCAAAGGGGAGTCATAAGAGAGCAGCACTACATCGAGTGAGCGGATGGTGAGCGCCCCCACGTACCACTATAAATAATACGGGTAATGATAATAATAGTGAGCGCCCCCACGTACCACTATAAATAATACGGGTAATGATAATAATAATAATAAATAATAATAATAACAACAACAATAATAATAATAATAATAATAATAATAATGATATACTATTTTTCGCTATTGATAGATGTGTGGGTAGATAAACAAATACATCCATACACAGACTGATAGATTATACACAGTTTCACCGCAAGTGTATCAGATGTCTATTATTATTAGCAGTATTATTATTATTATTATTAGTAGTAGTCGTAGTAGTAGTAAGAGCTCCACATTCTGTGGAGCTCTTAGTAATATTGTGGCTATTTTTTTTTTTTTGGGGGGGGGTAAGATGTAGGTCAGTGGTTGTCAACTATGGCTGGTGAGCCAAAGGTGGGTCGCGAGAGGAATTTTGATGGGTGGCAGGGACATAGAATAGGCCTGATGCTTTCACTGTATTTTATTGACGTAATTGAAACTGTAATTATCCTTATTACACTATTAGCCTATTGACAATAACTACGATAGGCTATATACCGGTTACTATCTCTCTCTCTCTCTCTCTCTCTCTCTCTAGTATTTTTACGCCATGGGTGGCGAAGTCTTGAAATATTCCAGATTGGGTCACGCACTATAAAGTGTGGCAACCGCTGATCTAGAAGGCTGGCATTGCAACACCGCTGATCTAGAAGGCTGGCATTGCAACACCGCTGATCTAGAAGGCTGGCATTGCAACACCGCTGATCTAGAAGGCTGGCATTGCAACACCGCTGATCTAGAAGGCTGGCATTGCAACACCGCTGATCTAGAAGGCTGGCATTGCAACACCGCTGATCTAGAAGGCTGGCATTGCAACACCGCTGATCTAGAAGGCTGGCATTGCAACACCGCTGATCTAGAAGGCTGGCATTGCAACACCGCTGATCTAGAAGGCTGGCATTGCAACACCGCTGATCTAGAAGGCTGGCATTGCAACACCGTTCGGGACAGAGCCTTGACATTGGCAGCAGTGGTGTATCTTGGCTGCGTCTTTTGCCATCATCTTTCTTCCCTACCACTACCGCCCTCTGCCCTAGTGTTTCTCTCGCCCAGATTTGTTGGATTGGTTGCATTTCTCTGCAGCTGTATTTTCTCTACTTCTGTATTCCGAATTTTCTGTATTTCTCTGTTTACTGTATTTAGCTTTTTCTGTATTTCCTGTAATTCTGTATTTCCATATTTTCTCTGTGTATTTTCTGTATTTCTTTATTTTCTGTATTTCTATATTTTATGGTTTTGCTGTATTTCTACCTTTCCGTGTTTCTGTATTTCTGTATTTCCTGTGTTTCTGCATTTTTGTATTTTCTGTATTTCTATATTTTCCGTTTCTTTTGTATTTCTGTATTTTCTGTAGTTCTGTATGTCTGTATTTTCTGTAGTTCTTTTTGTATTTTCTGTATTTCTGTATTTTCTGTGTTTCTCTGTTTACCGTATTTATTTTCTGTATTTTTGTATTTTCTGTATTTCTATATTTTCTGTTTGTATTTTCTGTACCTGTATTTTCTTTATTCTCTGTATTCTCTGTATTTCTGTATTTTGTGTATTGTATGTCATGTAGTTTTTCCTTCCTACTTTCCTCATTTTCTTCACCTTTGGTCTTTTGCTCTTTGTCTTAATTCTCTCATCTTTCTCCCTCAGCATTTGTTTACTGCCATTCCCTTTCCTCTCCTTCCCTAGGCTCATCTTTCTCCCTCAGCATTTGTTTACTGCCATTCCCTTTCCTCTCCTTCCCTAGGCTCATCTTTCTCCCTCAGCATTTGTTTACTGCCATTCCCTTTCCTCTCCTTCCCTAGGCTCATCTTTCTCCCTCAGCATTTGTTTACTGCCATTCCCTTTCCTCTCCTTCCCTAGGCTCATCTTTCTCCCTCAGCATTTGTTTACTGCCATTCCCTTTCCTCTCCTTCCCTAGGCTCATCTTTCTCCCTCAGCATTTGTTTACTGCCATTCCCTTTCCTCTCCTTCCCTAGGCTCATCTTTCTCCCTCAGCATTTGTTTACTGCCATTCCCTTTCCTCTCCTTCCCTAGGCTCATCTTTCTCCCTCAGCATTTGTTTACTGCCATTCCCTTTCCTCTCCTTCCCTAGGCTCATCTTTCTCCCTCAGCATTTGTTTACTGCCATTCCCTTTCCTCTCCTTCCCTAGGCTCATCTTTCTCCCTCAGCATTTGTTTACTGCCATTCCCTTTCCTCTCCTTCCCTAGGCTCATCTTTCTCCCTCAGCATTTGTTTACTGCCATTCCCTTTCCTCTCCTTCCCTAGGCTCATCTTCCTCTCCTTCTCTCTTTCTCATTCCTCTCCTTCTCTCTTTCTCATTCCACTCTTTCTCTCTTTCTCATTCCTTTCTTTCTCTGTGTTCTACTTCGTTTCGTTTTCTTTTCTTTTCTTTCCTATTTTATTTATTTTTTATACTGTCTTAGTCGATAACTATTATTTGTTCACCTCCATTCATTTTCCTCTCTCTCTCTCTCTCTCTCCAATTATTATAAAATCTCACGTCTAAGGCAATCACTGTTGTATTGTATTCCTTTCATCACTTCCTTCTCTATTACTAACATGCATCAAAGGTCAGTGAAAAGTTGTTGTTTAAATTATATTTATTTCTAATCATACATAATCCTATTTATTTTTAATCCTATATATTTGAGGAGTCAACTGCTTGTGTCAGGACGCATTACATTGATGATGGCTGTAATATTACAAGAGGTGTAACTTGTGCTGTTGGGTGTAGTACACCCTGAATACTTTGTGTGCTCCACAGCTAACCTATAAGACCAGTCAAATAATGCACCAGTCTGAGAGTTAAAACCTATAATGCCAGTGACCCGACTAAGTTGATGCCAGGCATAGCTTTTGTATTGAACTAAGCTGTTAGTGCATTAAATTGCATACTACCTATCAGTGCCATGGGTCACAAGAATACCAACATTATACACAGCAAAGCAGTGCCTGACACACTCAAGTTGGCTGTATGACATTATTGCTGAGGCCATGTCTAACAAATGGCACACAGCAGCAGTGACATACTAAACACAATTATTGCTGAGGCCATGTCTAACAAATGGCACACAGCAGCAGTGACATACTAAACACAATTATTGCTGAGGCCATGTCTAACAAATGGCACACAGCAGCAGTGACATACTAGACACAATTATTGCTGAGGCCATGTCTAACAAATGGCGCACAGCAGCAGTGACATACTAAACAAAATGGTGTTACTGTATGTGGACATGCATCAAGGTTTTGCCTGTGTCCTTTGTTATACTGCTACTTAACACAACTTGTAATAATCCAGCCACTAAGGCACTAACTGCACTCTTACGTCTATGGCCACACTACAGTTCTTAATACTACATACCAATACTAATACTGTACTTACAAACACAATATCAGTCTCTACTTCAATTTCTACAGCTCTACATTTTCTGTCATCAGACTACACAGTGGACTGAGCCATGTACTCTCTCAATACTCTTAGTTTAGTGATTTTCAAATTTTTCATCCCATGTACCGGTACCACATGAACATTTTCTGCAGTGGTGACGTACCCCTCACCTGGCATGAGGACAAAAATGTGTGGCTTACTGACATTATTATAAAATGCCTGTTAAACTAACAATATGTATGGCTTACTGACATTATTATAAAATGCCTGTTAAACTAACAACATGTATGGCTTACTGACATTATTATACAATGCCTATTAAACTAACAATATGTATGGCTTACTGACATTATTATAAAATGCCTATTAAACTAACAAAATGTATGGCTTACTGACATTATTATAAAATGCCTATTAAACTAACAACATGTATGGCTTACTGACATTATTATAAAATGCCTATTAAACTAACAAAATGTATGGCTTACTGACATTATTACAATATGCCTATTAAACTAACACAAGTATATGGCTTACTGACATTATTACAATATGCCTATTAAACTAACACAAGTATATGGCTTACTGATATTATTACAATATGCCTATTAAACTAACACAAGTATATGGTTTACTGACATTATTACAATATGCCTATTAAACTAACACAAGTATATGGCTTACTGACATTATTACAATATGCCTATTAAACTAACACAAGTATATGGCTTACTGACATTATTACAATATGCCTATTAATCTAACACAAGTATATGGCTTACTGACATTATTATACAATGCCTGTTAAACTAACGTGTTGATTCATCACTGTGCCAACATCACTTACTAACCCAGGGAAGTTACTGTGTCGGCACTACTGTTAACTTTGTAAAGTTAATGAGATGGCTGGCCTTGTTTCTTTGCTACTATATTCTTTTTTCTTTTCTTTTTCCCCGAGGGGAAGATGCACTTGACAGGTTGGTGATGATTAGGTGAATGCAACACGTCCGAATAGCATCATTGTATTTGAGTTAGTCAATAAGTTTCTATTCACATTACTGGTAATTATTTGAAATACAATGATGATATTCAGACATGTTGCATTCAGCCAATCATCACCAGCCTGTCTAGTGCATCTTCGCCTCGATTTGAAAAAAAAAAAAGTTGAGTATAGTCATTCCTCAGAAGTGTCTGAAAGGGCTACTCTCATGTCTTCCTGTCGCCCACCCCAAATATTCCCATCGCCTATCCCAGCTTGTTGACAACCACTGGCTTACAGGGTTAGCCATGGAAAAAGCTACAGTTCTGGCACCACTCTTATGTTTGAAGTGGAGGCCTAGTTGACTCCATTATTTCTTAATATGTGAGTATGTTGTTATCAATGTCAGTAGGTTGATGGGTTGTTCTCTGTAAATTAGTTAACAATGACAGGTGTAGCCTATTAAGGTAGTGTAGGTGTTGGGGCAGCAGTCGTTGTCAGCATACAAGGCTGATATTGTACTAACTGGATATACTTTGTTCCATGCAATGCTGCAGTCAATGTACCTGACTAATCTTTCTTGACTGACAAAAGTTATATAATAAAATGTCATTATTTACTGTCCTTCCATCTGTCATACAACACACCATGCACAGAGTCAAGTTACTTAGGCTGCTTTGACATGCTCTTAATTTCTTGCCAATACTGTCAGCTCTGGAACTGTCTCCCTCTGTCTATATTTCCTACTGCGTATGACCTCCGGTCTTTCAAACGCAGTGTGTCCAGGCATCTCAAAATGAACGGATCTTGAATTTGGCTCTGTTATCTTGTTTTTGTTTTTTCTTGGAGGGATTAAATTGCGGCTCCTGGCCTTTGGTTCCTTCTTCCTTGCATAAAAAATAAAAAAACTTAAGCCAACCACTCCATATGCCTGCCGCCGCCATCATGCACAATAAAAGGGTCACTTCACCAAAACACGTCACCTTCAAAACCTTTTGTGTGTGTGTGTGTGCTTGGACCTGTTCAAACCAAGCATGCCACCTTTGACAACACAACAGTTCTGCTTCTTGTGTAATGCTTCATTAATTCCACGTGTCACTCTGCCACGCTCATAACAATATTCCCATATATTTCAATCTTACTCCAGCCGTCTCTTCAAGCACCTCACCTTCCATTATTTATGCCCAACATTTCTTCCTGTTTTGTCTGTCCATTACTCTATTATAAAATGTACTGATCTAGTGTGTCTTTATATCATGAGCTGGTGTTAGGGCTGGTGTGGTGGGGTCAGGTGGTGTTAGGGCTGGTGTGGTGGGTCAGGTGGTGTTAGGGCTGGTGTGGTGGGGTCAGGTGGTGTTAGAGCTGGTGTGGTGGGGTCAGGTGGTGTTAGGGCTGGTGTGGTGGGGTCAGGTGGTGTTAGGGCTGGTGTGGTGGGGTCAGGTGGTGTTAGGGCTGGTGTGGTGGGGTCAGGTGGTGTTAGGGCTGGTGTGGTGGGGTCAGGTGGTGTTAGGGCTGGTGTGGTGGGGTCAGGTGGTGTTAGGGCTGGTGTGGTGGGGTCAGGTGGTGTTAGGGCTGGTGTGGTGGGTCAGGTGGTGTTAGGGCTGGTGTGGTGGGTCAGGTGGTGTTAGGGCTGGTGTGGTGGGTCAGGTGGTGTTAGGGCTGGTGTGGTGGGGTCAGGTGGTGTTAGGGCTGGTGTGGTGGGGTCAGGTGGTGTTAGGGCTGGTGTGGTGGGTCAGGTGGTGTTAGGGCTGGTGTGGTGGGGTCAGGTGGTGTTAGGGCTGGTGTGGTGGGGTCAGGTGGTGTTAGGGTTGGTGTGGTGGGGTCAGGTGGTGTTAGGGTTGGTGTGGTGGGGTCAGGTGGTGTTAGGGTTGGTGTGGTGGGGTCAGGTGGTGTTAGGGCTGGTGTGGTGGGGTCAGGTGGTGTTAGGGCTGGTGTGGGTGGTGCCGGTGTGGTGGGGTCAGGTAGTAAAACATGTTAATGTTGAAGGTGTTCAGCCACAGCCGGTAGATAACGTAGCCCAAGACGGCTGCCAGGCCAATCTGGCTTATTACCATCCTGGCCACCAGCGTTGGCAATGTCTTGTCAGAGTTGATGGCAACAGCGGTGGCGTTCCATATCAGCACCGATGGTTCTGTAATATTAATAGATTTATAAATACCTTCTGGTGGCGTTCCATATCAGCACCGATGGTTCTGTAATATTAATAGATTTATAAATACCTTCTGGTGGCGTTCCATATCAGCACCCATGGTTCTGTAATATTAATAGATTTATAAATACCTTCTGGTGGCGTTCCATATCAGCACCCATGGTTCTGTAATATTAATAGATTTATAAATACCTTCTGGTGGCGTTCCATATCAGCACCCATGGTTCTGTAATATTAATAGATTTATAAATACCTTCTGGTGGCGTTCCATATCAGCACCCATGGTTCTGTAATATTAATAGATTTATAAATAAATTCTAGTACCATTGTTTGGTCATTCCTGCAGCACGGCTCCTATTATACTCTGAAGGTACACCTCCTGACAAAACAAACACACACACACACACACACACACACACACACACACACACACACACACACACACACACACACACACACACACACACACACACACACACACACACACACACACACACACACACACACACACACACACACACACACACACACACACACACACACACACACACACACACACACACACACACAGGCACTGGCTCATTTCCACCTGACGGGTTGAACTGTGGGGAGGGGGTAGTGGTGACCGGGAGGGGGTAGGGGTGATGACTCAGGAGATTGTTGTAGCCGGGAAATGGGGAGGGAGGGAGGAGGGGTATGGGGTACAGTGGAGGGACTGGTGGGGGTAGAGGGCATAAGGGGGATGGTAGGGGAGGGAGGGAGGAGGGGTATGGGGTACAGTGGAGGGACTGGTGGGGGTAGAGGGCATAAGGGAGACAGTAGGGGAGGGAGGGAAGGAGAGGAGTATGGGGTACAGTGGAGGGACTGGTGGGGGCAGAGGGCATAAGGGGGATGGTGGGGGAGGGAGGGAGGGAGGGAGGTATGGGGTACAGTGGAGGGACTGGTGGGGGCAGAGGGCATAAGGGGGATGGTAGGGGAGGGGAGGGAGGGAGGGGGTATGGGGTACATTGGAGGGACTGGTGGGGGCAGAGGGCATAAGGGGGATGGTAGGGAAGGGAGGGGGGTATGGGGTACAGTGGAGGGACTGGTGGGGGTAGAGGGCATAAGGGGGATGGTAGGGGAGGGAGGGAAGGAGGGGAGTATGGGGTACAGTGGAGGGACTGGTGGGGGCAGAGGGCATAAGGGGGATGGTAGGGGAGGGAGGGAGGGGGGTATGGGGTACAGTGGAGGGACTGGTGGGGGCAGAGGGCATAAGGGGGATGGTAGGGGAGGGGGAGGGAGGGAGGGGTATGGGGTACAGTGGAGGGACTGGTGGGGGTAGAGGGCATAAGGGGGATGGTAGGGGACGGGGGAGGGAGGGAGGGGGTATGGGGTACAGTGGAGGGACTGGTGGGGGCAGAGGGCATAAGGGGGATGGTAGGGGAGGGAGGGGGGTATGGGGTACAGCGGAGGGACTGGTGGGGGTAGAGGGCATAAGGGGGATGGTAGGGGAGGGAGGGGGGTATGGGGTACAGTGGAGGGACTGGTGGGGGTAGAGGGCATAAGGGGGATGGTAGGGGAGGGAGGGGGGTATGGGGTACAGTGGAGGGACTGGTGGGGGCAGAGGGCATAAGGGGGATGGTAGGGGAGGGGTATGGGGTACAGTGGAGGGACTGGTGGGGGCAGAGGGCATAAGGGGGATGGTAGGGGAGGGGTATTAAGGTAGTGGGTATAGGAAGGGTGGGCATTGGCAGTTGACAGCCACTGCGTAGAAAGTGCTATAAACATTTACATGTGTCATGAATAAAGGGATAACAATGTATATTAAATTATTCAGGCTAAGTGTTCAGGAAGCGGCACATGGAACAAACCAGCAGTACCACACGTGAACACACAGGCAGGGCTTTGTACCCTGCCTGGGGCTGTACAATGTGGCTATGCTGGTACCTGTACCTCTAGGTAAGTATGGCCAAATATCACAGGGAACTGAACACACCGCGTTGTTCACTGCTTGTTTGGACGATTTGATGGCATAGAATATCAGAGGTAAGATGTGACAGTGGTGGAGCACTATTGCACACACCACTATTGCACACACCACTATTGTACACACCACTATTGCACACACCACTATTGCACACACCACTATTGCACACACCACTATTGCACACACCACTATTGTACAGACCACTATTGCACACACCACTATTGCACACACCATTATTGCACACACCACTATTGCACACACCACTATTGCACACACCACTATTGCACACACCACTATTGTACAGACCACTATTGCACACACCACTATTGCACACACCACTATTGCACACACCACTATTGCACACACCACTATTGCACACACTGCTGTCACCATGAGTCTCCAGTCACAGGCCACTCTGTCTATCTACCTACTTATCTATCTAGCTTTGTAGCCTTCTGTCTTTCTGTCTGTCTATTTCTCTGTCTTTCTGTCTGTCTATCTTTCTGGCCTTCTGTCTGTCTGTCTGTCTGGCCATCTCTCTGTCTGTCTGTCTGGCTTTCTGTCTGTCTATTTATCTGGCCATATGTATGTCAGTCTATCTTTCTAGTCTTATGTCTGTCCATCTGTCTATCCTACAAGCCGTCTGTCTGTCTATCTGTCTATCTTTCTGTTCTTCTGTTTATTTATCTATCTTTCTAGCCTTTTATCTATTTATCTTTCTAGCCTTCTGTCTTTCTATCTTTCTATCCTCCTGTCTGTTTATCTATCTTTCTAGCCTTCTTTCTGTCTGTATATCTATCTATCTAGCCTTCGGTCTGTCTATCTATCTATCTTTATAGCCTTCTGTCTATTTGTCTGGCCTTCTGTCTGTGTATCTGTCTATCGTTTTAGTTCTGTCTATCTATCTTGCTGGTCTCTGTCTATCTGTCTTTCTAGCATTCTATTTATCTATCTTCTAGCCCTCTGTCTCTCAATCTATCTTTCAAGCTTTCTAGCTGTACATCTTTATAGCCTTCTGTTTATCTATCTTTCTGTCTAGCCTTATGTCTGTCCATCCATCTATCATTCTAGTCTTCTGTCTGTCTATCTAACCTTCTGTCTATCAGATTGCCTATGTATCCATTTATTTTTCTGTCTATCCATCCATCCGTCCATCTCTTTCTCTCTGTACCTGTATATCTCTTTACCGGTGTCTGTTTACAAAAAGATAAGGTGATATATAGAGGGGGAGATATATAGACTGCTGGACAGATGAATGGATAGTCAAGGTAATTCAGTAATAATACCTGGTAACTACTGAATACCTGAGTAACACAGCACAGGATGGAACTTCTTAGCACAAAAAAGTCAGATAAATCTTTAACATTGCATAAACACAATACAGTAAAGACGGATATAAAGAATGACAAGAAAATAATAGAACACAGTTTTTTTCTGTATGTCTTCAACAGACTGCTGAGTCTAACCTTCCTTGCAGAAGGAACTGAAGGACCCACAGTCATGGACACCCCCACATCTTGCACCCAGCCACAGTTCTGGGAAGTCTTCCAGATCTTGACTGCAATTATGCCGGTGTACGACATTCGTCTGTCCATAGGTTTTTTCATACAGGGCAATCCATTTTGGGCCCACCTGCAACATCAGAGCACTCATGATCATGGGTAAATGGCAGACATTTTAAAATGGTGGTCTATCAACGAAGAAGTGTGGTTAAGTTAATGCTTATCGAGTAAATGACAGTCATGCAGAGGGACCACCAAAGTTTTGCCGAGTGCCAGTCTGCGTCAGCAATACCGCCCACAACACTCAGTTTGACATGGCGGCCTCAGCTGTACTGCTGGGTAAACAAACACTGTAGGGGAGGGCGGTGATGATTCGGCCACTTTTTCGAAAAAAAATCATAATAAATAAAGTTTAAGAAATTCTTAAAATCTGCTTATTCCAAGAGGAAGCCACATCTTTTGGCTCTTTTGTGTGCTATTGTCAGTTCTTAAACTTACGTCATTTCTTGGCAGTAATCCAAACTCTTAAGGTCTCCAAAATGGCCAAACCATCCCTCTTGGTGTGGATGATTCGGTCACTGGCGTTGGATGGTTCGGCCACCATGTGGGATAATTTGGCCACTTGTCTCTGGGGCTCAATTAAAGATTAAATACAGTAGGAAAATTAAGAATCAAATTTTCATCTGTGCTGACATGATTTATTGGATTTATTTTTACCTAAACAATCTCCTTTTAATGAAACAAGTAATAAACAATCTCCTTATAATGAAATTAAATGGCTCTACTCTTGCCTATCTCAGATAAAATAAAACTATAATTTTGTGAAAGAAAATATCCGAGTCAAATGAAAGCTACTTCTCTTACATGCTGTTTACTCTTAACGCATTTTAAATCCAGTGAAACAAAAATCCAAAGTTGTAATACCTTTGCCTTAGCTTAGTGCTTTGTGAAACTGGTTCAGGTAATACTCCAATTATAGCGGTTCTTGAAACAGAAGCTTCATCAATTTCTGAGGGAAAGTAGAGAGAGAGAGAGAGAGAGAGAGAATATGTAATTTTATAGAAAAAAGGTAAGGGGATGAGTCTGTTATGATGTGGCAGGGGTAAACCAGCTCTGCTGTCGGGCCCTGCTGCAGATGTCACTGATTGCATTGTGCAGTTGACCCTTGTGCGGTGTGGTGCGGTGAGGATCAGTCTGTTCTCCCCTTTGGGGCTAAGATGCGTATGAATGTGTTTGAATGGATGAGTAAATGGGGAGTGTGTCGTCCTGTCTCGGCTACCTCCCTTTCCTTGGGGGAAGCAGCCTAGGTATATAGATAGATAGAAAAAGAAATTGTTAAATAAAGAAAATAAATCATTAGATAATTATGAGGGATGGTTCGGCCACCTGGCAACCCTGCCGAACCATCCCTCACTTCAAGTGGCCGAATCATCCCCCATGTATAAAGATGTACACATGGCGCCCCGAAACCCAGAGTTCATAAGCTGTTCGAGTGTTATCTACTCTCACGTCACCTATAGACAATAAATGATATTTGCACTATATATGGAGCTACTGCTTACGTTGGATCACCGAAAAAGTACATAGGGGTCAAGAAAAATCATAAAATCTAACCTGATGTTGCTGTTTCCCGGCCAACCAAAACAAAAACACATGTGCCATTTGTCGGCAACATCACGCAACTTCATGTGAAATCTCAATGATCTAGGTCCCCTACATTATTCAGGAAGGCCAGTGGCCGAACCATCCTCCTGGCCGAACTATCACTGCGCTCCCAAGTGTCTGGCACAAAAATCAGACTCAGGCTCTTACATTTGCCAGTTAAAATAATGTGCTAAGCAGTGCATCACCAGCTTCCCGTAATACTGTCAGCTTCCAGGAGCTTACAAAATGTCCAGATTACACACCGAAGGGTGAATTAGGCTGATTACTGACGAATACAATGATACTAACAGTGAGAATACAATACATCAGCTGTGGTGTACAAATATAGGGGATAAGGTGTTGTAAGAGCATCAGACGAGAGAAAAATGAATGCAAGAAAAACTAAAATCAATTAGAAAAAAAATAACTAGAGAGTCACTAACTGTAAAACACCGTAAGCAGACGACCAAACAGAGGGATGCAACGAAGCTGAGAGAACTACAAAGCCACTCATACATTAAAGAATAATAATAATAAAATAAAACAAAGGAGGGACTGTACAGTGTTTGTAGGCCAAAAAGTGCCCTGCATTATATTACTCCTTGCCAGCACTGATGCCACATTGCTTTCCACTGTACCTAACCACTGCCATTAACTTAGCCTTTACCACAGATAAGATAGGACAAGTTCATGAATAAATGGAACAAATGTTTAGCAGTTGTACACTTATGCCTTTACAAACATACCTTTTATTACCTTACCCCCTCCCCAACCATTACCCCTACCCCACCACTACCTTACCCCCTCCCCAACCATTACCCCTACCCCACCACTACCTTACCCCCTCCCCAACCATTACCCCTACCCCACCACTACCTTACCCCCTCCCCAACCATTACCCCTACCCCACCACTACCTTACCCCCTCCCCAACCATTACCCCTACCCCACCACTACCTTACCCCCTCCCCAACCATTACCCCCACCCCACCACTACCTTACCCCCTCCCCAACCATTACCCCTACCCCACCACTACCTTACCCCCTCCCCAACCATTACCCCTACCCCACCACTACCTTACCCCCTCCCCAACCATTACCCCTACCCCACCACTACCTTACCCCCTCCCCAACCATTACCCCTACCCCACCACTACCTTACCCCCTCCCCAACCATTACCCCTACCCCACCACCACCTTACCCTCACCCCAACCACCATTTATTCCTCACCATCTTCACCAGCATAAACCTGCACCCCCACCCTATCCCCACCGCCGCTCTTCCCCCTCCCCAGTGCTCACCCTCTCCCAGCCAGTAATTTACCCCCTACACAACCACCCCCTCCCCCTCCCCCATCCAATCTTCACCACCGACACACAACCTTCCTTCCTCCACCACCACCACCTAAACATTCTCCTCAACTCCCCCTTTCCCCACCCTGGCTGTATCCCCACCATCCTGTTGTACCTGATCCTCCTTCCCTCCACCACATACCCCAACCCATACTGACCTGGATCGTGAAGGAGTGAGTGAGTGAGGGGTGGAGGGTGGTCCAGGGGTCAGCTACATGGGTCGTCGTCTGGTCGAGCTTCTCACACACGATAAACACACGATCAAGAGTAGCATTAAGGGCAGGTCGGTGGATTATGGCAAATTTGGCTCCTGTGAAGTTACCCTCTTGGTCATGGAAACCAATGTGAAGGTACCAGGATACATTGTGTGAAGGTGGGTAGTGTACCAGCTGGGCCTGGTGTGTGGTGTGCCCGCCCTCCTGGCCAGACTGGAGTGTCAGGGATATATACTTGGGTTCCTTTGGCACTTGGGTCATCTGGCAGCCTGGGGTAAAACAACACAGGTTACCACTACATTGCTAACCCCACTACTATTAACACCCTTATTTTGTTAACACCAGTACTACCGACAAATGTACTATGTCAACACCAGTACTGTTAGCATAACACTGTTGGCAACAATATTACCAACACCACGACTCAGCTGACACCACTGCCACTAACACCACTACTTGGTTGACACAAATGGTATTAATACCAAAAATGTTACCAATACCACCACACATCTCACTCCAGCTATGTTACCACCACTACTGTTAATGCCACTACTCTACCTTACTGAATAACACTACTTCTTTGTTATTATCAGCGATGATGTTTTTGGCAGCGTGTGTGTGTGTGTGTGTGTGTGTGTGTGTGTGTGTGTGTTACCATTACATCTCATGAACGGCTTGAGCTATCAACATGAAACCTTCAGGGTATCAAGATGTAGCCAAAATCTTGGACGAGTTTGAGAAAATGGGCACTCGGGGTCAAGGTCAAAGTCACCATAATGACTACCAAAGGTCAACTATAAACGGTTCCAGGGAGCCTGACGC
Source organism: Coenobita brevimanus (assembly GCF_032717465.1). NCBI lineage: Eukaryota > Metazoa > Arthropoda > Malacostraca > Decapoda > Coenobitidae > Coenobita > Coenobita brevimanus. The sequence goes on from NC_137021.1 coordinate 45,592,718, forward strand.
ACTGATTTTGCCAGCCGAGGACAGGTGGATTTGGTAACACTGCGCGATGCACTCGGGCGGTGCTTGGTGGATTTCCGTTGTGTTTGAACGTGCACCAAATTGACTTTGTATTCCAACCAAGGCACCTCATTGATTTGTTAGATACCGGAATATACAGATACAAATTAAAGCAATGATATCTTTAATGATAAATATGTGCCTTTTAAATTACTAGAGATCAACCTGAACGACACTGACAACAAAACTAAGTAAAGTCGCGACTGGATGCATACGAACACAGTCAGCAACTGTGGCGGGAATTCAGACGTTGATAGCGAGGTGGTTCCGAGGTTCTGTGAAGGCTGGAATGTTTTTCCCACCACTACTACAGTGTCACAGTGTACAGTGTACACCATGCCCTTCATTACCTCATCTACTAATATACAACCTGACCCTAGATACGCTTAGCTTGTCTTCTAATATGATTTGTGTGAGCACACACACACACACACACACACACACACACACACACACACACACACACACACACACACACTGGGGTCAATACATGCTATTCTCAATATATATAATGTACATACACATTTTCATTACCTTCATAGGTAACAGTAGCTTTAAAAATCTGCATTTGTTTGTATTCCCAGTCAGATTCAGTCAAATTATTTCTTACATGATTAAGTTTAATGTTTGATTTTCCTAAACATTTGTGTATCATAAGTGACAGACATACAGACAGACAGACGGACACCCTATCCCTGGCCACCATGCACCCTCTCCTCAAGCATGTATCTTTGTCCCCTCGACGGAGAGCCGGGAAAGTAATGGATTACACCATTATAGAATGAACCGAATTTTTGTTAATGGTGGAAGAAAGGAAAGTAAGATAAAAGCAAAACCCATGAGAAAATAACAGTTGAACTCTGCTGCTATAACACAGGGGGCGCGGTAGCACAGTGGTAGCGCGCTGGACTTGTGATCGGGGGATTACAAGTTCGAGCCTCGCCCGGCCTGCCGTGCTGGGAGGGGTAGCTCCCTCCTGTAACCCTAGCGGGGCTATATAGTCCAATACAGGGCTTAGCTCGGGGGAACTCCATTTCTCCCATTTGCTGCTATAACAAAACCGCGTACAGTGTGAACGAAATCAAACCTAATGAAATCAATTTAAATCAGTGGCTGACTGTGTTCGTATGCATCCAGTCGCGACTTTACTTAGTTTTGTTGTCAGTGTCGTTCAAGTTTATCTCTAGTAATTTAAAAGGCACATATTTATCATTAAAGATATCATTGCTTTAATTCGTACCTGTATATTCCGGTATCTAACAAATCAATGAGGTGCCTTGGTTGGAATACAAAGTCAATTTGGTGCACGTTCAAACACAACGGAAATCCACCAAGCACCGCCCGAGTGCATCGCGCAGTGTTACCAAATCCACCTGTCCTCGGCTGACAAAATCAGTGCGTCAGACTCCCTGGAACCGTTTATTGTGTCTAGTTTGTTTAATATGGATTGGCTTTTTGTGAAATGCGGTGACTGAATGCCGTAGAGTTTTGCAAATTGTCTTCACATTTGGTTTATAAGTAACTTGTAACTTGGCCAGCAACATATTCCGGCGGGCGATTAGCATTCGGCTCCCGTGTGCTTTTCTTTTATAATATTATTGTATTAACACATTATTATTATTATTATTATTATTATTATGTCAGGAAAGGAGGTTGTGCATTTATAACTCGTATTTCAAACACAGAGATGCACATAAATATACATGGTAGAGAGGGAACGGGGATCGTGTTGAAAGAAGCTTGATTGATTACGTGCTCGTAGAGAGGTCGATGATGGGAATGGTTGCTGATACGAGGGCTGTGAGAGGCCGATGTGGAGGTCTGTCAGATCACATGGTTGTGGTATGCAAGATCAAGCTGAGAGGAGTGAGGTGGACCAGGAGAGAGAGAGGAGCAGTCAGCGAGAAAGACTGAAAGTTGAGAAGCTGAGGATCAAAGAAATGGCAGATGAATACAGGACCAAAGTAGAGGAGGAGTTAGAATCAGTGAATTGGAATGAAATGGATCTGGACAGCCTGTGGAATGCATATAGGGATTGCTTAGTTAGGAATGCTAAAGCGGTGTGTGGTGTGGCAAGAGTAACAACAAAGAAGAAAGGTACGGCATGGTGGGATGAAGAGGTTAAGAGCAGTGGAGGAAAAGAGGAAGAAGTGGCTAGAGTGTTTACAGGACAGGGGTTCAGTTGAAATAAGAACTGAATATGTTGAGAGATGGAAGCACGTAAAGAGACTAGTGAAGAGGAAAAAAAGGTAAATAATAATCTAGAAAGAAAAATGAATGAAAACTACTCTGAAAATAGGAGTTATTCTGGAAAGAGATGCGGAAATGTAGAAGAGAAAGCAGAAAGAAATGTAATGGTGTGAAAGATGTAGATGGTAGATTATTAACCCATGGAGATGAAGTAAGGACCAGATGGAAGGAATATTTTGAAAGCCTGTTGAATATGAATAAAGAGAACAGAGCCACTGTAAACATGATTGGTTTTGAGGGCGTGCAGAGAAGGAATGTAGTGCCAGGAGACGTGACACTCGCACAGGTGAAGAACGCTGTGAAACGACTGAACACTAGGAAAGCAGCTGGGGTTGATGAGGTGTATGCAGAGATGCTTAAGTGTGGTGGAGAGAGTGGAATGAAGTGCTTGTTGGAGATATGTAAGAAGGCATGGATGAGTGAAACTGTGCACGCACAGTGGAAAAAGGCTGTGATTCTACCCCTGTGCAAAAATAAAGGTGTGCGAAGTGAGTGGCATAAGTTTACTGAGTGTTGTAGGGAAGGTATATGGAAGAATTATCATAGAGAAAGTAAGAGAGATATCAGAAGTTCTAGTGAGTGATGAACAGGGTGGCTTTAGGAGTGGCAGAGGATTTGTGGATCAAATATTTGCAGTGAGACAGATAGTGGAGAAGGCTTGTGAGAGGGACCATAAGGTGTTTATAGCATTCATGGATCTGGAGAAAGCATACGACAAAGTATACAGAGAAGGATTGTGAAAGGTTTTGCGCAGATGGTAAGCTGCTATATGCGGTCAAGAATTTTTATGATGGTAGTGAAGCATGTGTAAGGGTTAATGGACATCTAAGTGAATGGTTCACAATCAGTGTGGGCGTGCGACAAGGTTGTGTGATGTCCCCATGGTTGTTCAGTAAATATATCTATCTATCTATCTATCTATCTATCTATATATATATATATATATATATATATATATATATATATGTGTGTGTGTGTGTGTGTGTGTGTGTGTGTGATGAGAGAAAAACACGAGTAATGGAGAGAGGGATGGCGTTGGTAACGAATTGTGGTGGATGGAATATCTCAAATTTGTTGTATGCTGATGATGCAGTACTATACCTGTCGCGTTGGCCAGTTTCTCTTGTGCCCCGCCCCCTTGGCCACGCCCACTCACCCGTCGGCCCGAGTAAGAGTTTTGAGCCAGTCTTTGCTGTGCCAATGTTGGGTGAACATGTCAGGCTCTCTCGCTAATCGAAGCAACAAAACTTTTACTTAACCCCTTAACTGCAATGATACCTTTTCCATTTAACTAGGAAATGTTTTGTAGTAAAGGATGTTGGAAAAAAGTACCAAGGAACGTCATCGGCCTGAAAGGTTTGTAAAGTAACGAAAGTTCCCTCTATGAAAATAAAAAGGTACACATTCTACAAAGAACTTAGTGTTTTGACATTTTTCCTTAAATATGGTATCCACACACACACACACACACACACACACACACACACACACACACACACACACACACACACACACAAAACCCTTTTCACTCTATAAGATTTCACTGACTTCACGTGTATAGAATGAGATTTCTCATTTCGAAGCGAAGCCAGTGACATTTCGTTTTCCTACTTCTACAGTATGTTCAAACCTCTGATATTAAGGAAATAAATAGGGAAAATTACATTAAAGTTATGATACTGTGGTAACTTACCAGCCATGACAAATAGGTGACTTAATATGTTTAACAGTAATAGCGGCACAGCTGCGATGTGTTATTGCCAAGCTCCGAACTTTCTTGGCGGCAAAACTCAGCTGCAGTCGCGGGAGGAGGCAGGTTGGTTCTTTTCAAACTGATTTTGATTCAGTCAGCAAATTTTAGTGCTTCCTTTGTCATAAAGAAATGAATTCAAAGTAAAAGTACATAATACGATACTATTTCGTGGTAAGACTCATTATTCTGTCAGTAAGAAGAAGAAATATCTCAGCCAATTAGCAACGAGTAGAGCTGGAACAGGGCGGGGCATCAGTAGGGGGCGGGGCACAAGAGAAAGTGGCCGACGCGACCGGTATACTTCAAAATACCGGACAAGAACTTGGTAGGCTAGTGTAGAGTTTTGCTGATGTCTGTAAGCGTCGTGCCTTGAGAGTGAATGTAGAAAAGAGTAAAGTGATGGTTACTGAGAGGGAAGGTGACTCCCAGTGCGATGTTACAGGTAACTGAGAGAGACTGGAATTGGTGAGAGAGTTTAAATTCCTGGGTACAGTGATAGAGAATAGAGGAAAATGCGCAAAGGAAGTGGAAAGTAGAGTGATACAAGGAAGAAAAGTAGCTGGTGCAATGAAGGCCTTGATAAGAAACAGAGGCTTGAGTGTTGCTGCTGCACGAGGCTTACATGAAGGAGAGTTAGTGCCACCTTTAACATATGGATGTGAGACTATGATGTGGCATGAAAATGAAAAGTCAAGAGTGAGAGCAGTGGAGATGGGACTGCTGAGGAATGTATGTGGAGTACAGATAGTAGATAGGATACGAAATAATGTGATTCGAGAAAGATGTGGAGTGAGGAAGTCTGTGGACACCAGAATCGAAGAGAGTGTACTGAGATGGTATGGTCATGTGGAGAGAATGGATAACAATACAATAGAGTGGTGAAAAAAGGTATATCTGAGCGAATCTGAAGGAGGGAGGAGGCGAGGTAGGCCAAGGAGAAGGTGGAGAGATATGGTGGATGAATGTGTAAAGAGAGATTTGGAAATCGGTGAGACTTGGGCCTGACAAGAGATCGAGCTTTTTGGATGAATGTTGTGGGGAGAAGTGCATGATCAGGGATTTGGCACCCCTTTTTAACGTGGCAGTGTCTGGAATGATTCTATCGGATACTATTATGTGAAGCTACAGAACGTGGTGAATGTTTTTGGCGTATCAGATAGGCCCAGGATTCCGGGGGCTTGAATGATGAGTGAATGGAAGCGTGGCCCATTGGATTGGGCAAATTTGGGCTGTCTGGACATTGCTACTCCTCACCCTGCCCTAGGGTGGGAAAGGATGTCCGGATGATGATGATGATGATGATGTGTTAGCAGTACTACTAACACCAGTGCTATTAATAACATTATGTTTAACACCAGTACCCTGCTGACACCAACAGTACTCTGTTATCACCACGTCCTTATTTATAGCAACAGAACTCGTTTAACACCGGTGTTATTAACACCACTGCTTTATTAACCCCATTACTGGTAATACCACTACTTTACTAACACCATTACTGTTAATAACACATCATTAACACCACTACTGTTAATAACACATCATTAACACCACTACTTTACTAACACCACTACTGTTAATAACACATCATTAACACCACTATACTAACACCACTACTGTTAATAACACATCATTAACACCACTACTATACTAACACCACTACTGTTAATAACATCATTAACACCACTACTTTACTAACACCACTACTGTTAATAACACATCATTAACACCACTACTTTACTAACACCACTACTGTTAATAACACATCATTAACACCACTATACTAACACCACTACTGTTAATAACACATCATTAACACCACTACTATACTAACACCACTACTGTTAATAACACATCATTAACACCACTACTTTACTAACACCACTACTGTTAATAACACTTACATAATCAACACCACTACTTCTATCCACACTCCTGATGCAACTTCACACTACTCCATAAATATCTCTCAGCAGTAAGATACACCTGTGACTACTACTCAGCACTGTACACTCTCTCTCTCTCTCTCTCTCTCTCTCTCTCTCTGCAGTACACAGGTAACAAAGGTGTCAGTGCAGTGGTGGTCAGTGGCTGGTGTTGGCACAGTGGTGGGCCTCACCTGTCTTGCAGGGGCGTATGGACCCACAATCACCATATGCAGCACGGCACCACACCCTCGCCGTAATGTTGTGTGGCAGGTCAGAGAGGCAGGTGGTCGGGCCCCACACAGTGGTGGAGTTGTCAGTCAGGTGTGATGCTCGTAGCCACCTTGTGCCCACCTGCAGCAAAGTAGGGTTGCCTGCTATCAACATCATCCCTCCACGGTTATGCAGCCTTGGCTACAGCAAAGGTTATGTCAATATATACCCACCACCAATGCCTTGTTCATAGTAATTACCTGGTATGATATTGACCTACCTCAACACTGCCATTGCCTCGCATGACCCATAGTTTCTCTCTCTCTCTCTCTGTTTATATGTCTAGCCTATGTATCGGCACATCTCTCATTTGGTGTAATTATTATCGCCCGCCTTTAGAAGGCGGAGCGATAATGTTTTTGCCTGCCTCTGTGTGTGTGTGTGTGTGTGTGTGTGTGTGTGTGTGTTCCCATTATATCTCATGAACGGCTTGAGCTATCAACATGAAATCATCAGGGAATCAAGATATGGTCAAAATATTGGACTTGGCCAACAGTGTATTCTGGCCGGCGATTAGCATTCGGCTCCCGAATGCTTTTCTTTTATCATCATCATCATCATTATTATTATTATTATTATTATTATTATTGTTATTGTTATTATTACTAGTTATAATAATAATAATAATAATTATTATTATTATTATTATCATTATTATTATAATTACTATTAAATATTATTATTGGCGTTATTATTATTATTATTATTATTATTATTATTATTGTTATTAATTGTATTGCTGCTGCTGTTACAACAACAACAACAACTATTACTACTACTACTACTACCACTACTTGTATAGCTTAGTCCATCTGGTATGAGAAGAGACGAGTCTTAAGTTTTTAAAAGCTTTGTACAAAGTGCACAAGGGGCTGGGCTTACCTACCAAATAGATGTAACGAAAATGGCAGTACCTTGCCCTTTGATACAATGAACATTACCAGCTCAGTGCTACAGCCGCTACCTACCACTTGGGTGGGATTCTCTCTCCCTCTCTCTCTCTCTCTCTCCCTCCCTCTCTCTCTCTCTCTCTCTCTCTCTCTCTCTCTCTCTCTCTCTCTCCCTCCCTCCCTCCCTCTCTCTCTCTCTCTCTCTCTCTCTCTCTCTCTCTCTCTCTCTCTCTCTCTCTCTCTCTCTCTCTCTCTCTCTCTCTCTCTCTCTCCAACTGACCTGTAGTTTGATCGGGCGTGGTGTACTCAGGTGTTCGATGGATGTATTAACAGATGTGGCCTGATGATCTGTACGACACTGCATCGTCAGAGCATCGTCAGGATCGTAGTCCGCATTGTACTGTACCTGCATTTCACCCACTACGTGGTTCCTACTTGCTGTGATGAACCCTAGGCTAAGTGTCCACGGCCTACCATGCCCGGGTGGCTGGAAGTGGATCTCAGCCTCCAGTACGTCTTGGCCAGCCTGGGTGCTGCTAAGGAGTGCCACTGGGTGCACGGCTGTGGTTACTATGTTGTCAGTGACACATTCTGCAGGGTAGGAAGTCAGGAATAAGGGAAGGTTAGGCCATGATAGGTTTTGAGAAGGTTCAGGCAAGGCATGGAAGGGTTAGGGGTAGAGTGTAGGAGGTTGGGTTAGGGGTGGGGTTAGGGAAAGGCAAGGTAAGGCAGGGTTATAAGTTGGATATGACAGGGTTAAAGGGTAGGCTGGGGTAAGAAATGGTACTGTAGGGTTAGGGTAAAAGCAGAGTTAGAAGCAGGGATGGGCAGGTGTGGACTGGAGTAGGGGCAGATGAAGGCAGACTCAGGGACACAGGAAGGTTGAGTCTGGCGCCGGGAAAGGCATAATGTAGGGAAGGGAAAGGCAGAGTTTGGGTCAAGAGAAAGCAGAGTTTAAGGCAGGGGAAGGCATAATGTAGGGAAGGGTAAGGCAGAAAGGCAGGGGAAGGTAGAGTTTGGGGCAGGGCAAGGTAGAGTTTGGGGCGGGGGAAGGCAGGGTTTGGGGCAGGGGAAGGAGTTTGGGACAGAGGAAGGTGGAGTTTGGGGCAAGAGAATGAGTTTGAGGCAGGGGAAGGTAGAGTCTGGGGCAGGGGAAGGCGGAGTATGGGGCAGGGGAAGGCAGAGTTTGGGGCAGGGGAAGGAGTTTGGGGCAGGGGAAGGTAGAGTGTGGGGCAGGGGAAGGCGGAGTATGGGGCATAGGAAGGGGTTTGGGGCAGGGGAAGGTAGAGTTTGGGGCAGGGGAAGGAGTCTGGGGCAGAGGTGACAGAGTTTAGGGCAGGGGAAGGGTTTGGGGCAGAGATGGCAGAGCTCAGGACAGGCAAGACTAGATATCACCACAAAAAGGCAAGCGCAGTGGTGTGTACAAGACTGGCTGAGTGGTGGGAAGGAGAAGGCTGGGCTGTTAACAGGGGAGGGCAAGCTTATTAGGAGAGGGCCAAGGTTAGCGTAAGGGACGGAAGGTTAGATACAAGGAAGGGCTGAGTCAGAGGCATGTAAGGGCTGAGTCAGGTGAGGGAGGAGGGCTGCCGCAGGGGTTAGATGAGGCCTGTGAGTGCATGGGAGGGAAAGAGAGAGCAGGGTTAGTGCATGTGGAGGAGGGAACGGTGGGGTTATGATAACAAGAAGGAGGGAATGAGGTTAAAAGCAAGGGATGAGTTAACAGGGTTATCAGCAAATGGAGGGAGGCGAGGAGGGGTTTGGAATTAGGGAAGGGGTAGACAGCTAGGGATAGGGGTAGGAGGGGAAGATGGTTAGGGTGAAAGAGGGGGCTTAGTAGAAAGAGCAGAAGAAATCTGGATACAGGGACGTGGCAGGAGAGTGTGATGTTAGGAACACAGGAAGCAGGAGGGTCAGAGCAGGTGAAAGGGTGAGTTAAGAGCATAGGTTATGAGAAGGTTAGAGGCAGAAGGGAAGGGAATGTTGGAAGTAGACGAGAGAAGGGAGGAGAAGGTAAGAAATAGAGGGGAGGGGCTTTTGAGGAGACAGGGGCAGTTAGGAGGACAGGGAATGGTTTGTTAGCAGCAGGGGAAGGATGGATGTTAGATGTTGGCGTAAGAATGATGTTAGAAGTAAGGTTTGGGAGAAGCTTATTTCACTTACGAGGAATGAAGGCAGGAAGAAATGGCGTTTATAAGTTACATTTGGTTACGGAGAATGAAGGAAGGAATGGCGTGTTTAAGTTAAATGTTAGTGCACAAGGAACCAAAATTAGACAAAGTATTATGGCACAACACAATTTAAAAGTCCTTGGCTGTGCAAGTAAAAATGTTATTCATGAAAGTGATACACGTACACCCACATTCAGTGCAACTACTACACTATGTGAAGAACCATTCTCAAGTGTGGTGCTTGATCTGTGGCATTTTATGGCAGAGAGAGAGAGAGAGAGAGAGAGAGAGAGAGAGAGAGAGAGAGAGAGATTGCACACTTCCTAAGACACAAAGTAAATGACTCTCTCTCTCTCTCTCTCTCTCTCTCTCTCTCTCTCTCTCTCTCTCCTTGCGTAAGTGGCTAAAATTGGCGCCTTCTCTACTACAAGCTCTTATGACAAGCTATCACTAGTAAGTATGTGTGGGTGTAGGTGACAAATGGTATGAAGCGTGTACGTGTGGGTGTTTAGGCCTGTGGGGTGGAGTGTAAGTGTGGGTGTTTAGGCCTGTGGGGTGGAGTGTAAGTGTGGGTGTTTAGGCCTGTGGGGTGGAGTGTAAGTGTGGGTGTTTAGGCCTGTGGGGTGGAGTGTAAGTGTGGGTGTTTAGGCCTGTGGGGTGGAGTGTAAGTGTGGGTGTTTAGGCCTGTGGGGTGGAGTGTAAGTGTGGGTGTTTAGGCCTGTGGGGTGGGGTGTAAGTGTGGGTGTTTAGGCCTGCGGGGTGGAGTGTAAGTGTGGGTGTTTAGGCCTGTGGAGTGGAGTGTAAGTGTGGGTGTTTAGGCCTGTGGGGTGGAGTGTAAGTGTGGGTGTTTATGCCTGTGGGGTGGAGTGTAAGTGTGGGTGTTTAGGCCTGTGGGGTGGGGTGTAAGTGTGGGTGTTTAGGCCTGCGGGGTGGAATGTAAGTGTGGGTGTTTAGGCCTGTGGGGTGGAGTGTAAGTGTGGGTGTTTAGGCCTGTGGGGTGGAGTGTAAGTGTGGGTGTTTAGGCCTGTGGGGTGGAGTGTAAGTGTGGGTGTTTAGGCCTGTGGGGTGGAGTGTAAGTGTGGGTGTTTAGGCCTGTGGGGTGGAGTCAGGAGTCTGGGGCTTAAATGGTCAGTAAATGTGAGGGTGGCCCGTTAATTAGCATCACCTTTGCTTACCTTATCCTTTTATCACCGAGTCTTGGCACTCTGAACCCTACTTCATACCAGGTGGGAACAGAGGTCTGGATGATGATGATGATGATGGCAGCAGAGATGGATAGATTGATAGATAAAGAGAGAGGGAGGGGAGGAATGGTGGTATCGTGTGACAATGTGTGGCATCTGTACAGAGAGAGAGAGAGAGAGAGAGAGAGAGAGAGAGAGAGAGAGAGAGAGAGAGAGAGAGAAGGGTGTGGCTGGTGGCTTCGTGTGTCAGTTTGTGGCCTGAGTACAGTGTATTTGCTTAGTATACAACACAGTCCCTGGTGGTGGTGTTGTAGGCAGTGGTGAGGTATGTGGTAATACTCACGTGTCGTGCAGTACGTCATGGACCCACAGGAACCACCAGGCACACATGTCACCATCAGGAACAGGTCAGGGAACTCCAAGGAGAGGACTGGGCACTTGCCTGGCTCCGTCTCTGTGATCTGGTCCCCGTTGGTCACACTGACCTTCATCTGTTCTCGCTCCACCTGCAACAAGAACACAATATTATGTATTAGTGGCATGGGGCGTTTGACCCCTTTAAGCCGGTATTGTATTTCTCGCATTTTCTTGAAACCTTCACCAGATTTCTTTTAGTATGGGAAAGCCTTTTGCACCTCGAGGGATTTGGTGCATCCTTCATTAAAGTGTTCAGTATAAGGTACTTATCTTGAGTTCAGTACAAGGGTGTGAAGGCAGCAAGAAGAACATACAAGGCTACATCATGGCACTGAAGGCATTAAACAACTGTGAGGCATCACTGGATATTGTGGCAACATCTTACTATCTCACACTCGAGTGCCTTCATTAGTACTGATGTGCTGGACTTTATGTCAGAATTATTACATTTATACCAGTGTTAATTGTTACACACACACACACACACACACACACACACACACACACACACACACTCGAGTGCCTTCATTAGTACTGATGTGCTGGACTTTATGTCAGAATTATTGCATTTATACCAGTGTTAATTGTTACACACACACACACACACACACGCACACACACTCTAGTGCCTTCATTAGTACTGATGTGCTGGACTTTATGTCAGAATTATTGCATTTATACCAGTGTTAATTGTTACACACACACACACACACACACACACACACACACACACACACACACACACAGCCGCCTCTGAACCCACAACACCACAACTAACCTGAATTTTGATCCTGAGAGTCACCTGCTGTGTGCTCTGATCAGGCTCGGTAGGGTTGGTGGTGGTTGCAGGGTTGGTGGTGGTTGCAGGATTGGTGGTGGTTGCAGGGTTGGTGGTGGTTGCAGGGTTGGTGGTGGTTGCAGGATTGGTGGTGGTTGCAGGGGTGGTGGTAGTTGCAGGGGTGGTGGTGATTGCAGGGATGGTGGGGACAGTGTTGATGGTGAGGGTCAGTGTTGAGTTCTCACCACTCTCATCAAAACACCAGAACTTTGCTGCGTCCACGTCAGCCAACTCGTCGGCACTCAAGGTTACTTTAAGAGCAGCCTCGAGAGACCTATTTGATAAAGTTCTGACTTCGAACAGTAGAGCAGAGGCGGCATTTGTTTCAGACTGGTGAAGCTCAAACTCGGCATCAAGCATCTCCTTCTTGTCTTTCTTCCTGAGTGCCACTGGGTGAAAGCTGGGATGTGTTGGCACCGTGACTTTGTGGCATTCTGAAAGGAAGACCAGGCAAAGCGATAACTGTGGACTCCTTAACAATTTTTCAGGGGTCGTTTTCTCTTGGCTAAATAAAATATTGTGGTGTTAGCCAAAATAACCGTTTAGATGGACAAGCAGCAGTGAAAGGCTGACTACGGACAGTTATTTTGGTCTTTGACTTTACGATGTTACTGGGGATCAACAAAAACGAGTGATGTTATGCAGAATAAAATAGCTAAATCCACCAACTCAAGTGATGCTGTTTATAGCGACTGATAATCCAATTGCATATTTATCTAAAGTGTCTTACAGACGACCCGTTAACTCAACGGACCGGTAGATAATGTCGTGCCTTAGTTATTTACTATTTCATTATTCAATTTTCTTTGCTACTTTCTCTTTCAGGGTATTCAAACTGGTAGCATATAGATGATGTATTACAGAATGTAACTTTTCATTTTCAGTCCTTCCTATGAAATTTCCATGTCAGTTTTTCCATGCTGCATGGTGGTTTTTCACACTGTTTCCTGCCAGTTGTTACTGGAGGGTTGGAGGAGGGGGGAGCCTTCTTGCTTTACTATCCTTATCCTTCAGCATGTAGAGTTAGATCTCGTAGTCATAGTCTACTCTGTAACAAACAGCCTCGAAGGGACCATAAGGTCTGTTGTAGTCTGCGTTCCTTTGTACTCCTTTGTACATCCCTTACCACGATGACCCACCACTACCCTAACGTCCTCTCACCCTGCCTCACACACCTCCCTTTGACCCCTTTCCCCTAAACCCCCTTTCCTACTTCCTCTCACCCCACCCTTACAACCCAGGCCCCTCAGCCTTCCTCTCACCACCTGCCTTTCTCTCCCTCTTATCTCAGTCCCTCCTCACCTCATCTTGCTTTCCTTTACCCCTCTCACTTTTCCCTCCCTCTCCATCTCCTTCTCACAGTTCATTCCAGTAGCCACTCTGTACCCTCTTTTAAACCTCCTTCCTCTGTCTTCTCCCTTCCCTTTACTTTTCCTTCCCTTACCCTCCCTTCCACTTCCCCCCCCCCCTCGATTCCCATACTCTCGATGCCCACTAACTCCCTCCTCCATGTCACCCAGGGATGTAGGGACAACATTCCCTTCCCTTACCCTCGCCCCTCCTCTCTCCTTCACACCTTCCCTTCCCTTAACTTCCCCTCCTCCCTCCCTTCTCTTATCCTCCACCTCCTCCCTCCTCACACCCTCTCTTCCCTCACTCTCGCTCACACCCTCCCTTCCCTTACCCTCCCTCACACCCTCCCTTCACACACTCTTTTCCCTCACTCTACCTCTTATCTCTCACTCCACCCTTCCCACACCCTTCGTCCACCCTTCCTCCACCCTGCCTCTCAGCCCCTCTGCCTTTGCTTTGACTCACACAACTAACCTTTTTTAGGAGGGTTGGCAGCTGTAGAGTTGTCTGGTTCAGTGATGGGGTCTGGAGGTGGCTTGGTGGAGGGGCTAGGCATTGGGATTGGTGAGGGATTGGGCGATGGGCTAGGAAAGAGGCTAGGAAAGGAGGCAGGATATGGCTTGGTGGAGGGAGTAGGCTTTGTAATTGGTAAGGGATTAGGTGAGTGCTTTGGTGAAGAGTTAGGAGAAGGGTCGGTCGAGGGGTTAAGGACAGGCTTGGGAGAAAGGTTAGATGAGTGATCAGAAGAGCCTGGATAGGCTTTGTGAGAAGAATCAAGAGAAGGCTTAGGAGAAGAATCAAGAGAAGGACTGGAGGAAGGATGAGAGGAATGTTGAGGTGCGTCAGGAGAGAAGTTAAGGTAGGGGTCAGAAGGTCCAGTAGGTGTGCTGGGATGGCCAGTGGTCTCTGAAATATCATTAACATCTATACTCCATGGCAGTGATACCTGCACCACTACTACTACTGCTGTTACTACTACTGATTATTATTATTATTATTATTATTATTATTATTATTATTGTGCTAGGTGAGGTATATGGCAAGGTGGTAGGCGAGGGCCAGGGCAGTGGCGGCCACAGGAAGCCAGCAATAAGGGCGGCCAAGGAGTGTGGTGGTGTGGCAACTGTGGCTGAAGGAGGGCCAGCTAGAGTGGTGGTAGGTTGTAACAGAGCAGCTTGGACGAGGATAATACCCAGTGCACTGGCCATGATACCTGGCATGAGCTGCCTGCCATGTAATACCTACCCTAGGTGAGTACAGTGTATGACACGTGGCATGGCAAGGCAGCCACGTGTCAGGCCAGTGTAGGCAGACAGGTGTGATGGTGAGGCAGACAGGTGTGATGGTGAGGCAGACAGGTGTGATGGTAAGGCAGGCAGGTGTGATGGTGAGACAGACATATGTGATGGTGAGACAGACAGGTGTGATGGTAAGGCAGACAAGTGTGATGGTGAGGAAGACAGGTGTGATGGTGAGGCAGACAGGTGTGATGGTAAGGCAGATGTGATGTGAGGCAGACAGGTGTGATGGTGAGGCAGACAGGTGTGATAGTAAAGCAGACAGGTGTGATGGTGAGCAGACAGGTGTGATAGTAAAGCAGACAGGTGTGATGGTGAGGCAGACAGGTGTGATGGTAAGGCAGACAGATGTGATGGTGAGGCAGACAGGTGTGATGGTAAGGCAGACAGGTGTGATGGTGAGGCAGACAGGTGTGATGGTAAGGCAGACAGGTGTGATGGTAAGGCAGACAGGTGTGATGGTGAGGCAGACAGGTGTGATGGCGAGGCAGACAGGTGTGATGGTAAGGCAGACAGGTGTAGTGTAGTAATAATACAGTAACTTACGTATTGCTGCGATGCGGTGTATCTGCATGGTGTGGCACAGCAACATCAGCCACCACCACACCGCCACCACACCACCACCACCACCAGACGCCATCACTGCAACATTAGGATTCACTTCAACAACAATGGCTCACTCACTCACTCATGCAACACATTCACTCAGTAACTCATCACTCATTTACCGACTCACCACACTGACTGACTGACTCACTCATTCAGCACAATAACTCATCACTCATTTACCGACTCACAACACTGACTGACTCACTCACAACTCATTCACTGACTCACCACACTGACCCACTGACTCACCACACTGACCCACTGACTCACCACACTGACCCACTGACTCAGCACTCTTACACTGCCTGGTAACATGCACTCGCTACCTTACCAAACTGACTGGCTGACTGACCAAACTGACTGACTGACCCACCACACTCACACACTGACTCACCCATCATTCACCACACTGGTGTACCACACTGACCCACCACACTCACACACTGACTCACCCATCATTCACCACACTGATGTACCACACTGACCCACCACACTCACACACTGACTCACCCATCATTCACCACACTGGTGTACCACACTGACCCACCACACTCACACACTGACTCACCCATCATTCACCACACTGATGTACCACACTGACCCACCACACTCACACACTGACTCACCCATCATTCACCACACTGATGTACCACACTGACCCACCACACTCACACACTGACTCACCCATCATTCACCACACTGGTGTACCACACTGACCCACCACACTCACACACTGACTCACCCATCATTCACCACATTGGTGTACCACACTGACCCACCACACTCACACACTGACTCACCATCATTCACCACACTGATGTACCACACTGACCCACCACACTCACACACTGACTCACCCATCGTTCACCACACTGGTGTACCACACTGACCCACCACACTCACACACCGACTCACCCATCATTCACCACACTGATGTACCACACTGACCCACCACACTCACACACTGACTCACCCATCATTCACCACACTGATGTACCACACTGACCTACCACACTCACACACTGACTCACCCATCATTCACCACACTCATGTACCACACTGACCCACCACACTCACACACTGACTCACCCATCATTCACCACACTCATGTACCACACTGACCCACCACACTCACACACTGACTCACCCATCATTCACCACACTCATGTACCACACTGACCCACCACACTCACACACTGACTCACCCATCATTCACCACACTCATGTACCACACTGACCCACCACACTCACACACTGACTCACCCATCATTCACCACACTGATGTACCACACTGACCCACCACACTCACACACTGACTCACCCATCATTCACCACACTCATGTACCACACTGACCCACCACACTCACACACTGACTCACCCATCATTCACCACACTCATGTACCACACTGACCCACCACACTCACACACTGACTCACCCATCATTCACCACACTGATGTACCACACTGACCCACCACACTCACACACTGACTCACCCATCATTCACCACACTGACCCACCACACTCACACACTGACTCACCCATCATTCACCACACTGACCCACCACACTCACACACTGACTCACCCATCATTCACCACACTGACCCACCACACTCACACACTGACTCACCCATCATTCACCACACTGACCCACCACACTCACACACTGACTCACCCATCATTCACCACACTGACCCACCACACTCACACACTGACTCACCCATCATTCACCACACTGACCCACCACACTCACACACTGACTCACCCATCATTCACCACACTCATGTACCAAACTGACCCACCACACTCACACACTGACTCACCCATCATTCATCACACTCATGTTTCACACTAACCCACCACACTCACACACTGACTCACCCATCATTCACCACACTCATGTACCACACTAACCCACCACACTCACACACTGACTCACCCATCATTCACCACACTGATGTACCACACTGACCCACCACACTCACACACTGACTCACCCATCATTCACCACACTGATGTACCACACTGACCCACCACACTCACACACTGACTCACCCATCATTCACCACACTGATGTACCACACTGACCCACCACACTCACACACTGACTCACCCATCATTCACCACACTGGTGTACCACACTGACCCACCACACTCACACACTGACTCAACCATCATTCACCACACTCATGTACCACACTGACCCACCACACTCACACACTGACTCACCCATCATTCACCACACTGATGTACCACACTGACCCACCACACTCACACACTGACTCACCCATCATTCACCACACTCATGTACCACACTGACCCACCACACACACACTGACTCACCCATCATTCACCACACTCATGTACCACACAGACTCACTGACCCAAAATATCCTTTGTGTCACAACATTAAAAAACGCACCACACTACTGAGTCACCCTGTCCATTCATTGACTCACCACACTACTGAGTCACCACTAATTCACTTAGTCAACACGCTATTTTACTGAGTCACCCTGTCCATTCACTGACTCACCACACTACTGAGTCACCACTAATTCACTGAGTCAACACGCTATTTTACTGAGTCACCCTGTCCATTCATTGACTCACCATACTTACTGACTCATCACTAATTCACTGAGTCAACAAGCTCAAGAACTGGTTAACTAATGTACTGGTAAACTAAACAACTGGTTAACTAATGGACTGGTAAACTAAACAACTAATGGACTGGTAAACTAAACAACTGGTTAACTAATGTACTGGTAAACTAAACAACTGGTTAACTAATGTACTGGTAAACTAAACAACTGGTTAACTAATGTACTGGTAAACTAAACAACTGGTTAACTAATGGACTGGTAAACTAAACAACTGGTTAACTAATGGACTGGTAAACTAAACAACTGGTTAACTAATGTACTGGTAAACTCATGTACTAGTAAACTAATACTCTGGTGAACCCCAACACCAGTCAAATGGTCACCTAGTGAACTGGACAACTATGGAATGGTTTACCTTGGAACCTGAACAACGGGTAAACTAATGACCTGGACAACTGATGAAGTAGTAAAGTGGCAGACTGGTAACAGCATCAACGAAGCAACTAGTGAAATAGTACACTAATGAACTCGTACATTAATGAAATAGTACACTAGTAAAGTAGATAATTAATACACTGGTAAACTATATATCTGCTGGGACACAAGTAAGAGGTTAAATGAACTGATTTATTTGTGAATTAAGAAACACAGAAAATAATGGCCTGGTACACTAATGAAATGGTAACGTTGGCAACGGATATACTATACCTTTTTTACTCTAACTTGGCCTAAAACTGCCATCTGTCCATCTTCATTAACAGCACAGTATGATGCTAGTCATGAAGAAGTGCTACGGAAGGGATGTAGGGCCATAGTATTGCCTTATTCTGCGTGGAATAAGCCGCAAAAGGACGAGAATCTGTGCCAAGTTAAGGTAGAGGAACTATAGTGAAGTAGGAAAATAATGAAGTGTTAAATAAATGGCAGGACAAGTTGTGGTAGGGTGTTAGGCAGGAGAGACTTTACTGGGTCAAGATACAGTGTGAAAACACAGGCTAATAAACTGGTATATAGGAGGATACCCAGGCAGGTTCACATACTGTACTCTGGGTAAGGCATACTCTTTGTTGTATAGCAACACAGGTATCAGAGCCAAGGGAAAAACTCACATTTCACAATCTCCCAACGATTACCATTTGCTGGAAAAAAGTTTGTACCAAACTCAGCCTGCCTTTGTTCTGGTGGTGGGAGGTATTAAAGAAGTATGCGGGAGATGTTATGGCAAAACTGATAGAATGTTGTTGCTGTTGTTGTTCCTGTCTGTTGGTCTGTGTGGCTGAGCAGAACCATCAACCACAAGCAAGTAGCCGCCGTCCTGGGGCAGACTGCAACTAGCTAGGACTGAAACAAGGTTTGTAACCTGGCGTGGTGCAGGCCAAATGGGTAAGGGATAGCCGCCAAGAGGATCAGCTTTGTATAGAGGTATGTAGGAGCAGTATCTCAGGCCAGAATTTGACAACTTGGTAAATGAGGAAGATGTCCCCGCCGGAGTGTTGTGCCAGGCCAGCTACCGCGCCTTGGCCCCACAACACTGCCATAGTAGCACCTCTCTGCACCACCCTAACCTACACCCACTATCTTGCTCAGGCCATAAACACCATACAACATGACCTAATGCCACACCTTAATATTATCTATCTGTCTATCTAACTTTCTATCTATCTATGCTTTGTAGACAGATAGACGGATTGACGTATTAACAGGAATAGCTTTTTTTTTTTTTAAATAACAGAACAGGAAGGAAAAACAAATGAATTAAAAAAAAAAAACAAATCCATGCACCAGATTACTGGTGTCCTCTGTTCATTAAATATTTGTAACAGTTAGACTTGAACAGCAGTAGGTTGAAGTTTGGAGGGAAACAACTCTGGGGAAGCGAGTTCCAGAGAGATGCAGTTCGGGGAATGAAAGAATTCTGATAGGCAGAAGATCTGCAGTATGACTGAGTGACATTCCAGTCATGAGCGCTGCCAGCTGCCCGTGTAGCACGAGGGAAGGCATGGAGAGGTGGCACCATGGACGCAACTTCGTCTGAGCATTTGCTGTAGAAATATCTGTAAAATAACGCAAGGGAGGCAACATTCTTTCTTACTTGTAGGCGAGGTAGTTTATTAGTAATAGCAAGATTATTAATAATTCTAACAGCGTTGTTCTGAATTTTGTCTAGTTGTTTTAATGCAACCTCTCCACGTCCTTGGCGATTCCACAAGGGTGAGCAGTATTCAAGCTGAGAGCGCACATGACTCTTATAAATATATATATATATATATATATATATATATATATATATATATATATATATATATATATATATATATATATATATATATTTGCATTCACAGATACATGCGTACACATGTAGCACTGCCAGTGACACTGTCCTCAATACAGAAGTAACTTACTGTACAGTGCAGAATCTAGAACTTAAAAATAAACAAGACACAGCCAACACAAAGGCTAATGCATTGGTCCACTCTTGCTCTCTTTCTGTAATCAGGTTTTTTACCACCACAGTCAGGGCTAATTATTCCCATACATTTTGTGAAGGTGTTGGCAACAGCACTAACCTAAGGCGTGAAATGTCCTGATCTACCAAAATGTGTTGTGCAGATGACTATCACTGCGGTGATGGATGTCACACTCTGGTGTCTCTTCCTGCCTCTCGCTGCCCCCTCATGTTGTAACCCCCACTCCCTGCCCCCTCATGTTGTAACCCCCACTCCCTGCCCCCTCACCCTGCCTCATCCCTTCCCCCTCACTCAGCCTCCTCCCTCCCTCCCTTCCATACCCAAGAGTGCATCCTCCCTTCTGCCTCTCCCTGACCCTATTCCTTCACAGTGTTGTCTGTCATCCACCCTCTTTCCCATTATCCGTCTCCCTGTCCCTACTGACTTCATTCCTTTTTCAGTCTGTTCTCTCCCTTCCACCCACACCGTCACTCTGCCTTCTTCCATTTCACTTTTATCCAACCTTCCTCCGTCCCTTTGCTGCTCCCTCTCTCCTTTTCTCCACTCTGTTTTATCTTTCCCTCCCTTTCTCAGTCACTCACTGTTTCTTCCTCCTTCCCTTCTCTCTTCCCTGCCCCTTTCCTTCATTCCTCAGTTATAGCTTATAATGTATTATAGAATGTAGCTTTTCCTTTTCAGTCTTTCCTATGCAATTTCCATGTCACTTTTTCCATGCTGTATGGTGGTTTTTCTCACATTTTCCTGCCAGTTTTAACTGGAGGGTTTGGTGGCGGGGGCAGCCTTCTTGCTTTACTATCCTTATCCTTCAGCATGTAGAGTTAGATCTTGTAGTCATAGTCTACTCTGTACCTAACACCCTCGAAAGGACCATAAGGTCTGTTGCTGTTTGCTTTCCTTTGTACTCCTTCCCTCTTCCCAGCCCCCTCCTCTCTCTCTCTCTCTCTCTCTCTCTCTCTCTCTCTCTCTCTCTCCTCCCCCCACTACTACCCCTGCTCTCCTCCCCCTCCCTTACCCACTGTACACCGTCGCTGCTCTGCTTCCTGTGTTTCCCCACACAGATTGTGATAATTTCATTTTATATTTTTATTCCACCCTCGCCTACGATAGCAAGAGAGAGGCTTGTTTTGCTCGACGTGTGTGTGTTTGTTTGTTTGTTTGTTTGTTTGTTTGTGTGTTTTCTTATGTGTATGTATATTTGTTTGTGTGTGTGTGTTTTGTGTGAATGAGAGAGAGAGAGAGAGAGAGAGAGAGAGAGAGAGAGAGAGAGAGAATGTTAGAGACAGACAGACAGAGACAGAAACTCGCTGACTGACTGAGAAAAACATGTGGTGAATAAATGCTTATAATATACAATGTGTGCATGAAAACAAACAAACAAATGATTTAGGTGATGCAGGGAAGGTGGACAAGAGGGAGAAATGAAGTACTGTGTGATGATGGCTGGGAGGAAGAGAGAGGAGAAGAGAGAAGGCAGGAGGAATGGAGAGGAAAAGAGAGAGTAGAGAGTGGAGAAGCGGAAAAGAGAGAGGAAGACAGGAGAAGAGAGAGAGTAGAGAGTGGAAAAGGAGAAGAGAGGAGGGAAGGGAGAGGAGAAGAGAGTAGAGGGTGAGGAAGGAGAAGTGAGGGGGGAGGGGGAAAAGACAGAATAGGAGATGGAGAAGGAGAAGAGGAGAGAGAGGGAGGTGAAGAGAGGGTAGAGAGTGGAGAAGTGGAAGAGAGGGAGGAGGACACAGATAATATATAGAGACGTAGATGGAAGAGTAAGACTGGTAGAAATGAAGAAATACACATGCACGCACGCACGAGCGCGCACACACACACACACACACACACACACACACACACACACACACACACACACACACACACACACACACATATCCGGAGCGAATATATTCACAGAAAAAAGAGAAAAAGGATCATCTTACTTCCTGTTTGCCTGCCTATCAGCCGTGCCTGTCATCATCCCTGCTATTTCCTTTTCTTTGTTACCTTCCCCAGTGAAGCTGCAGCAGGTTATGTATTCATCTACAGTATGTTTGTTTGTCCAGACGGTATCTCCAAAAGCTCTCAATGAATTTCAATGAAGTTTGTGGAAGGGTCGGCCATGTGCCAAGAAAGAATCATTTAAATTTGGGGGTTGATCCGGATCCGGATCCTATGTATCCTGCACAATACAAGTTCTCAATGAATTTCAATGAAATTTTATGGAAGGATGGGTCACGGGCCAAGAAGAATTTATTTGATTTTGGGGGCAGATCCGGATCCGGCATTCGCGGAGGTATGCGCTCTCCGAGTGGATTCTAATCATACTTTCTCCCCCTTGTCATATGCTGTCTCATATTTTTTCCAGCTTCCTGCCTCTATATATCTTTGTACATTTTCCGCTTTGCACTTGCTTTAGTCGTCTGCTTCTGGTCGTTAATTTTTCCTTTGCCAGTCGTGGCCCACGGCTGCCTCCTGCCTTACACTGACACCCAAGAGCCTGTTCAGTGAAAACAATGACACTCACTGAACCAGGAAGACACGCATAGTAATCAGCAAAACTACGTGTGTTACCTGTTGATGGATTTGCCAGCATGACACAGGTGCGGTCGACGAACATAAGTATTATACACCTGGGCTGGGACGGCTGGAAGGGGGAGGGAGGGAGAGAAAGAGGGGTAGGAGGTAGAAAATAAAGGAGGGAGGAGGATGGGGGAGGGGTAAAAGGTAGAAAATAAAGGAGTGAGTAGGATGGGGGACAGAGGGAAGGAGGGAAAGAGATAAAAAATAAAGGAGTGAGTAGGATGAGGAAGGAGGGAGGGAGGGGAAGGAGGTAAAAAATAAAGGAGTGAGTAGGATGGGGAAGGGAGGGAGGGAGGGGAAGGAGGTAAAAAATAAAGGAGAGGGAGGAGGGAGGGAGGAGTAGGAGGTAGAAAATAAAGGAGGGTGGGAGGGAGGGGTAGAAGGTAGAAAATAAAGGAGTGAGTAGGATGGGGGAGGGAGAGAAGGAGGGGTAGGAGGTAAAAAATAAAGGAGTGAGTAGGATGGGGGAGGGAGGGAGGAGTAGGAGGTAAAAAATAAAGGAGTGATTAGGATGGGGGAAGGAGGGAGGGGTAGGAGGTAAGAAATAAAGGAATGAGTAGGAAGGGATGAGATGGTAATGGCTGGTGATGAACAAACAGATATGAATACCCTGTGAGGCTAAACACTGATGTTGTACAAAATGGTTCAGTGTTTAATGGAGTATCGTGTAATATCGGTGCCTCACAACACCACAGCTGCAGCACACTGCATGAAATGTTAATAGAATGGGCCAGTCTCGCTGTAGCCACGCCCTTTACCATATTAACGTCTCCCTCTTATATATCACATTGGCCTTTTTATGCGGCTTTGCTTACCCATTGTTTAGAAATATTATCTCCCCGCTTCCTTACTTTGTTATTTTATTGTTTCCCTTCTCTCTCTCTCTCTCTCTCTCTCTCTCTCTCTCTCTCTCTCTCTCTCTCTCTCTCCCTCCCTCCCTCCCCACCTACTTCCTTCAGCACACTCTGCCATATGTGTCTGATATTTGGAGTATTTAGTATGCTTCCAGTGTTAGTTTTCTCTCATCCTCTGGTGCGTCTCTCCAGCCACTGTTCAACCCCAGTACATCACCTGGCGGCAGATTCACCTTTACCTGTACCACAATAACACCTGAACATTGATAAGCTGGCCCTTTACCACAGACGTACAGTACTGTGTGTAGAAAGTGACCCAGTTACCGGCACACAGTCCACCAGTTACCGGCACACAGTCCACCAGTTACCGGCACACAGTCCACCAGTTACCGGCACACAGTCCACCAGTTACCGGCACACAGTCCACCAGTTACCGGCACACAGTCAACCAGTTACCAACACACAGTCCACCAGTTACCAGCACACAGTCCACCAGTTACCAGCACACAGTCCACCAGTTACCGGCACACAGTCCACCAGTTACCAGCACACAGTCCACCAGTTACCGGCACACAGTCCACCAGTTACCAGCACACAGTCCACCAGTTACCGGCACACAGTCCACCAGTTACCGGCACACAGTCCACCAGTTACCGGCACACAGTCCACCAGTTACCGGCACACAGTCCACCAGTTACCAACACACAGTCCACCAGTTACCGGCACACAGTCCACCAGTTACCGGCACACAGTCCACCAGTTACCGGCACACAGTCCACCAGTTACCAGCACACAGTCCACCAGTTACCGGCACACAGTCCACCAGTTACCAGCACACAGTCCACCAGTTACCGGCACACAGTCCACCAGTTACCGGCACACAGTCCACCAGTTACCGGCACACAGTCCACCAGTTACCGGCACACAGTCCACTAGTTACTAGCACACAGTTACCAGCACACAGTCCACCAGTTACCGGCACACAGTCCACCAGTTACCGGCACACAGTCCACAAGTTACCGGCACACAGTCCACCAGTTACCGGCACACAGTTACCAGCACACAGTCCACCAGTTACCGGCACACAGTCCACCAGTTACCGGCACACAGTCCACAAGTTACCGGCACACAGTCCACTAGTTACTAGCACACAGTTACCAGCACACAGTCCACCAGTTACCGGCACACAGTCCACCAGTTACCGGCACACAGTCCACTAGTTACTAGCACACAGTTACCAGCACACAGTCCACCAGTTACCGGCACACAGTCCACCAGTTACCGGCACACAGTCCACCAGTTACCGGCACACAGTCAACCAGTTACCAGCACACAGTTACCAACACACAGTTACCAACACACAGTCAACCAGTTACCAACACAGTGTTACCAACACACAGTTACCAGCACACAGTTACCAACACACAGTCAACCAGTTACCAACACACAGTTACCAACACACAGTCAACCAGTTACCAACACAGTTACCAACACACAGTCCACCAGTTACCAACACACAGTTACCAACACACAGTCCACCAGTTACCAACACACAGTTACCAACACACAGTCCACCAGTTACCAACACACAGTCCACCAATTACCAACACACAATTACCAACACACAGTCCATCAGTTACCAACACACAGTTACCAACACACAGTCAGCCAGTTACCAACACACAGTTACCAACACACAGTCAACCAGTTACCAACACACAGTCAACCAGTTACCAGCACACAGTCAACCAGTTACCAACACACAGTTACCAACACACAGTTACCAACACACAGTCCACCAGTTACCAACACACAGTTACCAACACACAGTCAACCAGTTACCAACACACAGTTACCAACACACAGTCAGCCAGTTACGGGCAGACGGTGGTTGAATGGCGGCAGGAAGTACAGGCCATAAAAACATTGTGTGGTGCCACTGATAACACAAAAGTGGCTGGTAACTCAGCCAGTCCCTACGCCACTTCTACACTGGGGTCTTGTATGCCACCAACACTAAGGTTCTGATGCTGCCGCCACATCACCCACACCCTCAACGAACCACACTTGACCTTTGTTTTATGCAGGAAAGAAGGAACCAAAGGCCAGGAGCCCGCAAGACTGTTCCCTCCAAGAAAGAACAAAGGCAAGATAACAGGGCGCCAGATTCAAGATGCGTTCATATCGAGATGCCTGGACACACTGCGTTTGAAAGACTGGAGATCATAGGCAGTAGGAAATACAGGGAGAGGGAGACAGTTCCAGAGTTGACCTGTACAACGCCACCTAGCATTCTTCCCTTTCCTCTCTCCTAATGTCACTTACTCTTTCCTCAGCTCACTGTTCTCTCTCCAGCTCCTCTCTTTCCCCCTCCTCTTTTCCTCCCTCCTCATATCCTCTTCTGCTCTCTGTCTAGTTGTGCCTAATATTTTCCCGCTGGATTTCTCTTTTATTTCCTGCCTTTAAGCACACACACACACACACACACACACACACACACACACACACACACACACACACACACACACACACACACACACACACAGATATATAGTCATAAACACAGAAACTAACAGGAATTGCATATGGACAGAGTGACACACACACACACACACACACACACACACACACACACACACACACACACACACACACACACACACACAGTCACCTCCCTTGCTCATTCACCATACTCACTCCTGTCCCTTGTCTCACCTCAGTCAATTACTTCCTCATTTTACTCGTTGGCTCATCTTACTCAGCTGACACGCCTCATTCACCTCACTGACTGACTCAGGCAGGAAAGAACCAAGGAAGAGAGGAAAGCACAGTCATCCAAGAGCAGCACTACATCCAGTGAGTGGATGGTGAGGCCTAAAAATGTTTGTCCTATTCCAATTTATTTCACGTAGCTCAGTGGCAGAAAATTTCAAATACGTTTCAAAAGGTCGTTGGGGAAAATTGCCATTAACCATTTTTTTAGTTAACCATTTATTGAGTTAACCATTTTTTAGTTAACCTTTTTTGAGTTAACCATTTTTTGAATTAGCCATTTTTTGAGTTAACCATTTTTTTCAGTTACGCGAGAAAGCTAATACGGAAGCGGTTGTTGTATTTTTGGGTTATATAATTCAGGAAATATTTACTCCTGCAACCAAGCCAATAACTATACAGTATAACACAAGGTTCATCATTTATCTGTACAAGTTTAGGAATTTATCAAAAATACAAGACTTGGCAAAACTTGGTGTGGTTTGTTGTATATTACCGAAAAAATGTTAAAGTCAATCTGTCTATCTACCTATTGCCACACGCCTTAATCCAGTAAGGGGTGGCCACAAACAAATCACCTCCATGTCGCCCTTTCCCCCGCCATTCCGCTGCCCTCCTCCCAGCTCACACCCCTCTCTCATACACCTCTCCACTCCATCCCTCCATCTCATCCTCGTATTATAAGGACAGGTTAGGGTTCAGGTTTTGGTCTGATGGGAACTGGGGCTTCCAACTGAGGGCTTCCAACTGAGGCTTCCAATTGGGGGCTTCCAACTGGGGGCTTCCAACTGGGGGCTTCCAACTGGGGGCTTCCAACTGAGGGCTTCCAACTGGGGCTTCCAACTGAGGCTTCCAACTGGGGCTTCCAACTGAGGACTTCCAACTGGGGGCTTCCAACTGGGGGCTTCCAACTGGGGCTTCCAACTGGGGCTTCCAACTGGGGGCTTCTAACTGGGGGCTTCCAACTGGGGCTTCCAACTGGGGCTTCCAACTGGGGCTTCCAACTGGGGCTTCCAACTGGGGCTTCCAACTGGGGCTTCTAACTGGGGCTTCCAACTGGGGCTTCCAACTGGGGCTTCCATCTGAGGCTTCCAACTGGGGCTTCCAACTGGGGCTTCCAACTGGGGGCTTCCAACTGGGGCTTCCAACTGGGGCTTCCAACTGGGGGCTTCCAACTGGGGGCTTCCAACTGGGGGCTTCCAACTGAGGGCTTGCAACTGGGGGCTTGCAACTGGGGGCTTGCAACTGGGGGCTTGCAACTGGGGGCTTGCAACTGGGGGCTTCCAACTGGGGCTTGCAACTGGGGCTTCCAACTGGGGGCTTCCAACTGAGGGCTTCCAACTGGGGGCTTGCAACTGGGGCTTGCAACTGGGGCTTCCAACTGAGGGCTTGCAACTGGGGGCTTGCAACTGGGGGCTTCCAACTGGGGCTTCCAACTGGGGGCTTGCAACTGGGGCTTCCAGCTGGGGGCTTCCAACTGGGGGCTTCCAACTGGGGCTTGCAACTGGGGCTTCCAACTGGGGCTTCCAACTGGGGCTTCCAACTGAGGCTTCCAACTGGGGCTTCCAACTGAGGCTTCCAATTGGGGCTTCCAACGTTACGACTGGGCTCTTTTTCCAGTCACTTGACCTAAAATTGCCATATCTTCATCCTGAAATAACTCTATCAAGACATTAACACTAGAATATGATGCCAGTCACGAAGAAGTGCTGTGAAAACGATATAGAGACTTTTTCTCATAATGCACACCAGAATGACCGTGGGAGGGGGAAGGACGGCAAAATGAACACAATGACTCGGCAACTCTCTCTCTCTCTCTCTCTCTCTCTCTCTCTCTCTCTCTCTCTCTCTCTCTCTCTCTCTCTCTCTCTCTTCCATCAACCAGCCACTATTCCTAACATGTGAGAGGCTTGGAATCTTCATCTGCTGATAGATGTGTTATATGTATGTATATTTGTGTGTGTGTGTGTGTGTGTGTGTGTGTGTGTGTGTGTGTGTGAGAGAGAGAGAGAGAGAGAGAATGAATGAGGTGTACAATCAATCAAACAAGTCTGGGTCATCTTCTGGCACGTATCCTTCTGCCACACACACGACACATTGTGATATATGGGCCGCCCTGTTACTATAAGTCTAATATTGTCCTTGCTAATTATTACCACTCGATATCGCATAAATCGTCACTTGTTGCCTGGTATATATATATATATATATATATATATATATATATATATATATATATATATATATATATATATATATATATATATTTGAGAGACAGACTGACAAACGAGGAAGTGAAGGAGTGTTGTGGTGTGGATGTGGATGTGATAGAAAGCGTTAGGAGAAACACATTGAGGTTGTTTGGCCATGTGGAGAGGATGGAGAGCGAGAGACTAACGAGGAGAGAGTATGCGAGTGAGGTGGAACGGGGGGAGAGGGGGGGAGGCCGTGGATGAGATGGAAATAGAGTGGAGAGGTATATGAGAGAGGAGTGTGTGGGCTGGGGGGAGGGCAGGGAAACAGCTTGGGACAGGGCGACATGGAGACGATTTATTTGTGGCCATTTCTTACGGGATAGAATGTCTGGGGAGAGAGAGAGAGAGAGAGAGAGAGACTACTGACTGCAGGACACCACAAGCACTGACAAAAAGCTTTACCATAAACCTTCCTCTCCTCCTCCCTTTCACCTTCTTTCTCCCTTCCCTCCTCTTTCTCTCTTCTTCTCTTCCTTCCTCCTCCTCCTTCTTTCTCTTTTCCCTCCTCCTCCTCCTTCTTTCTCTTTTCCCTCCTCCTTCTCTTTCTTTCTCTTTTTCTTTCTCCTCCTCGTTCTGTCCTCCTCCTTCGTGTTTTTTCCCTCCTCCTTCTAATTATTCCTCTTTTCCCTTCCCCTCCTCCTCCTCCTTCTTTTTCTTTTCGCTTCCCCTTCTCCTTCTTTCTCCTTTCCTCCTCCTCCTCCTCCTTTCCTTCTTCCTTCTCCAACTTTTCCCTTCTTTTTCTCTCCTCCTCCTCCTTCTTTCTCTTTCCCTTTAGTTGTTCTTCCTTCTCTTTTCCCTCCTTCCCCATCTCCTTCTTTCTCCTTGCCTTCCTCCTCCCCATCCTCCTCCTCCTCCTCCTTTTTCCTCTTCCTCCTCCTACTTCTCCCTCTTACTCTCTCTCTCCTTCTTCTCCCTCTTACTCTCTCTCTCCTTCTTCTCTTTCTTTCTCTTTTCCCTCCTCCTCCATGTCCTCCTCCTCGTCCTCGTGCTTGTTGGGTTGGAGGGGCAGAGTGAGCAGCGTGTATTCATCAGCGTGCCTGAAGGCCAGCTCATCAGTGTAATGGTGGGGCAATATCTGCACACCCTGGCATCTCCTTGCAGCCCTCCTGTCCCGCCCCACCACACCCGACCACTGGCTACCACACTGGTTTGGTCTAGAATTGCAGGCCAGTGAGTGTGGTAAATAATAATAATAATAATAATAATAATATCCTGTCCCGCCCCACCACACCCGACCACTGGCTACCACACTGGTTTGGTCTAGAATTGCAGGCCAGTGAGTGTGGTAAATAATAATAATAATAATAATAATAATAATATCCTGTCCCGCCCCACCACACCCGACCACTGGCTACCACACTGGTTTGGTCTAGAATTTCAGGTCAGTGAGTGTGGTAAATAACAATAATAATAATAATAATAATAATAATAATATCCTGTCCCGCCGCACCACACCCTACCACTCGCTACCACACTGGTTTGGTCTAGAATTGCAGGCCAGTGAGTGTGGTAAATAATAATAATAAAAATAATAGTAATAATAATAATAATAACAATAATAATAATAATAATAATAATAATAATAATACTGATGATGATAATGATCAGTCTATCTATCTATAGCCAGACGCCATAATCCCGTAAGGGGTGGCCGATTGACTTAAAGTTAGTGGTTTTGCGGGCAGGGGCACTAACCCTTCTCCAACCCACTTGTTGACACGTAGGGAACACGTATGTGTTGGTTATATGGTTACCACCCAGCGTTATAAATGGTTTCCTGGCTTACAGGAAACCATTAGGCTTGTCAATGTAAAGCCACTTGAAAAGGAAAGAAGAGTAATAAAAAGCGACAGGAAAGATGGGAGAAATAGGAAGAGAGGACAGACAAAGAAAAAGAATGATGAAGGTGAAGAAAGAAGTAGGCAGCACTACATCAAGTGAGCGGATGATGGTGGCCACCACCTACCACCATGATAATAATAATAATAATAATAATAATAATAATGATGATGGTAGTAGTAGTAGTAGTAGTAGTG
This sequence comes from Coenobita brevimanus, assembly GCF_032717465.1. Lineage (NCBI taxonomy): Eukaryota > Metazoa > Arthropoda > Malacostraca > Decapoda > Coenobitidae > Coenobita > Coenobita brevimanus. The sequence goes on from NC_137021.1 coordinate 45,623,292, forward strand.
ACTGCTGATCTGGTAATGAACGTCACCTTGCAAATCTTACATCGTCATCCTTCCACCAAATTTGGCTAAAATCTTATCAGAACAGATTTATTTTAATAACCCCTCACACACACCGACTTTGGCCTTGACCTGTGACCTTGACCTCTGAGTATTTGTCCTCAAGAGCCAGTCACTTCACTTCAATCTTATCCTCCAGCCTTGCCTTAGGTTTATCTATAATGAATTCTGTTAATTGATGTTCTCTGTCTGTCTGTCTGTCTGTCTGTCTGTCTCTCTCTCTCTCTCTCTCTCTCAAACTTTCACCTAGCCTTCGAACCTTTACCTTTTATTTACTTTCCTAAAAAAAAAAAAAAAAAAAAAGCACGTTTCGTTCTAGGCTGTCACTCAATCCTTCCACCTAGTTTGGTTAAAATCGGATAACAACTGAGTTATCTCGTGGCAGGAACTATTCTCTTTGGGGGTTCCTCTGTGAGAATAGTTCCGACCATAAGATAACTTAAGCGGTTTTTATCGGATTGTACCCAAACTTGGTGGATGGGTTGAGGATCAGCCCATGACAAAAACTATTATTTATGAGGGCATTATAAAAGTTCAAGTTTACACAGCATGGTCAAATTTCTGCCCTTGTGTGTGTGTGTGTGTGTGTGTGTGTGTGTGTAACAAAATAGTTCGATTAGTTTTGATACATAGCACCTTCTCATCCTGGAACAGCGGTCTCCCTATTTAGGGATTCAGGGGATTCGTTCACTCAAAATTCTACCAGCTTTTACTGTTCTCGATCAACTCTACCCTTTTTAAGGCTGCTGGATGGTCTTCTCTACTTTGGGAACTATATCGATCTACGGTGAAATCGATCAACAGCCACAAAAGGAATACGCTAGAGTAGACAGGCCGCGCCAAAAGGAGTGTGATAGAGTAGATTGACAACCGCAAAAGGAGTATGGTAGAATAGACTGACAGCGCCAAAAGGAGCATGGTAGGATAAGATGACAGTGGCAAAAGGAGTGTGTTAGAATACTCGGGCCGCTGCAAGAGCAGAGTACTGTAGATCGGTAGTCGCCAAAGGAGTACGGTAGAGCTCACTGCATGAGTCGGGAACACTCTTATAGCAGCTATCAGTCTACTTTATCTGAACTTCTCCTTTTGCGGCTGCCAGTCTAATCTACCGTACTCCTTTTCAGTCTACTCTGCCTTACTCTTTTTTCAATCAACTCTGACATACTCCTTTTCAATCTAATGTACCCTTCTCTCAATCAATTTACCGTACCGTACTTTTTATGCGGCTGGCGACCGTCATCTGTTGCCTTCACATAGCTGTTCACCAAAATATAAACAAGAGTAGACTGCATAGGAATCTTGTTGACACTTATACACTGACAGAATCAAACTTGTAAGGTAAGTATACAGGTGAGCGGGTGTGTATGTAGTTATTTTATGTTTAGGAGGGTAAATAGGAGAAATTTATAATGAGAGTAGTGGGTGGTTAGTGTGTTTTGAGCAGCCCAGGTCCCGGTACCTTCACTGACAACTCACTAGGTATATTTTTGTTGTGTTTCAAGCCCCCTTGTAGCAAATATTAGGATTATCAGTATATTTACAGTTAGTGAGATCCTTCAAGTCTGTGTGAAGTGTTTGTAGGTAATTTACTAAGGGCTAATTGACCGACTTGACACATTTGATGTTGTAATGGCCCGGTGTATAGTGTAACTCTACGAGATAATTATGGGAAAGGTTGTGAGTGTAAGTCATAGCTGTGGTAGTTCACCTGACACAATGGCCTGAAACAAGCTGTGGTAAAATTATAGTTTCAGCCAGCCACAGAAGTACCAGATTTTGATCCATTGTTTTGGTATTTTAGACAATTCTAAGGCATGTTTGTGGCATGTGTCTCATAAACTATTTTTGTTCTGTTCTTCAAGATAACCTAACCTATCCTTCAAGAGTAAAATAAAAATACCTGTAGTTTGTTTGCATATGATACTGTGTTGTTGAGTGAAGACGAAGGGGAGCTGCAAGGCTTGGTGGATGAGTTTGGGAGAGTGTGTAAGAAACGGAATCTAAAGGTGAATGTAGGGAAGAGTAAAGTGATGGTCTTTGAGAGAGGTGAAGTTAGTGAATGTACAGTGAGGTTGGATGGTGAGGAATTGGAAAATGTGAGTACGTTTAAGTACTTGGGTAGTATGATGAGTGAGGATGGAGGTTTGGAGGGTGAAGTGCTTGAAAGGGTACAGCAGGGAAGAAAGGTTGCTGGTTCTTTGAAAGCAGTGATAAGAAACAGGGAAGTGAGCATGGAAGTGAAAATGTTACTACATGACAGTATTGTGATACCAACTCTAACGTATGGAAGTGAAGCTTGGACATTGTTGGAGGGACACAAGTCAAGAGTGAGAGCAGTGGAAATGAGTTATTTAAGAGGAGCCTGTGGTGTCACATGGAGAGACAGGCTGACGAATGAGGATATAAAGGAGCGTTGTGGTGTGGATGTGGATGTGATAGGAAGCGTTATGAGGAACACACTGAGGTGGTTTGGCCATGTGGAGAGGATGGAGGGTGAAAGACTGACGAAGAGAGTGTATGTGAGTGAGGTGGGGGGGGAAGAGGGAGGGGGAGGCCGAGGATGAGATGGAGGGATGGGGTGGAGAGGTATATGAGAGAGGGGGGTGTGAGTTGGGAGCAGGGCAGTGAAATGGCGGGGGACAGGGCGACTTGGAGGCGATTTGTTTGTGGCCACCCCAAACGGGATTGAGGAGTCTGGCAATAGATAGATAGATAGATTATTATCATTATTATTATTATTATTGAGTTGGAAGATATTTGTTACCTTATGACTGGTTACTGTATTATTTGTATTATTAAAAGTAAAGGACTGTATTCTAGCCAGCACAGAAAGCTTCCTAACACCTCTTCATTAGCGATTTGACTTTAGCAATTTTACTTTAGCGATTTATTTTAGCATACGACATACGCCCTCTAGTGTTTAGATACCGTAGATGCGTAGCTCTCTCTCTCTCTCTCTCTCTCTCTCTCTCTGAGCTGGCGATTCGTTTTAAATATTTGAACCAACGCCTCTGCTGTTTTGAATACCGAAGCCGTTACCGATGCAGTTCTCTCTCTCTCTCTCTCTCTCTCTGTATTAGCGAGTCGTTTTAAATATTTGAACATAACGGCCTCTGCTGTTTTGAATACCGAAGCCGTTGCCGATACAGTTGCGTGTCTGGGTAACGGTCGTGATGACGGGGCTGTTCAAAGGTGATGAGGTCAAGGTTATTTCAAGAGGCGATTTGTTTTATTTCAGATGCTGCCCGGATCGCTGGGACTACCGCAGGGGCTCTACTGCAGGGGCTCTACTGCAGGGGCTCTACCGCAGGGGCTCTACCGCAGGGGCTCTACTGCAGGGGCTCTACCGCAGGGGCTCTACTGCAGGGGCTCTACTGTAGGGGCTCTACTGCAGGGGCTCTACTGCAGGGGCTCTACTGCAGGGGCTCTACTGCAGGGGGACTACTGCAGGGGGACTACTGCAGGGGCTCTACTGCAGGGGCTCTACTGCAGGGGCTCTACTGCAGGGGCTCTACTGCAGGGGGACTACCATACTCGGGCTCCTCCTCCTCGCGGTATGTAGTGGTGCTTTGCTCCTATAGTCATGTCCGTTTTTTTTTTTTTTAGGTATAGGTATTTAGGTTTTTAGGTATTTATAGGTATTTGTAGGTATATAGGTATTTATAGGTATTTAGGCATTTAAAGTTATTTAAAGGTATTTATAGGTATTTATAGTTATTTAGGTATTTAAAGCTATTTAGGTATTTTTAGATATTTTAGGTATTTATAGTTTTTTAAGGTATTTCAGCGTTACCTTTGCGTGCCTCTGATAGCATAGTGACGCTGGAGGGTTGATCTGGCCCGGAAGCAAGTAGACTCGTAGTGGTGTTTGGTCTGTAGTGGTGTTTGGTCTGTAGGGGTGTTTGGTCTGTAGGGGTGTTTGGTCTGTAGGGGTGTTTGGCCTGTAGGGGTGTTTGGCCTGTAGGGGTGTTTGGCCTGTAGGGGTGTTTGGCCTGTAGGGGTGTTTGGCCTGTAGGGGTGTTTGGCCTGTAGGGGTGTTTGGCCTGTAGGGGTGTTTGGTCTGTAGGGGTGTTTGGTCTGTAGGGGTGTTTGGTCTGTAGGGGTGTTTGGTCTGTAGGGGTGTTTGGTCTGTAGTGCTCGTAACTAAGACTACGAGAATGACTGCAGACACGACTTAGTAAGTGGAAGTGACCCAGTTCCCTCTGGTGAAAGAGAAAGTAGTTTATGTAGGCTTTGTAACTGATATCGCTACTTACAGCCCATAGTGGTAGTCTCCCCCGTAGTGGTAGTCTCCCCCGTAGTGGTAGTGTCCCCCCCCGTAGTGGTAGTGTCCCCCCCCGTAGTGGTAGTGTCCCCCCCCGTAGTGGTAGTGTCCCCCCCCGTAGTGGTAGTGTCCCCCCCCGTAGTGGTAGTGTCCCCCCCGTAGTGGTAGTGTCCCCCCCGTAGTGGTAGTGTCCCCCCCGTAGTGGTAGTGTCCCCCCCGTAGTGGTAGCGTCCCCCCCGTAGTGGTAGTCTCTCCCCCGTAGTGGTAGTCTCCCCCCCGTAGTGGTTGTGTCCCCCCCCCGTAGTGGTAGTCTCCCCCCCCCGTAGTGGTAGTGTCTCCCCCCCGTAGTGGTAGTGTCCCCCCCCGTAGTGGTAGTGTCCCCCCCCGTAGTGGTAGTGTCTCCCCCCCGTAGTGGTAGTGTCCCCCCCGTAGTGGTAGTGTCCCCCCCCGTAGTGGTAGTGTCCCCCCCCGTAGTGGTAGTGTCCCCCCCCGTAGTGGTAGTGTCCCCCCCCGTAGTGGTAGTCTCCCCCCCGTAGTGGTAGTGTCCCCCCCCGTAGTGGTAGTCTCCCCCCGTAGTAATGATAGTCCCCCGTAGTGGTAGTCCCCGAAGTGATAGTCCCCGTTGATAGCCCATAGACCCCCATGGTGTGATAGCCCATAGACCCCCATGGTGTGATAGCCCATAGACCCCCATGGTGTGATAGCCCATAGACCCCCATGGTGTGATAGCCAATAGCACCCATGGTGTGATAGCCAATAGCACCCATGGTGTGATAGCCAATAGCACCCATGGTGTGATAGCCAATAGCACCCATGGTGTGATAGCCAATAGACCCCCATGGTGTGATAGCCCATAGACCCCCGTGGTGTGATAGCCCATAGACCCCCGTGGTGTGATAGCCCATAGACCCCCCGTGGTATGATAGCCCATAGACCCCCCGTGGTATGATAGCCCATAGACCCCCCGTGGTATGATAGCCCATAGACCCCCCGTGGTGTGATAGCCCATAGACCCCCCGTGGTGTGATAGCCCATAGCACCCCGTGGTGTGATAGCCCATAGCACCCCGTGGTGTGATAGCCCATAGCACCCCGTGGTGTGATAGCCCATAGCACCCCGTGGTGTGATAGCCCATAGCACCCCGTGGTGTGATAGCCCATAGCACCCCGTGGTGTGATAGCCCATAGCACCCCGTGGTGTGATAGCCCATAGCACCCCGTGGTGTGATAGCCCATAGCACCCCGTGGTGTGATAGCCCATAGCACCCCCGTGGTGTGATAGCCCATAGCACCCCGGTGGTGTGATAGCCCATAGCACCCCGGTGGTGTGATAGCCCATAGCACCCCGTGGTGTGATAGCCCATAGCACCCCGTGGTGTGATAGCCCATAGCACCCCGTGGTGTGATAGCCCATAGCACCCCCGTGGTGTGATAGCCCATAGCACCCCCGTGGTGTGATAGCCCATAGCACCCCCGTGGTGTGATAGCCCATAGCACCCCCGTGGTGTGATAGCCCATAGCACCCCCGTGGTGTGATAGCCCATAGCACCCCGTGGTGTGATAGCCAATAGCACCCCATCTTCTAAACTAACTTGGTCTAGATTTTGGTCTTTCTGCAGTTTATATAATGGAGGATGAAAGCAGTTTAAGACAGTGCCATGGTTTTCTTTCCACAGCACTTCCTCGTGACTAGCACTATTCCAGTGTTAATCTATTGTTATAATTCTGAGTTCAAGCTGGAGAGATGACAATATAGGCAAAGTTAAAGTAAATACAGAATATTATGTTGTCATGGAGGAGCTGTGGAAAATAATGTTGGCAGTCTTTTATGTGAAGGACATGTGTGAAATATTAACAGTATATTTCATTCCTTGAGTTACAAGCCAAATGGTTTCCTGTATACCTTAAGTACGCTGGGTGGTAACCATATAACCAAATTATGGCACCTGGTGGTTTAGTGGGTAATTATTGCTCTCCAATCGGATTGAGCCGGTGAAGGTTTATATCCAAGGGGTGGTTGGGGTTTATTGCTCATGTAATGCCACTCTCATCTTAAAAGTTAGGACAAACTTGCCTAGCCCCGGGCTCCTACGCTCCTCATGGAGCTACACTGGATTAGGTGATGAATGAATATCTAAAATTAGTATGTTAAAGGCTTCACAATTCTTTTCATATTTGTATTTACCTTTATTAAGAGGCACTGTGGTGGGTAGGAATGTCATGTAGACCACCAGTGTCTGAACTAGTGATGTATTAAGCCTTTACTAAGCTGACTGTACTCCATTTCACCAAATCTGCCACCATCAGTGATGTCCTCAGCGCCTGTAGTGTTCATGGAAATCACTGGCACCAGGTGAACCTCTACTCATTACCTTTAGACCCAATATCCAGGCAATACAACAGGTATATCCTGTACTGAGGACCTTCATCAACGCTACAGGTGCTGAGGACAAAACTGATGCTGCCAGACCAGGTGAAATGGAGTATAGTACAGGACCATATGAAGTTTGTCACTGTTTGTCGTTTAAACAGAAATAAAGGATACCGTGGACTATAAAAAGCTTCTGCCCTGTAGGTTTCGTGTGCTGGCTGCTGACCCTGTAGTCCTGGCGTGCTGCTCTGGTCTTTACCCTGCTGAGTGGTGCTGAAGGACTGTGTGCCCCTGTTGAGCATGGATTTGAAGTACAACACTGAAGCTCCATAGGTTGTTGTGGCTGCTGCTAACCCTGCTGTTATGGCAAAGACTCTGTTCCTGCCCCTGCCGAGTGCTTGTGCCTCTTAAGTGCTGCTGAGAACTGATGGTGAGTGCTCTTACCCTTACGAGGTTTAAATCTATCTATCTATCTATCTATTGCCAGACGCCTCAATCCCGTTTGGGGTGGCCACAAACAAATCGCCTCCAAGTCGCCCTGTCCCCCGTCATTTCACTGCCCTGCTCCCAACTCACACCCCCCTCTCTCGTATACCTCTCCACCCCATCCCTCCATCTCATCCTCGGCCTCCCCCTCGCTCTTCCCCCCTCCACCTCACTCACATACACTCTCCTCGTCAGTCTTTCACCCTCCATCCTCTCATGTTTGTAATGTGTGATATTTGATTAAAAAGTTATGTTTATAATAGATTACCTGTATAAAAAGCCAATAAATCGGAATTAACACCTGCTTCCCTAACTTCTAAACTAACTTGGTCTAGATTTTGGTCTTTTCTACAGTTTATATAATGTTGGATGAGAGCAGTTTAAGACAGTGCCGTGGTTCTCTACTCTTTCCACAGCACTTCTTCGTGACTAGCACCATATTCTAGTGATAATCTAATTAAATCTGAATTCAGGATGGAAAGATGACATTATAGGCAAAGTTAGAGTAAATAGTAGAGTCACGAAATACCTGTGGAAAATGTACAGTGGTCTTGGTATTCAGTTGTGAAGGACTTGTGTGAAATATTACCAGTAAATCCATCCATCCATCCATCCTCTAATCCTGTGTTGCCCCATGAGAAGCGTAGGAACCCGGAGCTAGGCAAGTTGGTCCTGACATTTAAGATGAGTGACCAGCCTCACTCATCCCTGAGTGGCATTACGTGAGCAATAAACTCCAACCATCCCTTGGATATAAACCTGCACCAGCTCTATCCGATTAGAGCCTTAATTACCCACTAAACCACCAGGAGCCATAATTTGGCTATATGGTTACCGCCCAGCGTACACCATGAAACCATTTGGCATGTCATTCAGTGTAGTCACCCTTAGGCAGAAGGAAGAGGAAAGAGTGAAGGAAAGAAAGACAGAAGAGGGAGTGTAAAGTCACCCGTAGGCAGAAGGATGAGGAAAGAATGAAGGAAAGAAAGACAGAAGAGGATGGAAGAAAAGGAGGATGGAGGAGAGGAAAGGGCAGACACCCGAGAGCAGCACTACATCGAGTGAGTTAATATTTATTTGAATTTGTGGTAGGTGGGGGTGCTCACCATCCACTCACTCAATGTAGTGCTGCTCTCGGGTGTCTGCCCTGTCCTCTCCTCCATCCTTCTTTCCTTCCATCCTCTTCTGTCTTTCTTTCCTTCATTCTTTCCTCATCCTTCTGCCTACGGGTGACTTTACACTCCCTCTTCTGTCTTTCTTTCCTTCACTCTTTCCTCTTCCTTCTGCCTGTGGGTGACTCTACACCGAGTGACAAGCCCAATGGTTTCCTGTAGACCAGGAAACCATTTTCTACGCTGGGTGGTAACCATATAACCAAATTTTGGCGCTTGGTGGTTTGGTGGGTAATTATTGTGTTCCAATCGGATTGAGCCGGTGCAGGTTTATATCCAAGGAGTGGTTGGGTTTTATTGCTCACGTAATGCCACTCAGGGATGAGTGAGGCTGGTCACTCTCATCTCAAATGTCAGGACCAACTTGCCTAGCCCCGGGCTCCTACGCTCCTTATGGTGGTGGCATGGGATTAGATGATAGATGGATGTTATGGAGGCTTCCCAGCAGACTTTTTTTTCTTTCATCTATTTGCATTTACTTGTATTATGACCTCCTGTGGTGTGTAGAAATGTCGTATGTAAACCACCATAGTCTGAACTCCTGATATATTATTCCTTTACTAAGCCTACTAGTATAGGACCATATGAAGTTTGTCACTGTTTGTCGTTCAAACAGAATTAAAAGATAAAAGTGGACTATAATAAGCTTTTGCCCCACAGGTTTCGTGTGCTGGCTGCTGACCCTGTTGGCCTGGCGTGCTGCTCTGGTCTTTCCCCTGCTGAGTGGTGCTGAAGGACTGTGTGCCCCTGTGCAGGACGGATTTAAACACAGAAGCTCCATAGGTGTTAATCTGCTCGTGCCCCTGCCAAGTGCTGCTGGAACTGATGGTGACTGCTTTTACCCTTATGAGGTTTAAATCTTATGTTTATAATGTTTGATATCTGAACAAAAGTTGTTTATAATTGATATTGATTTGAGAGATCTGAATCAATACACACATGCTCCGTAGATGTTGCGTGTGCCTGCTGCTGACCCTGCCACCCTGATGAACTCCGGCCCCTGCTGAGTGATACTGAAGAACTCTAGTACCACTGTCCCTGCCGGAGAGCTGAGGTCATCGTGCCCGTGCAGCCGAGCTCTTATGGGGTGATTTTAACTGGTCCTGCCCCTGCCAAGTGATGCCAGAGGACTGACAGTGGTCATAGTGATGCCTGAGGACTCTGGTGGTGGTGGTGGTGGTGGTGGTGGTGGTGGTGGTGCTCCTGCAAAGTGCCACTGAAAGACTCTGGTGGTGGTGCTGAGTGATCATGAAGGACGCTGGCTGTGGTGCTGAGTGATGGTGAAGGACTGTGGCTGTGGTGCTGAGTGATGAAGGACGCTGGCTGTGGTGGTGCTGAGTGATGGTGAAGGACGCTGGCTGTGGTGGTGCTGAGTGATGGTGAAGGACGCTGGCTGTGGTGGTGCTGAGTGATGGTGAAGGACGCTGGCTGTGGTGGTGCTGAGTGATGGTGAAGGACGCTGGCTGTGGTGGTGCTGAGTGATGGTGAAGGACGCTGGCTGTGGTGGTGCTGAGTGATGGTGAAGGACGCTGGCTGTGGTGGTGCTGAGTGATGGTGAAGGACGCTGGCTGTGGTGGTGCTGAGTGATGGTGAAGGACGCTGGCTGTGGTGGTGCTGAGTGATGGTGAAGGACGCTGGCTGTGGTGGTGCTGAGTGATGGTGAAGGACGCTGGCTGTGGTGGTGCTGAGTGATGGTGAAGGACGCTGGCTGTGGTGGTGCTGAGTGATGGTGAAGGACGCTGGCTGTGGTGGTGCTGAGTGATGGTGAAGGACGCTGGCTGTGGTGGTGCTGAGTGATGGTGAAGGACGCTGGCTGTGGTGGTGCTGAGTGATGGTGAAGGACGCTGGCTGTGGTGGTGCTGAGTGATGGTGAAGGACGCTGGCTGTGGTGGTGCTGAGTGATGGTGAAGGACGCTGGCTGTGGTGGTGCTGAGTGATGGTGAAGGACGCTGGCTGTGGTGGTGCTGAGTGATGGTGAAGGACGCTGGCTGTGGTGGTGCTGAGTGATGGTGAAGGACGCTGGCTGTGGTGGTGCTGAGTGATGGTGAAGGACGCTGGCTGTGGTGGTGCTGAGTGATGGTGAAGGACGCTGGCTGTGGTGGTGCTGAGTGATGGTGAAGGACGCTGGCTGTGGTGGTGCTGAGTGATGGTGAAGGACGCTGGCTGTGGTGGTGCTGAGTGATGGTGAAGGACGCTGGCTGTGGTGGTGCTGAGTGATGGTGAAGGACGCTGGCTGTGGTGGTGCTGAGTGATGGTGAAGGACGCTGGCTGTGGTGGTGCTGAGTGATGGTGAAGGACGCTGGCTGTGGTGGTGCTGAGTGATGGTGAAGGACGCTGGCTGTGGTGGTGCTGAGTGATGGTGAAGGACGCTGGCTGTGGTGGTGCTGAGTGATGGTGAAGGACGCTGGCTGTGGTGGTGCTGAGTGATGGTGAAGGACGCTGGCTGTGGTGGTGCTGAGTGATGGTGAAGGACGCTGGCTGTGGTGGTGCTGAGTGATGGTGAAGGACGCTGGCTGTGGTGGTGCTGAGTGATGGTGAAGGACGCTGGCTGTGGTGGTGCTGAGTGATGGTGAAGGACGCTGGCTGTGGTGGTGCTGAGTGATGGTGAAGGACGCTGGCTGTGGTGGTGCTGAGTGATGGTGAAGGACGCTGGCTGTGGTGGTGCTGAGTGATGGTGAAGGACGCTGGCTGTGGTGGTGCTGAGTGATGGTGAAGGACGCTGGCTGTGGTGGTGCTGAGTGATGGTGAAGGACGCTGGCTGTGGTGGTGCTGAGTGATGGTGAAGGACGCTGGCTGTGGTGGTGCTGAGTGATGGTGAAGGACGCTGGCTGTGGTGGTGCTGAGTGATGGTGAAGGACGCTGGCTGTGGTGGTGCTGAGTGATGGTGAAGGACGCTGGCTGTGGTGGTGCTGAGTGATGGTGAAGGACGCTGGCTGTGGTGGTGCTGAGTGATGGTGAAGGACGCTGGCTGTGGTGGTGCTGAGTGATGGTGAAGGACGCTGGCTGTGGTGGTGCTGAGTGATGGTGAAGGACGCTGGCTGTGGTGGTGCTGAGTGATGATGAAGGACGCTGGCTGTGGTGGTGCTGAGTGATGATGAAGGACTCTGGCTGTGGTGGTGCTGAGTGATGGTGAAGGACGCTGGCTGTGGTGGTGCTGAGTGACGGTGAAAAACACCCATCTGCTCGTATCACATGCCTCTAATTTGGTATTATTATTATTATTTTTTTGATATGCAGTGTAAAATTGAAATATAATGTCTTGTATTCTTAGCTTTGATTTTTCTGTAGTTTTTCAGTGTAACCTTAAATCTATCTATCTATCTGTCTATCTATAGCCCGACGCCCTAATCCCGCAAAGGGTGGCCACAGGCAAAACGCCTCCAAGTCGCTCTGTCACCCACCATTTGACTGCCCACCCTCCAGTTCACTTCCCCCTCCCTCATGTATCTCAACTCCATCTTCTTGACTTAGAGAATTTTTTTGAGAAGCTTCGATACCAGTAACTAAGAATTGTGGCTATTTTGAATTTGAAGTTGCCGATCAGTACTACCAAAAACATTTTAGGAATTTGTAAAATTTTGTGATGCTTAGAAATGATACAAGAGATCAATTTATTCTGTGGACATTTATAACAGCAATGATAGCTCTTTCAAATTACTTTCTTTTTCTTGTCTATCTATCTATTGCCAGACGCCTTAATCCCATAAGGGGTGGCCACAAATATATCGCCCCCATGTCGCCCTGTCCCCCGCCATTTCACTGCCCTGCTCCCAGCTCACACCCCTCTCTCTCATATACCTCTCCACACTCCATCCCTCCATCTCATCCTTGGCCTCCCCCTCCCACTCCCCCCTTCCACCTCACTCGCACTCTCCTCGTCAGTCTCTCGCTCTCCATCCTCTCCACATGGCCGAACCACCTCGGTGCTTTTATTTTCCTCCACAGAAACAGATGGCAGCCAGAGCATCAACCCCACGACTTGAAAAAGACAACAAGATGGCACCCCCGTATACATGACAGATGGCACCACCGTATACATGACAGATGGCCACCCCCCTAGACCAGACAGGTGGCACCCTAGGATGGCAGATGGCAACCTTGGACAGCGAAACGGCAACAATAGAGGACAACCCAAGATGGCAAGAGTGGCAACCCAGGCAAGCCATCAGTGCCTGGGTCAAGAGTGGCTTAGGAGGCTTGGTTAACACCTTTCCCTCGGCGATTTGTTTTTCTTTTCATATCGATAGTTTGCATCAGTAACAAGATTAGAGTGTCGACTAAATAGGCAAGGAAGAGTTGTCAAGATGCCTAAAAGGTCACATACGAGCGTGTAGTGTGTATTTGTAGGTGTTGTAGTAGGGATGATGCCAGGGAGAGAGGAGAGACTGATAGGGAGAGAGGAGAGACTGATAGGGAGAGAGGAGAGACTGATAGGGAGAGAGGAGAGACTGATAGGGAGAGAGGAGAGGCTGATAGGGAGAGAGGAGAGACTGATAGGGAGAGAGGAGAGACTGATAGGGAGAGAGGAGAGACTGATAGGGAGAGAGGAGAGACTGATAGGGAGAGAGGAGAGACTGATAGGGAGAGAGGAGAGACTGGTGGGTGGGGCGAGAGGAGGGAGAGACTGGTGGGTGGGGCGAGAGGAGGGAGAGACTGGTGGGTGGGGCGAGAGGAGGGAGAGACTGGTGGGTGGGGCGAGAGGAGGGAGAGACTGGTGGGTGGGGCGAGAGGAGGGAGAGACTGGTGGGTGGGGCGAGAGGAGGGAGAGACTGGTGGGTGGGGCGAGAGGAGGGAGAGACTGGTGGGTGGGGCGAGAGGAGGGAGAGACTGGTGGGTGGGGCGAGAGGAGGGAGAGACTGGTGGGTGGGGCGAGAGGAGGGAGAGACTGGTGGGTGGGGCGAGAGGAGGGAGAGACTGGTGGGTGGGGCGAGAGGAGGGAGAGACTGGTGGGTGGGGCGAGAGGAGGGAGAGACTGGTGGGTGGGGCGAGAGGAGGGAGAGACTGGTGGGTGGGGCGAGAGGAGGGAGAGACTGGTGGGTGGGGCGAGAGGAGGGAGAGACTGGTGGGTGGGGCGAGAGGAGGGAGAGACTGGTGGGTGGGGCGAGAGGAGGGAGAGACTGGTGGGTGGGGCGAGAGGAGGGAGAGACTGGTGGGTGGGGCGAGAGGAGGGAGAGACTGGTGGGTGGGGCGAGAGGAGGGAGAGACTGGTGGGTGGGGCGAGAGGAGGGAGAGACTGGTGGGTGGGGCGAGAGGAGGGAGAGACTGGTGGGTGGGGCGAGAGGAGGGAGAGACTGGTGGGTGGGGCGAGAGGAGGGAGAGACTGGTGGGTGGGGCGAGAGGAGGGAGAGACTGGTGGGTGGGGCGAGAGGAGGGAGAGACTGGTGGGTTGGGAGAGTGGAGGGAGAGACTGGTGGGTGGGGCGAGAGGAGGGAGAGACTGGTGGGTGGGGCGAGAGGAGGGAGAGACTGGTGGGTGGGGCGAGAGGAGGGAGAGACTGGTGGGTGGGGCGAGAGGAGGGAGAGACTGGTGGGTGGGGCGAGAGGAGGGAGAGACTGGTGGGTGGGGCGAGAGGAGGGAGAGACTGGTGGGTGGGGCGAGAGGAGGGAGAGACTGGTGGGTGGGGCGAGAGGAGGGAGAGAGAGGTGGGTGGGGCGAGAGGAGGGAGAGACTGGTGGGTGGGGCGAGAGGAGGGAGAGACTGGTGGGTGGGGCGAGAGGAGGGAGAGACTGGTGGGTGGGGCGAGAGGAGGGAGAGACTGGTGGCTGGGGCGAGAGGAGGGAGAGACTGGTGGCACTGCAGAGCTGAGGGAGAGACTGGTGGGTGGGGCGAGAGGAGGGAGAGACTGGTGGCTGGGGCGAGAGGAGGGAGAGACTGGTGGCTGGGGCGAGAGGAGGGAGAGACTGGTGGCTGGGGCGAGAGGAGGGAGAGACTGGTGGCTGGGGCGAGAGGAGGGAGAGACTGGTGGCTGGGGCGAGAGGAGGAGAGACTGAGTCTATTGGAAGAGACAGGAGAGAACCGACAGAGAGACAGGCGAAGGCAGCCCCATACAGGCCAGGGTGCAGGGTGTATTTTTCTTAGTGTTTTTCCTGTAGGGTGTTATGTGTGTTGTTCTGGGGTGTGCAGGGTAGAGAGGAGGAGGAGAGGACGTGAGCTGGAGATGGAAATAGCTTATGATTTCACTGATACACGTTGATAATGAGTGGTAATGGGGCACGCACCATCCACTCATTCAATGTAATGCTGCTCTCGGGTGACTGCCCTTTCCTCTCTTCCCTCTTTCCTTCCTCTTTTGTCTTTCTTTCCTTCATTCTTTCCTCTTCCTTCTGCCTGTGGGTGACTCTACACTGAGTGACAAGCCAAATGGTTTCCTGTACACTAGGAAACCATTTACTACGCTGGGTGGTAACCATATAACGCTATTATGGCGCCTGGTGGTTTAGTGGGTAATTACGGTTCTCCAATCGGATTGAGCCGGTGCAGGTTTATATCCAAGGGTTGGTTGGGGTTTATTGTTCATGTAATGCCACTCAGGGGTGAGTGAGGCGGGTCACTCTCATCTTAAATGTCAGAATCGGCTTGCCTGGCCCTGGGCTGCTATGCTCCTCATGGGGCAACACAGGATTAGATATGAATGAATATAGTTGATAATACCTGAACTATTTTGACATAGTTCTCTTCTATGCTATTCTACACCACCTCCTGCCAGAGATACTTAACACAGCTGTCATAGCAACTGATGTACTTTGTAAATATACTTTTAAGAATATTAACGATAATAAAACAAGCCGTATAGCCAATTTATTCCACCTTTTATGGTACTGTATTGGTAGTTTTTTCTACCATAAGGAAGCGGGTAAAAAGTCTACGGATATAACAACCCACGTTTCAACTACGAATATGATGATGATGATGATGATGATGATGATGATGATGATGATGATGATGATGATTGAATGATGATGATGATGATGATGATGATAGCAAAAGTAGTCCTTCCATCAATTATGCTTTATTAATGGATAACTACCATAACTTTTAGGTAATGGTTAGCTATGGCATTTTGTAGTTATGACCGCTTGGTTCACAATCGTTAAGGAAGCTCCCTAACACCACTACCTTAGTGATTTAGTTTTGGATGTGGCTGGTTAATATCCTTCTGTATGCTATATGAGTATGACCACACTGGATATATGTAACACAGGGCAGCAAGGTGTAATAAGCAAAATAAATCACTTGGGAAAAGGTGTTAGGGAGCTTCCTTAACCAACAAGAATACAAGCTCTTGAATCTCGGGCCCCATTTACTAGTCATATTAAGTCTATCTGTTTATTGCCAGACGCCTTAATCCCCTAAGAGGTGGCCACAAACAAATCGCCTCCATGTCACCCTGTCGCCTGCCATTTCACTGCCCTTCCCCCAGCTTGCACCTCCCTCTCTCATATACCTCTTTATACCAGCACTATTTATACCATGATTTATACCAGTAGTCTATCTACATTCATTAGCAATTTCTAATATCTATCTATCTATCTATTGCCAGACGCCTTAATCCCGTAAGGGGTGGCCACAAACAGACTCCATGTCACCCTATCCCACGCCATTTCACTGCCCTGCTCCCAGCTCACACCCCTCTCTCTCATATACCTCTCCACTCCATCTCTCCATCTCATCCTTGGCCTTCCCCTCCCTCTCCACCTCACGCACATACACTCTCCTCGTCAGTCTCTCAGTCTCTCAGATTTACCAGCTTTATAGAAAACGTTAGAGAAATACACTGAGGTGGTCTGGCCTTGTGGAGAGGATGGAGAGTGAGAGACTAACGAGGAGTGTGTGTGTAAGTGAGATGGAGGGGAGGCGACAGAGGATGTGATGGGGATGGGGCAGAGAGGTATATGAGGGAGGTGTAAGATGAGGGAGGGCAACGAAATGACAGGGGACAGGACGACATGGAGGCGATTTGTTTGTGGCCTAGGAGACAGGATGAGATGGAGGGAAGGAGCAGAGAGGTATTGTGAGAGAGGGAGCGTAAGTTAGGAGGAGGGCAGTGAAATGGCAGGGAACAGGGCGACATGGAGGCGATTTGTTTGTGGCCAAGGAGACAGAGGATGAGATTGTGGGAAGGAGTAGAGAGGTATATGAGGGAGAAGATGTAGGATGGGAGGAGGGCAACGAAATGACAGGGGACAAGGCGACATGAAGGCGATTTGTTTGTGGCCACCCCTTACGGAACTGAGGCGACTGGCTAGAGATAGAAACAGATTTGTCAGCTTCCCCTAGTTTTGTAAGTTCTATATAATGAGTGTATACAGAAATGAGTTACTTGAGAGGAGCATGTGGAGTGACGTGGAGAGACAGGTTGACGAATGAAGAAGTGAAGGAACGTTGTGGGGTGGATGTGGATGTGGTTGAGAAGATTAGGAGAAATACACTGAGGTGGTCTGGACATGTGGAGAGAATGGAGAATGAAAGACTGACTAAGAGGGTGTATGTAGGTGAGGTGGAGAGAGGGAGAGGGAGTGGTAGACCGAGGATGAGGTAGAGGGATGGAGTTGAGAGGTATATGAGGGAGGGGGGAGTGAGTTGGGGGGAGGGCAGTCAATGATAGGTGACAGAGCGACTTGGAGGCGTTTTGTCTGCGGCTACCCTTTGCGGGATTAGGGCGTCGGGCTATAGATAGATAGATAGTATACAGAAAGTCCTTTGAGATGGCATTAGGAGAGACACTGAGGTGGTTTGGCCATGTGTGGAGGATGGAGCATAAGAGACTAACTAGGAGAATGTATGAGAGTGAGGTGGAGAGGAGGAGGACGAGGAGGAGATGGAGGGAGACTTATGAAGAGGGCTGGCTGTGTTAGGAGGAGGGCTGTGTTAGGAGGAGGGCTGCCTGTGTTAGGAGGAGGGCTGTGTTAGGAGGAGGACTGTGTTAGGAGGAGGGCTGTGTTAGGAGGAGGGCTGCCTGTGTTAGGAGGAGGACTGTGTTAGGAGGAGGGCTGTGTTAGGAGGAGGGCTGTGTTAGGAGGAGGGCTGTGTTAGAGGAGGGCTGTCTGTGTTAGAGGAGGGCTGTCTGTGTTAGGAGGAGGGCTGTGTTAGAGGAGGGCTGTGTGTGTTAGGAGGAGGACTGTGTTAGAGGAGGGCTGTGTTAGGAGGAGGGCTGTGTTAGGAGGAGGGCTGGCTGTGTTAGGAGGAGGGCTGTGTTAGGAGGAGGGCTGGCTGTGTTAGGAGGAGGGCTGTGTTAGGAGGAGGGCTGTGTTAGGAGGAGGGCTGTGTTAGGAGGAGGGCTGCCTGTGTTAGGAGGAGGACTGTGTTAGGAGGAGGGCTGTGTTAGGAGGAGGGCTGTGTTAGGAGGAGGGCTGTGTTAGAGGAGGGCTGTCTGTGTTAGAGGAGGGCTGTCTGTGTTAGGAGGAGGGCTGTGTTAGAGGAGGGCTGTGTGTGTTAGGAGGAGGACTGTGTTAGAGGAGGGCTGTGTTAGGAGGAGGGCTGTGTGTGTTAGGAGGAGGGCTGTGTTAGAGGAGGGCTGTGTGTGTTAGGAGGAGGGCTGTGTGTGTTAGGAGGAGGGCTGTGTTAGGAGGAGGGCTGTGTTAGGAGGAGGGCTGTGTTAGGAGGAGGACTGTGTTAGGAGGAGGGCTGTGTTAGAGGAGGGCTGTGTGTGTTAGGAGGAGGGCTGTGTTAGAGGAGGGCTGTGTGTGTTAGAGGAGGGCTGTCTGTGTTAGGAGGAGGGCTGTGTTAGGAGGAGGGCTGTGTGTGTTAGGAGGAGGACTGTGTTAGAGGAGGGCTGTCTGTGTTAGAGGAGGGCTGTGTGTGTTAGGAGGAGGGCTGTGTTAGAGGAGGGCTGTGTGTGTTAGGAGGAGGACTGTGTTAGAGGAGGGCTGTCTGTGTTAGAGGAGGGCTGTCTGTGTTAGGAGGAGGGCTGTGTTAGAGGAGGGCTGTCTGTGTTAGGAGGAGGGCTGTGTTAGAGGAGGGCTGTGTGTGTTAGGAGGAGGACTGTGTTAGAGGAGGGCTGTCTGTGTTAGAGGAGGGCTGTCTGTGTTAGGAGGAGGGCTGTGTTAGGAGGAGGGCTGTGTTAGAGGAGGGCTGTGTGTGTTAGGAGGAGGACTGTGTTAGAGGAGGACTGTGTTAGAGGAGGGCTGTGTTAGAGGAGGGCTGTGTGTGTTAGGAGGAGGACTGTGTTAGAGGAGGGCTGTGTTAGGAGGAGGACTGTGTTAGAGGAGGGCTGTGTTAGGAGGAGGGCTGTGTGTGTTAGGAGGAGGACTGTGTTAGAGGAGGGCTGTGTTAGGAGGAGGGCTGTGTTAGGAGGAGGGCTGCCTGTGTTAGGAGGAGGGCTGTGTTAGGAGGAGGACTGTGTTAGAGGAGGGCTGTGTTAGGAGGAGGGCTGTGTTAGGAGGAGGGCTGGCTGTGTTAGGAGGAGGGCTGTGTTAGGAGGAGGGCTGGCTGTGTTAGGAGGAGGGCTGTGTTAGGAGGAGGGCTGGCTGTGTTAGGAGGAGGGCTGTGTTAGAGGAGGGCTGTGTTAGGAGGAGGGCTGGCTGTGTTAGAGGAGGGCTGTGTTAGAGGAGGGCTGTGTTAGGAGGAGGGCTGGCTGTGTTAGGAGGAGGGCTGTGTTAGGAGGAGGGCTGGCTGTGTTAGGAGGAGGACTGTGTTAGAGGAGGGCTGTGTTAGGAGGAGGGCTGGCTGTGTTATCCAAGCCACTGTAGGTACTGTACAAGTGGTGGCCTTTTATCCAAGCCATTATCAGTGTAGTTATGGTTATTCCTTTGCCTTATGCCTTAAAGCAGACCCAAACACCAATTCCTTTGACACCTGTTGCACTGTCATCAAAGCCACTCTACGTTCCAGGCTTATGTCACAGCCACCCTTGCCAAAAACCATCAGGGGTTTTCTGTTAGGTAGACACTGCCCCCTTATCAAAGCTTATTACTGCTCTGAATGTGGCCCAGAAACAATACTCTACTTCTTCGTGACGAGCATTGTACTGAATTAGTCTTAAGTGTTCTAGGTGGCTCTGGAGATATCGTAACAACTCTTCCTTGGCGACTTAATACAACTTAATACTGTATATGCAATACAGGTCAGTCTGCCCTTGTTTATCACTGGTACCAAATAACTAAAATACAGCACCAGTTCTGGCCGCAATCCTACCAGGGCCGTGGTGGCCGAGTGAGGAGAGAGGTGGCCTGCCACCTGGAAGACCCGGGTTCAAATCCCGGGTGATAGAGGTATGTTTAAACACGTGGCAGTGTCCTTAGTGGCCTGTCATTTGGAGCCGGGTTCGACTCCCGGTTGACTTAGAGGTTAATTAAGGTTGTTTGGCAGTGACGTGGTGGGGGTGTGGGCAGTCACGTAGTTGAACTGCCGGGGGGGAATGTAAAAGTCTACACTCACACAAGACACGCACACATCTACCGATACAGAGACACACACAGTAAGACAGACACACCCACCTACAGCAGAACACATGCATCAGGGTGGGGCGTGGAAGGTAGGGGGGTTTTATTGCAAAGTCCAAAAAAGTATATACTTTTTTTGGACTTTGCAATAAAACCCCCCTATCTTCCACGCCCTACCCTGATGCACTGGTTTGTGTGTGTCTGGCTGTACGTGTGTGGAGTGCTTGAGTGTATGTGTGTGTCTTCAAGTATGTGAGTTCGTGTAAGTGTGTAGCAAGTCACTACGGACTCTCCACGAATATTGTTAAACTTTCACCTCTATCCTCCCAGGGATCGAACCCGGGTCACCTGATTTAGAAAGCCGAGCCTATACAGACTCGGCCATCACGCCCATACATAAATCGGATCAAAAACTGCTACTGTATTTTCCTAAGTTGTTACCTTCAAAAAACAAGGTAGTATTAAAGTGTACCATGCAGAATAAGTTGCTAACGAAGCGTTGTTACGATCTAGAGGCACTTAGAATGCATAAAACTAATTTAATGCTAGTCACGAAGAAGTATAGAGTATCGTATATCTACTTACATACAATATAGGAAGCAAATAAAACAGGACTTAGTGTTTTTTTTCTCGTTTTTATTTTGCATGCTTTCCAATACTTTCCTCATCTTCCCTGGGTTGTTTTTATTTACCGTATCTGTCAGGCTCCTATGCACTCGGCTGGACCAAATCGCCTCTTGTCAGCTGTAAAGAAATGCTAGAGTTATTCCAATCATGCGGGCGTTAGTGCTGACAGTGTATTAACTCTCTAAGGCTCCTATGACTCGCCCTCAGCTCAGTTAAATTGTCTGGTTTAACTGCAATGTCACTAGAATTGTCCCGAGCATCAGGGGGTTAATAAATGCCTAAGCTAACCCTCTAATGCTTGGCAGTGCTCTATGTTCAGTTGACGGAGGGACTATGCTGTTTGGCTGAGAGAAATTCAAAGGAGTCTGGCAGAGATGATGCGATAAATACTCACACTAGCCTGGCTATATATGCACTTGCCATCTCCCCATCTCCATTTCTGACCTGTAGCAAACACTAGAATACGATGCTAGTCACGAAGCAGTGCTATGAAGTGGATGCAGGGCCGTATTATTGTCTTTGCCTCTGAGCTACGGGAATACCCTACAACAGGACGAAAAATTCCACCCACTTCATCTATACTTACGACTCAGCATTCAAAATAGAGACAGACAGGCAGACAGACAGAGAGGGCAATTTTAGGCCAAGTTAGAGTAAAAAGAGAGGTCTGGACCGCTTGACCTCCTCCCGTCGCACAATGCAGCGGTGGCGCCATCTAATGCGTGGAATGCGCGAGTGCCAGATCATTTCAATACGAGGACGCATATCAGTTTTTCGAAATGGAGAGGTTAGATATACATTCCAGTGAGTCCTTCCATAAGACAAGGCTACCTGAAGCTACATAACATCCTCTGGCGGTATCAGAAATAAAGTATAATACGTCTACACTACATAAAAAACATCTGTCCACCTCCAGGACTCGATCCCTGGCGCCTAGAACAACGCATTCCATCTGCTGACGTCATTTTTTACTCTTTCTCATTGCCAGGCTTCAGAGGATTCCAAGCAGCTTAAGGAAACCCTCTCAAGATGATGGCACAGAAACCGTCTTCATTAACTGCCAGACTGAGAACGATTTATTACATTTGTTCTGACTAATATCACACCTCACCCAACCCCACTCCAACCCCCTGCACCCCACCCATCCCCCTCCTACCCCCTGCACCCCATCCAACCCCCTGCACCCCACCCATCCCCCTCCTACCCCACTGCACCCCACCCAACCCCCTCCTACCCCACTGCACCCCACCCAACCCCCTCCTACCCCACTGCACCCCACCCAACCCCCTCCTACCCCACCCAACCCCACTCCAACCCCTGCAACCAACCCCTGCACCCCACCCATCCCCCTCCTACCCCCCTGCACCCCACCCATCCCCATCCTACCCCCTGCACCCCACCCATCCCCCTCCTACCCCCTGCACCCCATCCAACCCAATTCCAACCCCCTGCACCCCACCCAACCCCATCCTACCCTCACTCTTCCTGCACCCCACTCCTAACCTCCTCCTACCTCTACTGCACCCCACCCCACCCCCTCCTACCCCACCCAACCCCACTCCAACCCCCTGCACCCCACCCAACCCTACTCCACCCACTGCACCCCACCCACCCCCTGCACCCCACCCAACCCAATTCCAACCCCCTGCACCCCACCCAACCCCCTCCTACCCCACCCAACCCCGATCCTACCCCACTGCACCCCATCCAACCCCGATCCTACCCCACTGCACCCCACCCAACCCCACTGCACCCCACCCAACCCCACTCCTATCCCACTGCACCCCACCCAACCCCAATTCTACCCCACTGCACCCCACCCAACCCCAATCCTATCCCACTGCACCCCACCCAACCCCAATTCTACCCCACTGCACCCCACCCAACCCCAATCCTACCCCTCTGCACCTCACCCAACCCCACACCAACCCCTGCACCCCACTCCAACCCCACTCCACCCACTGAACCCAATCCTACCCCACTGCACCCCACCCAACCCCCTCCTACCCCACTGCACCCCACCCAACCCCAATCCTATCCCACTGCACCCCACCCAACCCCAATTCTACCCCACTGCACCCCACCCAACCCCAATCCTACCCCTCTGCACCTCACCCAACCCCACTCCAACCCCCTGCACCCCACTCCAACCCCACTCCACCCACTGAACCCAATCCTACCCCACTGCACCCCACCCAACCCCCTCCTACCCCACTGCACCCCACCCAACCCCCTCCTACCCCTCTGCACCCCACCCAACCCCCTCCTACCCCACTGCACCCCACCCAACCCTCTCCTAGCCCACTGAACCCCACCCAACCCCACTGCACCCCACCCAACCCCAATCCTACCCCACCTCACCCCACCCAACCCCACTCTTACCCCACTGCACCCCACACTACCCCACTCCTACCCCACTGCACCCAACCCAACCCCACTCCTACCCCACCCAACCCCACCCAACCCCACTCCTACCCCACCCAACCCCACTGCACCCCACCCAACCCCACTCCACCCACTGAACCCAATCCTACCCCACTGCACCCCACCCAACCCACTCCTACCCCACTGCACCCCACCCAACCCCACTCCTACCCCACTGCACCCCACCCAACCCCAATCTTACCCCACTGCACCCCACCCACCCCACTCCTACCCCACTGCACCCCACCCAACCCCAATCTTACCCCACTGCACCCCACCCAACCCCACTCCTACCCCACTGCACCCCACCCAACCCCACTCCTACCCCACTGCACCCCACCCAACCCCGATCCTTCAGACCGATGGGGACAGGTGCTAGGAGCCTAATTAATCTTGCTATCACACCTGTATTTCCGCCTCATAGTGATTACCGCCATTTATACCGTTTTCTTTGTCTAATTCTCGTAATGAAGTTATACCTCTGACTAAAAAGCTTCCTGGCATGAGATTGTTATTTTATGTTTTGATACCGCACGAGAGAAAGAGAGAGAGAGAGAGAGAGAGAGAGAGAGAGAGAGAGGGGGAGGGGGAAGGGGAGAAATAAGACGTCACCAAAGGAAGGGTGTGACGAAATAATGTGGTGTGTGTGTGTGTGTGTGTGTGTGTGTGTGTGAGAGAGAGAGAGAGAGAGAGAGAGAGAGAGAGAGAGAGAGAGAGAGAGAGAGAGAGAGAGAGAGAGAGAGAGAGAGGAGAGAGAGAGAAGGGGGGGAAGGGGAGAAATAAGACGTCAACAAAGGAAGGGTTTGACGAAATAATGTGGTGTGTGTGTGTGTGTGTGTGTGTGTGTGTGTGTGTGTGTGTGTGTGTGTGTGAGAGAGAGAGAGAGAGAGAGAGAGAGAGAGAGAGAGAGAGAGTCATAATCATCATCATCATCATCATCATATTATTATTATTATTATTATTACTGCCCTCTCTCCATCTTCATTGCTGGGATGTAACAATAGATTAACGTTCGAATATGATGCTAGTCACGAAGAAGTGCTATGTAAGTGGAGCCGCAACATTGCCTTATTTTGCCACTGAGCTACGTGAAATAAACTCTAATATGATGCTAGTCACGAAGAAGTGCTATGCCACAAACAGTTTCGGTGTCACCTTGTCCAGCATCTGTCTGTCCTCCCTCCGGTTCACACTCTCCTCATGCATAGACCTCTCCACCATATCCCTCCATCTCTTCCTCGGTCTCCCTCTCCCTCTATCACGCTCCACTTCACTCACATACACTCTCCTAGTCAGTCTCTCACTCTCCATTATCTCCACAGGGCCAAGTCATCTCGGGGTACTATTCCCAACGCTTCCAAACACATCCACATCCACACCACAACGCTCCTTCGCTTCCGTTTTTGTCTGTCTCTCTCTCCACGTACACCTTCACATCCACATCAACACCACAAAGTTCCTTTACTTCCTTATTTGTCTGTCTGTCTCTCCACGTACCTCCACATCCACATCATCACCACAACGCTCCATCACTTCTTCACTTGTCTGTCTGTCTCTTCACGTAGCTCCACACTCCTCTCAGATAACTTATTTCCACATCACTTTCACACATATAAGGACGATTTGGTTCATCTGAAAGAACTAGTAATTATCAAAGAACTGATGAACAATATCCTCGCTTACCTTTGTTCATCTCGGCAAGATGGGCGAGCTGTTTGGACACTATCAACACTCAATATACACACAGCTCGAGCGTCCTCCCCCTCTCACGGTTAGAAGGTGACTGACGGGATTCGAAGCTTCTATGGTTCACCGAGCTCTTGTTCAATTGAAAGACGTGTTTTTGTCCTGCTGATTTACATTTACCTTTAATATGATCCGTATCTGTCTATCTATCTATCTATAGTCAGACGCCTTGATCCCGTAAGGGGTGTCCACAAACAACTCGCCTCCATGTCGTCCTGTCCCCCGCCATATCGCAGGTATATGAGAGGGGGGTGTAAGTTGGGGGGGACCCACAACTTACACCCCCCTCTCATATACCTCTCTACTTCATCCCTCCATCTCTCCTCCTCCCCCATCTCACATACACTCTTCTAGTTAGTCTCTCATCTTCCATACTTCCAACTTTCACCCCCTCTGTCATATTATACCTCCCTCCTCCATCCCTCCATGTCTTCCTCGGTCTTCTCCTCCCTCTCCCCCCTTCACTTCACTCACACTCTCCTAGTTAGTCTCTCACCCTCCATACTCCCAGCGCTAATTTAGTCGTCTGGGTTGATGACATTCACCTAAAATATCACATTTTTATTTATCTCTGCTGGTGTGCATCCCAACCCCGGCCGTGGTAGTGGTGGTGGTGGTGGGAGTAGTAGTAGTGGTAGTAGTGGTGGTGGGAGTAGTAGTAGTAGTAGTAGTAGTGGTGATGGTGGAGGTGGTAGTAGAAGCAGTAATAGTAGCAGTCGTAACAGTAGTAGTAGTGGTGGTGGTGGTGGTAGTAGTAGTAGAGGTGGAGGTGGTAGTAGAAGCAGTAGCAGAAATAGTAGTAGTAGTAGCAGTAGTAGTAGTGGTGGTGGTGGTGGTAGTAGAAGCAGTAGCAGTAGTAGAAGTAGTAGAAGCAGTAGTAGTAGTAGTAGTAGTAGTAGTAGTAGTGGTTGTGGTGGTGGTGGTGGGAGTAGTAGTAGTGGTGGTAGTAGTAGTAGTATATGTAATACTAGTAGCAGTAGTAGTGCTGATGGTGGTGGTAATAGTAGTAGTAGTGGTAGCAGTGATGGTGGTGGTGGTAGTAATAGTAGTAGTGGTGGTGGTGTGGTAGTAGTAGTAGTAGTGGTGGTGTGGGAATAGTAGTTGTTGTTGCGGAGGTACAGTATTATTCTTATTATTTAGTTTGTTGTAGCTGTAGTAGTAGCAGTAGTTTGTTGTAGTTGTAATAGTAGTTTGTTGTAGTTGTAATAGTAGTAGTAGTTTGCTATAGTAGTAGTGGTTTGCTGTAGTTGTAGTAGTAGTCATAGTACAGTAGTTTGATGTAGTTGTAACTAGTAGTTTTTTTCACAGTAGTAGTAGTAGTAGTAGTAGCAGTAGTAGGAATAAGGTATATCATCCTGCTATCCAGCCTACTTGCCAGGTCAGCTTTCATTGACCTATTCCTGCATCAGCAACCCCTGTAGTGTGGTGTTACAGTGCAGCACCATTACCCCTGGTGACTGGCACTACAGCATGTGGTACTGGCACTACAGCATGTGGTACTGGCACTGGCACTACAGCACGTGGTACTGGCACTACAACATGTGGTACTGGCATTGGCACTACAGCATGTGGTACTGGCACTACAGCATCTGGTACTGGCACTACAACATGTGGTACTGGCACTACAACATGTGGTACTGGCACTACAGCATGTGGTACTGGTACTACAGCATGTGGTACTGGTACTACAGCATGTGGTACTGGCACTACAGCATGTGGTACTGGTACTACAGCATGTGGTACTGGCACTCAGGCTTGGAGTAATTGTAATTGTAATTTAATTGAAATATAATTAATTACACATTTTTAAGATAATTGTAATTGTAATTGTAATTCGTTATTTCCAATGATGTGTAATTATAATTGTAATTGTAATTGTGTTTTTAAGTAATATAGTAATTGTATTTGTAATTGTAATTGAGCATTTAGGAGAAGAACAATTATAACTAAATCACACAAATACTTTGATAAACGTATATAGTATGATATACTGAACAGAGAGAGAGAGAGAGAGAGAGAGAGAGAGAGAAGGGTGGATTTGCTCTGAAGTAAAAATGTTACACGAGACAGTAATTTGTAATCTCTGCAGGTGTTCATCAGTTTTAAATTCATAATTGTGTTGTGTTTGTATTAAAATTTTCAGGAATGCTGCATCAATGTATTTAATATTAGATGATGCTAAAAAAGAAAAAAAAAAGTATAAATGTTTTGAGTAATCTGCAATTTGTTATTTTTGTTTACCTGTGTATAAGTAATTGAAATATAATTGAACACAAACTAGGTTATAATTGTAATTGCAATTGTAATTTGGAAGTATTAAAACTGAGTAATTGTAATTGTAATTGTATTTGTCAATTTTTTCCTTCCCTGTAATTGTATTTGTAACTGTAATGTAATAATGGGCAAGTAATTCTAACTGTAACTGTAATTGACTGAAAGCATATGTAATTACTCCAAGCCTGCTGGCACTACAGCATGTGGTACTGGCACTGGCACTACAGCATGTGGTACTGGCACTACAGCATGTGGTACTGGCACTACAGCATGTGGTACTGGCACTACAGCATGTGGTACTGGCACTACAACATGTGGTACTGGCACTACAACATGTGGTACTGGCACTACAGCATGTGGTACTGGCACTACAACATGTGGTACTGGCACTACAGCATGTGGTACTGGCACTACAGTTACTACACAACTACAAGGATAAAGTAATGTAAAATAAAGGGAAGTACAGCTTGACAATTTATTTTATACAATGTCCAAAAGTAAAACATCAAGTATGCCAATACTAAGCAAAACCACTAAAAAAAAAAAAAAAAAAAAAAAAAAATAATAATAATAATAATAATAATACAGCATTTTCCAGCACCCCTTAAAACTGATTTCAGCGCCCCCTCAGGACGCTAGCACCCCAGGTTAAAAACTGCCGCCCCAGATGGCCCTGTAGGCAGCCAGTGTTGTGCCACCCCCAACGGTCCAGCCAGGCCTCACCAGTGTTGTGCCGCCACCACCAGTGCCAGCCGGGCCTCACCAACACCCTGGCAGGCACATTTGACTGGCAGCTGCTTCAAGGCCTTGCTGATGACCCACTGTGGAAAGAGAAACATAACATCAACAGCCAGCCCTCATGAACTTGGGGGCTCAGTCAGTTTAGTGCTGTCCCTACATTTGGAGGAGACAGTAGGAAATACAGACAAGACAGCAGGAAATGCAGACAGGGGAAAACAGAAATAAAGACAGGAAGACAGTAGGAAATGCAGACAGAGGAAGACAGTAGGAAATGCAGACAGAGGAAGACAGTAGGAAATGCAGACAGAGGAAGACTATGAAATGCAGACAGAGGAAGACAGTAGGAAATGCAGACAGAGGAAGAAAGTACGAAACAAAGAGAGACAGTAGGAAATACAGGTATACCCCGGTTTAATGATGCAACTGGTTAAGTAAAAACCCATTGTTAAGCGGGGTATCATATATCGGGGTAGATTTAACACGCAAAGTATAGGGATGCGTTTTTGAGCCTTGGGTTTCCCCCTCAACCAAGTCCTAAACCCACCCAAATGAGCCCAAAAACTAAATTAAAGCCAATCTAAATGGCCTAACAGCTGTAAAAGAAGCTAACCTAAGCCTAACACCTGTAAATAACTCACTAACACCAACAAATAAAATATGAAATTGACAAATATGTCTGGAAAAAATCACACTTAGTAAACTGTACCCCAAAATGACAATGTTCACCCCACCTATGGCTAAAACACATTAATCTAAAAACAGTTTATAAATCAACCTAAACACAAAATTTTAGTCTAAAATAACATCAAAATTGGTAAAAAAATAATACCCATCATGTGTCAAGTGGGGTTGGTGGAGGATTAGTGCCCCTCCCTGTAAAACAATTAACTCTAAGCCCTTGACCACCCCGTTTGGGATACATGGCGTCTGGCAATGGATGGATGGATGGATGGATTATACTGGGGATTGGCATCGTTAGGCAGGGTATGTTGGTACAGTATTTTTACCCCCATTGCTAAGCCGGGGTATGGCATCCAGGGGTATCGTATATCCAGGTATACCTGTACACACAGTAGGAAAGAAATGGCAGAGGGATGGCCATTTGTGGTAGAAGCATGCAATAAGGTCCATGGGCTTTTTTCTATCTATCTATCTATCTATTCCCAGACGCCTTAATCCCGTAAGGGGTGGCCACAATTAAATCACCTCCATGTCGCCCTGTCCCCCGTCATTTCACTGCCCTGCTCCTAGCTCACACCCTCCTCTCCATATACCTCTCCACTCCACCCCTCCATCTCATCCTTGGCCTCCCCCTCTCTCTCCCCCCCTCCACCTCACTCACATACATTCTCCTCGTCAGTCTCTCACTTTTTATTGTCCCAAATTGTTGTCCATACAGTCAGCTTCACTCCACCACCTGCTGGCTTTCTGTCTGTATTGGGCAACTATGTCTGCATGTATGTGTAGCCTCAGTGTCAGTGCAGAACATCCATGACAATCCATCCATCCATCCATCCATCCATCATCCAATCCTACGTTGCCCCATGAGGAGCGTAGGAGCCCGGGGCTAGGCAAGTTGGTTCTGACTTTTAAGATGACAGTGACCAGCCTCACTCATCCCTGAGTGGCATTACATGAGCAATAAACCCCAACCATCCCTTGGATATAAACCTGCATTGACTCAATCCGATTGGAGCACCTTAATTACCCACTAAACCACCACGCGCCAAAATCTGAATACATATGGTTACCACCCAGCATAGTAAATGGTTTCTGGTGTATAGGAAACCATTTGGCTTATCACTCAGTGTAGAGTCACCCACAGGCAGAAGGAAAAGGAAAGAATGAAGGAAAGAAAGACAGAAGAGGAAGACACGAAAGAAGGATGGAGGAGAGGAAAGGGCAGACACCCGAGAGCAGCACTACATTGAGTGAGTGGATGGTGGGCGCCCCCACCTACCACATATCCATGATAATAATGGTTTACTACAAAATTAACTGTAAGAGAATTTATTTCAGCTTTATCTAACCCAGCCCATGGTGTAGGATAACATATAAAACATCCCACTGAACACAGCTGCCTACATCACAGGTTAATTACATGCTATGCTATATTTATACCATCTATTATTGGCACCTGACTAACAAGGAGAGTGGATGTGAGTGAGGTGGAGGGGGGGAGCAGGAGGGGGAGACCAAGGATGAGATGGAGGGATGCAGTGGAGAGGTATACAAAGGAGGGGGGAGTGGGGTGGGAGCAGGGCAGTGAAATGGTGGAGAACAGGGCGACATGGAGGCGATTTGTTTGTGGCCACCCCTTATGGGATTGAGGCGTCTGGCAATAGATAGACAGACAGAAGTTGTATTTATTCTGGGGAATCCCTGGGCAATACCCCTGAAGCAGCACATGTCAGTGATTACAGCTGGGACATCAGCACAAGAAACAGCAATAATTTTTTGCTTTTATGTAAGAAAGAAGGAACCAAAGGCCAGGAGCCCAAAAATCGTTCCTTCCAAGAAAAAAAACAAAAACAATACAAAAGAGAGCCAAATTCAAGATCCGTTCATTTCGAGATGCCTGGACACACTGCGTTGGAAAGACTGGAGATCATAGGCAGCAGGAAATACAGACAGAGGGAGACAGTTCCAGAGTTGACCTGGGTGAGTAACATGTTCAAATCTTGTATACTGTTGTTTTATACATTTGGATAACCCTGGTGACATTACTGACATTATAATCTTAGTGTTTAAAGAAAAATACACTGAGGTGGTTTGGACATGTGGAGAGAATGGAGAATGAAAGACTGACTCAGAGCGTGTATGTAGGTGAGGCGGAGGGAGGGGGAGACCGAGGATGAGGTGCAGGGATGGAGTTGAGAGGTATATGAGGGAGGTGGGAGTGAGCTGGGGGGAGGGCAGTCAAATGGTGGGTGACAGAGTGACTTGGAGGTGTTTTGTCTGCAGCCACCCTTTGTGAAATTATGGCATCGGGCTATAGATAGATAGATAGGTGGATAGATTACAGAAAGAACTCTGGAACAAGATGCTAAATACAATAAGCTTGCCAAGGGAGGACCAAATAAGTGATGTGCTCTATATAGAAAATAATCTATCTATCTATCTATTGCCAGACACCTCAATCCTGTAAGGGGTGGCCACAAACAAATCACCTCCATGTCGCCCTGTCCCCCGCCATTTCACTGCCCTGCTCCCAGTTCACACCCCCCTCTCTCATACACCTCTCCACTCCATCCCTCCGTCACTCCATCCCATCCATCAAAATAAGCTTTGGAATTATTGTTATTTGTTTTGCACAGATAGTTTTATGAAAGGAAACTGGAAATGATATGCTGTACCATACGTCACATAAGGAGGGACCCTGCTGGGCGTTGCCACATAATTAATTGTAAATGACATGCCTGCATTTTGCTCTGTTTACTTTATCCCATATGAAGAGAATGGTGGTAGGTGGTGACAACCATCATCCACTCACTTGATGTGGTGCTGCCTACTTATTCCTTCACATTTATCTTTTTCTGTGTCTGCTCTCCTCTCATCCTATTTCTCACCATCATCCACTCACTTGATGTAGTGCTGCCTACTTCTTCCTTCACCTTTATCATTCTTTTTCTGTGCCTGTCCTCCTCTCTTCCTATTTCTCCCATCTTTCCTGTCACTTTGTATTACTCTTCCTTCCTTTTCAGGTGGCTTTACACTGAGTAACATGCCTAATGGTTTCCTGTAAGCCAGGAAACCATTTACAACGCTGGGTGGTAACCATATAATCAACCCACACATATTCCCTACATAGCAACAAGTGGGTTGGTGGAGGGTTAGTGCCCCTCCCCGTAAAACAACTCAAAGACAAACAGCCACCCCTTATGGGATTATGATATCAGGCTACAGACAGACAGACAGCTGAAGAGAATGAAGAATTAAGAGTAAGCTTTCAGCTATACTGAGGTACTGTATAGGAGTGGTTGAAACAGGTGTTGAATGAGAAATCCTTTGCAGTCACCATGGAAGTCAAATATTTATCAACTCTCACACAATAACCAGATGCACAACATTGCCCTGAACTGTTCCGCAAAACACTGATCCATCCATCCATCATCCAATCCTGTGCTGCCCCATGAGAAGCGCAGGAGCCCGGGGCTAGGCAAGATGGTCCTGACATTTAAGATGAGTGTGTGAAATCTATGTAACATCTAAAAATTCTGGCCAAACATCTGTTTCACTAAATCTCCCAAAAAACTCATAATACTGGATGAGAAGAATGTTACCACTTACAGGAGCTATGGGTATGGTATGGTATGGTAGGGTAGGGTAGGGTAGGGTAGGGTAGGGTAAGGTATGGTATGGTATGGTAGGGTAGGGTAGGGTAGGGTAGGGTAGGGTAGGGTAGGGTAGGGTAAGGTATGGTATGGTAGGGTAGGGTAGGGTAGGGTAGGGTAGGGTAGGGTATGGTAAGGTATGGTATGGTATGGTATGGTATGGTATGGTATGGTAGGGTAGGGTAGGGCAGGGTAGGGTAAGGTATGATATGGTATGGTAAGGTATGGTAGGGTAGGGTAGGGTAGGGTAGGGTAAGGTATGGTATGGTATGGTATGGTAAGGTATGGTATGGTATGGTATGGTATGGTATGGTATGGTATGGTAAGGTATGGTATGGTAAGGTATGGTATGGTAAGGTATGGTATGGTATGGTATGGTATGGTATGGTATGGTATGGTAAGGTATGGTATGGTAAGGTATGGTATGGTATGATATGGTAAGGTATGGTATGGTAAGGTAAGTCAGATGTTCAGTCCTGGTCTCCTGCTACAAGAAGTAACTGACAAACACAGCACGCTTGTCCACACTGTCACACACTCACTTTTAATATGACCCTCACACCTATGCTACTCAGGGCCACATTCTAAGGGCCTTTGGAGATTTAATAACATCTCTTCCTTAGTTATTTACCCCGCATATTATAATAATTTTTATCCACATGACAGTGTGAGGTGGAAGGGGGGACAGGGAGGGGGAGGCCAAGGATGAGATGGCGGGATGGAGTGGAGAGGTATATGAAAGAGGGGGGTGTGAGCTGGGAGCAGGGCAGTGAAATGGTGGGGGACAGGGCATCATGGAGGTGATTTGTTTGTGGCCACCCCTTATGGGATTAAGGCATGTAGGAATAGATAGATAGATAGACAGGCTTTTGGTTTGGCTTCCAGTACACTGAGAATATCAGCTGTACCTCGGCCAACCCCAATACAGGAATTCTTTAGGTGCAAACACGGTGTCATTTTTATATTAGAGTAAATCGCCTCCATGTCGCCCTGTCCCCCACCCTTTCACTGCCCTGCTGCCATCTCACACCCCCCTCTCTCATATACCTCTCCACTCCATCCCTCCATCTCAAACATATACCATATCATATCATTAACCTCTGTTTTATGCAGATACGTTCACTGGGATGTTTTATATTTGAGCAAATTACATTATAGATTACATTACATCACAATATCCATTTTTATGCCATGAAAAAAACAGGTGGCTCCCCTGCCTGGTTAAACAAACATTCCTCACTTTCTTCTATATCCCCAAAAGGATGGCAGGCTGAGGAGGAAGGGTTTATATTCAAATGAGCCTGGGGTTGTAAATACCAAGTGAATTAATGTTACTCTTGTCAAGGCCTTGATTTGTAAGTGTGGCCCATCCAACTGCACACTATCTATCTATCTATAGCCCAATGCCCTAATCCCGCAAAGGGTGGCCGCAGACAAAACGCCTCCAAGTCGCTCTGTCACCCACCATTTGACTGCCCTCCCCACAACTCACCCCCCCTCCCTCATATACCTCTCAACACCATTCCTCCACGTCATCCTCGGTCTCCCCCTCCCTCTCCCTCCCTCCACTTCACCTACATACACTCTCTTAGTCAGTCTTTCATTCTCCATTCTCTCCTTCATTTTTTATTTCTGACTCTCTACTCCCTACCTCACCCCCCCATCCAAGGGTAGGAAAAGAGGTATGTGATGATGATGATGATGATGATGATATTGATGATGATGATGATGATGATATTGATGATGATGATGATGATGATGATGATGATGATGATGATATTGATGATGATGATGATGATGATGATATTGATGATGATGATGATGATGATATTGATGATGATGATGATGATATTGATGATGATGATGCAGACTATTCTGATACAGGATTAAATGGTATAAACAGCATACATGAAAAATATTATCCTGTTGTATGAATCAGTAAATCACTACAGAAGAGAGGCTACAAAGACTCCTGTAAGAGAGAGAGAGAGAGAGAGAGAGAGCGTAATTCTCACATATATACAGAAGCACTAGACATGTGGCATCGTACTGGCCTAAGAGAGAGAGAGAGAGAGAGAGAGAGAGAGAGAGAGAGAGAGAGAGAGAGAGAGAGAGAGAGAGAGAGAGAGCATAATTCTCACACATACAGAAGCACTAGACGTGGGATCATACAAGCCTTAGAGAGAGAGAGAGAGAGAGACCTTACTTCTCACACATACAGCAGCACTACACGTGTGGCATCGTACTGGCCTTTGCTAAACTGGTGAAGAACCTTATGCCTGAAAGTTCCTACGATGCTAAACTGACGTACCACGTGGGCCCTTGCTAGACTGACATATCTATCTATCTATCTATTGCCAGACGCCTTAATGCCATAAGAAGTGGCCACAAACAAATCGCCTCCATGTTGCCCTGTCCCCTGCCATTTCACTGCCCTGCTCCCAGTTCACACCCCACTTGCTCATGTACCTCTCCACTCCATCCCTCCATCTCAACCTTGGCCTCCCCCCCCCCCTC
The DNA here is from genome assembly GCF_032717465.1 of Coenobita brevimanus. Taxonomy (NCBI): domain Eukaryota; kingdom Metazoa; phylum Arthropoda; class Malacostraca; order Decapoda; family Coenobitidae; genus Coenobita; species Coenobita brevimanus. The sequence goes on from NC_137021.1 coordinate 45,657,685, forward strand.
TCCACCTCACTCACATACACTCTCCTCATTAGTCTCTCACTCTCCATACCTTGCGTAAAAAATATTCTTGGGGTGTGACTGACTGACCAGGCCTGCATCTACAATGGATATGGAAAAGAAATGTGGTTTACCTTTAACATCACTGTGAGATGAATGGCTGCAGATTTCTTGCAATTCTGTCCAGCATCATCATCCAAGCAGCAGCCCACGTTGGTCCACTGCAGAATCAAGGTTTGCCCTATCTTCTTTCACTTTGATGTGTTGGCTGTCAGTGTGTTCCATCCATACCCAGCCAATCTTGAAGTCAGAACAAGATGGCTGGAGGAGACTTGGGATCCACTCCTCCATCTGCCGACAAAAATCATTATCAGTATCATCATCGTGTTTGTTTTTTAAAGGCTCCAACATGCTTGCATGCATCATCCCTGGTCACCTAATGGCGGCTCTCCATGCAACTCAAACTCTAGCTGCCACCCTATTCAGTCCCTTATCCTTGAGGTCACAGTCAATGACTTCATCCAAGGTGTTTTACTGCCTACCTCTCACAACCCTACCTCTAACGTTAACGTTTCTCACTTTCTGCACCCAACTGTCAACCTCCATCCTCTCCACATGCCCAAACCACCTCAATCTACCCCTCCTCATCACTCCAGTCCCATCCTACCTCTTAACTCTTCCATCGTAAACCTAGCCCCCCAGGCCTCACACTCAAGGATGCACTGCACATCCACTTAATCATTGTCAGTTCTGTGCATTTGAGCCTGTGAATATCCTCTTCCTTTACTGCCCAGGTCTCACTACCATACAGCATTACACTCCAAATGCATGTCACATATAAAGACCCTTAAGCATGGAGGGAAAGTCCTCTCAATATCAGGAGAGGCAACAGCTCCCTGAACTTCTTCCAGCCACTGCTCACCCTAGCCATAGAGCTGCTCCAGCCCCACCTCCAGCACATAACATGTCTCCCAAATAACAAAACTCTTCCACACACTCAAGAGACTCACCAGCAAGTTCAGTCCTTTCACGTCTGACAATCTCCACCTGCTCTCCCCGACACACCGCACATGTGAAATCAGCATTATCTTGCAGTCTACCTCTAATACCACTATATCTCTTATGCACCCACTTATCACAAGCACTGCACAAGATGGAATTACTTTCCACGCCCTTTTGGCAAATCGCACATGGCCACTCTCCCTCGTCTTTGACAGTACTGCCACCAACCCTAGATATCATCACTTTTGTTTTATCTGCATTTACTCTTAAGCCCTTGTGCCCCATACCATCTCTCCACTTCCTAAATCTTTCCTCTGCCTCCCTTTCATTCTCTCCAATCAACACCAAATCATCAGCATACGACAACTCCCACGGGAGTCCGTTTCTAAAGTCACGTGAAAGGGCTTCAAGTACCATGATAAACAACATGGGACTCAAGACTGACCCCTGATGCACACCAACATTCACGGAAAACTCATCACTCAAATCTCCATTCACTCCTATCATCATCTTCAATTCAGTTCTCACTATTATACATGGAGCAGTTATGATCCAGAAAGAGGAAAATACAGAAGTCATTATTATAAGAGTATGTACGATGGTGCGAAGGCTGCAGTGCGTGTGGATGGTGAACGAAGTGAATTTTTCTCTTTGAAAGTTGGGTTGAAACAGGGATGTGTCATGTCTCCATGGTTGTTCAATCTGTACATGGATGGGGTAATAAAAGAGGTACAAGGTAGGGTAGCGGATGTTGGAGTGGCCCTGGTGAGAGAGGATAGTGTTTGGAAACTCCCTGTATTGTTGTTTGCAGATGATACTGTGTTGTTGAGTGAAGACGAAGGGGAGCTGCAAGGCTTGGTGGATGAGTTTGGGAGAGTGTGTAAGAAACGGAATCTAAAGGTAAATGTAGGGAAGAGTAAAGTGATGGTCTTTGAGAGAGGTGAAGTCAGTGAATGTACAGCGAGGTTGGATGGTGAGGAATTGGAAAATGTGAGTACTTGGGTAGTGTGATGAGTAAGGATGGAGGTTTGGAGGGTGAAGTGCTTGAAAGGGTACAGCAAGGAAGAAAGGTTGCTGGTTCTTTGAAAGCAGTGATAAGAAACAGGGAAGTGAGCATGGGAGTGAAAAAGTTACTACATGACAGTATTGTGATACCAACTCTAACGTATGGAAGTGAAGCTTGGACACTGTTGGAAGGACACAAGTCAAGAGTGAGAGCAGTGGAAATGAGTTATTTAAGAGGAGCCTGTGGAGTCACATGGAGAGACAGGCTGACGAATGAGGATATAAAGGAGCGTTGTGGTGTGGATGTGGATGTGATAGGAAGCGTTATGAGGAACACACTGAGGTGGTTTGGCCATGTGGAGAGGATGGAGGGTGAAAGACTGACGAGGAGAGTGTGAGTGAAGTGGAGGGGGAGAGAGGGAGGGGGAGACCTAGGATGAGATGGAGGGATGGAGTGGAGAGGTATATGAGAGAGGGGAGTGTGAGTTGGGAGCAGGGCAGTGAAATGGCGGGGGACAGGGCGACTTGGAGGCGATTTGTTTGTGGCCACCCCAAACGGGATTGAGGCGTCTGGCAATAGATAGATAGATTATCACCAAGGATGAGATGGAGGGATGGAGTGGAGAGGTATATGAGAGAGGGGAGTGTGAGGTGGGAGCAGAGCAGTGAAACGGCAGGGGACAGGGTGACGTGGAGGCTATTGTTTGTGGCCACCCCATATAAGGGATTAATGTGTCTGGCAATAGATAGATAGACGGATAGATTATCATCAACATTTTCATCCGTCAAGCCCTGCAGTTCCCACACACTCACTCAGGGTACATGCTGTGGGGTGTAAACTTCACTCACCTTCTCACTCCATCCACAAAGGTTCCCTCATGCAGGTGTCCAGGCAACCACCCTTCCCTCAGTCAGGATCTCCCAGCAAATATGATGACATGGTTCAGCCAAGATCTGCAGCCTTCTTCCTGGTGCCGTCCTTCCCGGGCTGATGCTTCCCGATATCAGCCTGTGAAAAGGATCAATCTAAGAAAAATATGCCCTGTGCCCATATATATAGTTACTGTTCACATATTAAGAAAAAAAAAAAAATTACTACGTTGGGTGGTAACCATATAACCAAATGCTGGTGCCTGGTGGTTTAGTGGGTAATTACGGCGCTCCAATCAGATCGAGCCGGTGCAGGTTTATATCCAAGAGGTGGTTGGGGTTTATTGTTCATGTAATGCCACTCAGGGATGAGTGAGGCTGGTCACTCTCATCTTAAATATCAGGGCCAACTTGCCTAGCCCCGGGCTCCTATGCTCCTCATGGGGCAATGTAGGATTGGATGATGAAAAAAAATGAATGAAAAAAAAAGAAAATGAAAACCTAACATTATGGTGCCATTTACTGGGAGAGATTTGGTTAGATGGTGAATCTCCTAATTTGCTGGCCAGGATACCATACTTCACTCAGCACACATTCTGCTGCACACACTTTCTTGATTTTATTGAAATAAAATCAACATACACCTTTTCCTAAAACTAATTTAGTTCTACTACTCTCATTACTGGATATTCACCCATTTTTCCACTTGACTCAATTGGATACGTTTATGTGACGCTACAAAACGTGGTGAATGTTTTTGGCATATCCAATTGAGCCAGGATTCCAGTGGCTTGAATGATGAGTGAATGGAAGTATGGCCTGTTGGACTGGGCAAATTTGGGCTGTCTGGATATCGTTACTCCTCACCCTGCCCTAGGGTGGGAAAGGAGGTATAGATGATGATGATGATGGATGATGATGATGATGATGATGATGATGGATGATGATGATGATGATGATGATGATATTTCACTTGCTAATCCTGTGATGCTTTGTTGGGTACAGCACACCCTCATTTTACAACTGCCATACATTTCTGAAAAGCAATCGTTTAATGAATTTTGCGTTGTAATCATGTAAGCCAGAAAAAGATCACAGACTGGTAATGAGAAATCAAGTATCACAGTGACTGTATAAGACACAAATGTTAAATTCTTATTGATCTCATAAGCAAATGACTGTACACTACAGTGACTGTATATACGAGGGTGTGTTGTATTTTTTATACTGACTGGCAAACAGAGGGAATACAGTGTTATTTTCTATGGGTTCCTCTCATCACCAGCAACAACCACTTCCTTAGTTGGATAAAGTTAGATTAATGCTTAAAACTGCCAACTTCATTGTCTCATTTTTCTTCCCTGCAGTGTGGCTGGGTTAGAGGGGGTTACATTAATGCTTTGGAGGTTCTGAGGAGCAAAGGCACCCAGTCAGGTTAAGTCAGATGTGGTTAGGTTTGGATAAAACATGGGTTTTATGATTTGTTATGCAATTCCGTTGATATTAACCATAATTTTCCAGCGAAAATGCTTCTTTTCTCTGCATGGGTTCCCAAGTTCAATAAAGGGACGGAGGAGGCAGGAAAAACATGGAAACGAGGCAATTCTGAAAATGAGTCAAAATGAAATGAACCACAAAAAATAATCAGAAAACCATTTTTTTATCCACAAAATTGTGTTTGCCTGAAAGTACAAATGTATTCTTTGGGGAATTAAAATTCTGCAATAATGGGGTCATGACGTTATGGAGGATAATATCGTAGCTCTACAGCATGTAACACACTGAAGAAAAATAACAAAAAAGGAGCAGAAAATGAAACTCTTTACCCATCTCAGCAAGAAGTAATGCATGGGCACTGCCATGCCTTAAAGAGGTGGTGATAAAATCCTTCACTACACTGCACGGCCCATCTTGGTGAACAATTCTGAGTATCGGCCACAGGTCTTGGTGTGAGGGTCATCGCTGCTTCACTGAGGTGTGGCTTTTGAACTGGCACTCACTCAGAACATCCTGCCAAAAAGGAAAAATGGAATTAGGTCTTTGTGAATGGCTAAGAGAATGTGAGTATTGTATGGCCGAGTATTCCAGTTCCCACCAGCCTTTGGCCATCAACGGGGCCTTCATTTCATACACCACATTTATCTGATGCCTTATTTTACTCATTTCACCACAGCAGTGTTGCTAACAGTTGGGACATATCCCTAAACCTTGGGATTTATGACTAATTTTCAAAAACGTAGGGATGGAAAGACGCCCAGGCAAAATTCTTAAAAACCTAGGGATTTCAGATATTCATTAATAATTAGTAGAATTTTTCGTAAGAAAAACAACAAATAAATTTTGTGTCCTTTATGCAGTTATGAAGAGTAAAGCTTTACTGTTTTCTTTCCATTCAGGCCTTAAGTTAGCCATACTGCTGTGCTGATTACCAATGAAATCTGATACTGAAATGCCCAAAGCGTTATAATTATAAACTGTTTCCTCAGAGCTGAAGATAAATTTCCACATCCAATTTCATGGCAGGAAATATGACATTCTATCTATTCTATTCTATAGCCCGACGCCCTAATCCCGCAAAGGGTGGCCGCAGACAAAACGCCTCCAAGTCGCTCTGTCACCCACCATTTGACTACCCTCCCCCCAACTCACCCCCCCCTCCCTCATATACCTCTCAACTCCATCCCTCCACCTCATCCTCGGTCTACCTCTCCCTCTCCCTCCCTCCCCTCACCTACATACACCGTCTTAGTCAGTCTTTCATTCTCCATTCTCTTCACATGTCCAAACCACCTCAGTGTATTTCTCCTAATCTTCTCAACCACATCCACATCCACCCCACATCGTTCCTTCACTTCTTCATTCGTCAACTTGTCCCTCCACGTCACTCCACATGCTCCTCTCAAGTAACTCATTTCCACTGCTCTCACTCTTGACTTGTCCCCCTCTTGCAAGGTCCATGCCTCGCTTCCATACATCAGGGTAGGGATCACAATACTATCATGCAGTGACTTCTTAACCTCCATACTCACCTCCCTATTTCTCATCACTGCTTTCAGTGAACCAACGACCTTCCTTCCCTGATGTACCCTTTCACGCACTTCATCTCCCAAAGTTCCATCCTTACTCATCACACTACCCAAGTACTTGAATGCACTCACATTCTCCATATTCTCACCATCCAACCTCACTGCACACTCTGTGACTTCATTCCTCTCAAACACCATAACTTTACTTTTGTTTACATTAACTTTCAGATTCCTCCTCCTACACACTGTCCCAAATTCATTCACCAAACCTTGCAACTCCCATTCATCTTCACTCAACAATACTGTATCATCAGCAAACAGCAACACCGGAAGCTTCCAAATCTCACCCTCATTCATTAGAGCCACCCCCACATCCACTGCCCTACCGTGCACCTCCTTTACAACCCCATCCATGTATATATTAAATAGCCATGGAGACATCACACAACCCTGTTTCAGTCCCACATTGAGATCAAAGAACTCACTCAGCTCACCATCCACTCGCACCGTAGCCCTAGCTCCCTCGTACATACTCTTCACAGCACTCAACAATTTCCCCTCCACTCCATATATTCTTAATACCTTCCACATACCTTGCCTATCTATTCTGTCATAAGCTTTCTCCAAATCCATGAAGGCAGCATACACTTTCCTTCCCTTCTCTAGATACTTCTCCACTAAACATCTTAAAACAAATATCTGATCTGCACACCCTTTTCCCTTCCTAAATCCCCCTTGTTCTTCTCCAACTAGCTCCTCTGTCATATGCCTAACCCTATCAATGAGTATTCTACCATATATTTTACCAGTCACACTAAGTAGGCAAATACCCCTATGGTTACCACATACTTCTCTCTCTCCTTTTCCTTTGTATAAAGAACAATTATACCTGATTTCCAGTCCTCTGGAACCCTTCCCTCTTCCCAAGCCAATCTACACAACTTCCATATCCACTCCACAACAATCTCACCCCCATACCTAAGCATTTCACCACACACTCCATCAATTCCTGGGGCCTTTCCCAACTTAATCTTCTTCATCGCTTCCACTACTTCCGCCCTACTGATCTCTTCCTCCCTCCTCTCATCTCTTCTTCTCCCAGCCATTCCCCAACCACTTATACTCACACTGCTCTCACTCTCTACATTCAACAGATCCTCAAAGTGCTCCTTCCATCTCCTCAATTTCTCTCTCTTCTCCACCAACAATCTATTATTCCCATCTTTCACTTCCTACTATTTCCCCTTTCACACTGCCTTACTTTCTTTACCTCCTTCCAAAACAATTTATTACTCTCCCTCCATTTCACACTCAGATTCCTTCCAAACTCCTCATCCACTTTCTTTTTACTCTCCTTCACCAGTCTCTTAACCTCCCTTCTCCTGCTTACATATACCTCTCTCTTCTCTCTCTCATCTTCTCCCCTACCTCTACTCGCTAACCATTCACTATATGCCTTCTTCTTTTGTTCCACTGCTCGTTTCACCTCATCATTCCACCATGCTGTCCCTTGCACACCCTTGCATCTCCTCCTCACTCCACAAACCGCCTCACACGCTGCGCCTATCTCTTCCGTGAATATCTTACATACGTCTTCCACCCCTTCCATCTGCTCTAGCTCATACCTTCCCAATCTTTCTTCCACTATGCTCTTATACTCTATCATTTTCTCACTATCTTGCAATTTCTCCACTCTTCTCACAGGAGTTGCTTCCTCCTGTCTTCCCCTTCGTCTCCTCAACCACTTTCTTTGCAGCTCTACCTTGGCCATCACTAAGTGATGGTCCGAGACTCCATTCCCCCACCCTCTCCACACTCTTGCATCCAACACTTGTCTTCTCATTCGCTCATCCACACACACGCAGTCTATCATTGCCTTTCGTTCAACAAGTTCACCATCCATCCTCCTCATTACTCTCCATGTATACCGGTGGATCATCTTATGCCGAAAGTAGGTGTTGGCTATTGCCAACCCCTTATACGCACAGATGTCCACCAAAGCACTTCCATTCCCATCTGTGTCAGCTGGCACACCCCACTGACCAACTACTCCATCCACTCGTACATTCCCAACTTTGCCATTCATGTCTCCAATCAACAGCACTCTCTCGCTCCTCTCAAACTTGTCCATACACGCTTCTACACTCGCCCAAAACTCATCTTTCACTCTTGCCACTCGATTGCTCTATTTATACATTTACTATTCCTCTTTCATATAATGTATACTTTGTATTTTCACCCTCTCAGGAGCATCATGAATACTTAAAGGAACTATCTAGACAATGAAACATATTATCATTAACTATGCTGAAAACAAATTATGTATACTTTATTTTTCTTATTCTTAATATATAGGAGGAATTTAGAAAACTGGATGCACACTGAAACAAATTAGCTTTTCCTCTAAAAAACGTAAATAAATGTCACTGCATTCATTATTTGGTTCTCCTTTCTCCATGAACCTTATTAATCACTTCATAAGAAACATACTACGTGCATTTCGTGTTGTAAAATAAGTTTAATTCATGCAGAGACAGTCATTAGGGACTTTGACTTGAAACGCTGGGACACGTTGGGACTTTTCATTTCTTTGGGATATATGGACCAAAAGTGAATTTCCAGGTTTGCAACACCGTACCAGGGCATGATTTCTCAGATACAGTTCGCCCCTATTAATGCGTTCATCTCATACTACCAATATTAAATATATTGATGCCAGCCGACAGATCGGGACTGGAGGATACAGCTAACTTCCAGCAATTCTCTGAGTCACATAATAACAGTACATGACCTACCTTAATGTAATGGTGCCTGCGTCTTCCACAACACAAAAAAACAGTCATCCAGTGTGTATCCAGTGAAATTCAACGGCATTATGCCACTACATGCTGGCACATGCCGTACTGTTTAAGTCTCTATACTTCCACTGAAAAGACCATCACACTGGAGGCTAAGAAAGGATCGGAATCTCCTCCCGAATCTGTCCTGAGGCCGAGTTGTCTTGTTATTGTTGTGACGGCGAATTATCCCGAAACTGTTGGTGTGACCCTTTAAAATAAATGTGTTGGAAAAAGTGGACATATTCTGGTCAATTTTTACACGTTACCCTCATCCGATTTTCGACTTTTCGTTAATATTTTCTAGTAGAGCTGGTCATTCTAAGAATCTTTTCTTCTATGACATTTCTCTCGCAAATTGATAATAAACGAGTTACACACGATTTACTTCCACCAATCACAATCACAGACGAGCACGCGCTCTGTCCGCTCACCCGCTCACATTTGAAAGTTTGTCCCGGAAGACCAAACTTTACACGTACTCCTCATTTTTACACGTTGCCCTCATCCGATTTTTTCATCCAGCCTGAGTGTTTTCTGTTGTTTTTGGTGGGATTCGATCGATTTTGACCTTCGTTTCTATCGCAAGTCGCTAGTTTTTGTTGAACGCCACTAGCGACTTCCGGTGGAAAGGACCGGTCCAAATCAACAAAAATCACACCAAAAACAACCGAAAACACTCAGGTTGGATGTTTGTTAACACTTGAAATGTAATTTTTTGCGGTTCTTCCCCCTCCCCCAGGAATACTGGGGGACCTGTGGGAAACCGGGGTGTTGGGTGGGGGAAAAACGCAAAAGCGAGTGATTTCCTACTGGAACTGTTATCAAAATCAAATGAAAAACACTAAAATCCTTCGGAAGAAAATAATTTTAAGCTTCTTAGGGAATTCGTGTTTCCTAACTGGGGGGCTTCGCCCCCCAGACCCCCCAACCCTGGCCGTGCTTCCTAACTGGGGGGCTTCGCCCCCCAGACCCCCATGACATTAACCAAACCTCATCTAACCTAACCTAACCGAGGGTAAATAAGAAATAATGCATTTACCTAGCAGTTTACAGTTCCTCGTCTGCATCTGAAGAGCCGTCTGTAGCTGTAAACGGCAACAAACTTTCAAATGTGAGCGGGTGAGCGGACAGAGCGCGCGCTCGTCTGTGATTGTGATTGGTGGAAGTAACTCGTTTATTATCAATTTGCGAGAGAAATGTCATAGAAGAAAAGATTCTTAGAATGACCAGTTCTACTAGAAAATGTTAACGAAAAGTCGAAAATCGGATGAGGGTAACATGTAAAGTTTGACCCATATTCTTATTAAATGGACATCTTGACATTATTCAAGGTCAGGTTTGAGTAAATTTGAATTATGAAGCCTCGATTCCCAGTTCTATGAAGGTAAAGGTGAGATATGTGTCAAAAACGTACTGGTGCAGGAGACAATAATGACGGGTGAAAAATAAAGATTAACACGTACAAGACCAACTACCTAATACACGCAATAAATCTTTTACCCAGCAACTTCCAGGTGAGGAACAATTTAGGAGTAAATGTACCGGTAGCTTTTTTTTTTTTTTTTTTCCGCTAGGTATATCTCCCAGTCCAATGAAAACCACGACTACCATGGCCATCCTCTGTATGGAGATTTAGATTCATGTAAGTACAGGACTGTGCTTTATATATATATATATATATATATGCATGTATGTATTGTATATATGTAAGGTACACAGGAATATTTGGTACATGGTTTAAATTTGTGCCCTCCCTGTCAGCTAGACATCCATGCTAGTTTAGAATAAGGTCTCTTGTTTCACTACTTTGGTATAAGTTAGGGTGAGTGAGATCTGGGTGGGTTAATGGATAAAACATCCTATTGTAATTGCCAGGAAACTTATTTCAGCAATGAAATATACTTTAAAAAAAAAAAAAGATTCTGGTAAATGACCACTTTAAGCAGCAGAAAGACCTTACCAGTTCAGTTTGTACCGTTTTCCTCCAGTTTGTTTTCTATATTTTTCTGATTATTTTCAGGGTGATAAATGACCTTCATCTTCTGGGTATAAAGGGCCACAGTTGAGGACATGACCCACTGCCCTTCCTCAGCCGATGGTGCAGTGTCTTCGGTCACAGGCGGGTGAGCTGCCCTGACGATTGCAGGAATCCACACAGCAGGCGCATACCTTGTAGACGTGTATCAGGGTCACCAGAGCCACCACCAAGTAGCAGAGGGAGGCAGAGGTTTTCCTGCTTAATTTTGTCCCCCTTGTTGTTATGATGTTCCTTAACCCCTGCCTGTGAGTGGTTGTTTCTGGCATAGTGGAACAGACTCAAATGTACCCAAATGCATTGACTTTTTCCACTTCATTTTTTATTCTTTTTTTACTATTTTGGGTGTAAAAGTGATTTTTTGTGTTGTCATTGTATCCTACTTACTATCCATGTCTCTTTTGCTGTACTGACAATTGTTTGGTGGAGTGGATTTTGTTTCCAATTTAAAATGTCGAAGGACGGAAGTTTAGAGGAGGAAGTGCAACAAGGACAAAAGGTTGCTGGTTCTTTGAAAGCAGTGATAAGGAACAGGGAAGTGAGCATGGTAGTGAAAAAGTTACTGCATGACAGTATTGTGATACCAACTATAACATATGGATGTGAAGTTTGGACCTTTTTGGAGGGACACAAGTCAAGAGTGAGAGCAGTGGAAATGAGTTATTTGAGAGGAGCATGTGGAGTCACATGGAGAGACAGACTGACAAATGAGGAAGTGAAGGAGCATTGTGGTGTGGATGTGATAGAAAGTGTTAGGAGAAATACATTGAGGTGGTTTGGCCATGTGGAAAAGATGGAGAGCAAGAGCCTAACGAGGAGAATGTATGCAAGGAGGTGGAGGGGGAGTGAGGGAGGGGAAGACCAAGGATGAGACGGAGAGATAGAGTGGAGAGGTATATGGGAGAGGAGGGTGTGACCTGGGGGAAGGGCAACAAAATGGCAGGGGACAGGGCATCATGGAGGCTATTTGTTTGTGGACACCCCTTATGGGATTAAGGCATCTGGCTATGGATAGATTATCTATCTATCTATATACCTAGGCTGCTTCCCCCAAGGATAGGGAGGTAGCCGAGACAGGACGACACACTCCCAATTTGCTCATCCACTCAAACATATTCACTCCTCATTTGCTCATCCACTCAAACACATTCATTCGCATCTTAGCCCCAAAGGAGACTAGGGGCCCCCTCCTCTGTTTTTTAGTTCTTAAAAAGAGACAGATAGATTATAGTTATTATTATTATTATTATAATAGTTACGGTATTTATTAATTTACCGGTATTGCTCATCATATCGCCAAGTAGGGTAATATTTTTATTATTAGCAATTTTTATTATTACTCATTATTATTATTATTATTATTATTATTATTATTATTATTATTGTACATCTAACTCTTCTACTCCTTACAGTGCATAACCTGAGGCCTGGCAGTTCCCCTTGCACACAACAGATGGCCCCACACACCCCTTTCCTTTATAAGTACCATATCTCAGTAAGTACAGTATTTGTAATAGGGAAATATGGCAGAGGCAACTATTGAATATTAGTGTATATGGGCGGGTCAGAATTCCATATACAGTACAGGTATTATTATTATTGTTATTATTATTATTATTATTACTGGGATTATTGTTATTATTATCATCATCATCATCCGAACCTCCTTTCCCACCCTAGGGCAAGGTGAGGAGTAGCAACATTATTATTGTTACCATTATTATTATTATTATTATTATTATTTTGTGGTAGATGAGGGCACTCACCATCCACTTACTCAGTATAGTGCTGCTTTGAGTGTCTGCCCATTCCCTCCTTCCTCTTCTCTCTTTCTTTCCTTCGTTTTTTTTCCTTTTCCTTCTGCCTATGGGTGACTTTACACTCCCTCTTCTGTCTTTCCTTCATTCTTTCCTCTTCCTTCTGCCTGTGTGTGACTCTACACTGAGTGACAAGCCAAATGGTTTCCTGTACACCAGGAAACCATTTACTACGTTGGGTGGTAACCATATAACCAAATTATGGCGCCTGGTGGTTTAGTGGGTAATTGCGGTGCTCCAATCAGATTGAGCCGGTGAAGGTTTATATCCAAGGGGTGGTTGGGGTTTATTGCTCACGTAATGCCACTCAGGGATAAGTGAGGCTGGTCACACTCATCTTAAATGTCAGGACCAACTTGCTAGCCCTGGGCTCCTACACTCCTCATGGGGCAACATAGGACTGAATGATGGATGGATGGATCTGCATATTATCTCCATTGTATCTGCATATTGTCTGTTGTATGTATAATTTTTCTGCCTTTTTTAGTCAAGAGTGAGAGCAGTGGAAATGAGTTATTTAAGAGGAGCCTGTGGAGTCACATGGAGAGACAGGCTGACGAATGAGGATATAAAGGAGCGTTGTGGTGTTGATGTGGATGTGATAGGAAGCGTTATGAGGAACACACTGAGGTGGTTTGGCCATGTGGAGAGGATGGAGGGTGAAAGACTGACGAAGAGAGTGTGAGTGAGGTGGAGGGGGAAAGAGGGAGGGGGAGGCCGAGGATGAGATGGAGGGATGGGGTGGAGAGGTATATGAGAGAGGGGTGTGTGAGTTGGGAGGAGGGGAGTGAAATGGCGGGGGACAGGGCGACTTGGAGGCGATTTGTTTGTGGCCACCCCAAACGGGATTGAGGCGTCTGGCAATAGATAGATAGATAGATATTTTATATACAGTAATCTGTTAATTATCCAGACAACCACTACCCGGACCATCCATTACCCAGACCCTGTGACCTGGCTGTTGCAAACCATAATTCGTACAGTTTTTCCCACTATCTGGACAAAACGCTTGCGTCCGTTTGGAAATTTCGGTCACACAAAAAATTTCCACCAGGACAGGCAGGAATAGCCCGGTAGTGCTGCCATGTCTGGCTTTCCCCCCCCCCTCCAGATAACAGAGGAAGGAAAAACAAAGGACTCGCTGCCTCATAACAAAGATCCATAACCCCTTCCAGCTCAGGTGATGGCAGGTGTAGTCAGATTGGAGTGTTGATTTGACTAGTAACCAAGGAGACTCATTCCTGCCTCATAACATAACCCCTTTCAGCTCTGTTGATGGCAAGTGTAGTCAGATTGGAGAATTGATTTGACTAGTAACCAAGGAGACTCATTCCTAAACAAAGCTTTGTAACCCCCTTCAACTGAGTTGATGACCAGGTGTAGTCAGAGTGAAGGATAAATTTGACTAGTAACTGAGGAGACTCACACCTTTTTTTTTTTTTTTTTTTTTTTTTTAAATAACAGAACGGAGGAAGGAAAAACAAATGGGTAAAAAAAATAATCCATACACCAGATTACTGGTGTCCTCTGTTCATAAAATATCTGCAACAGCTGGACTTAAACAGTTGTGGGTTGAAGTTTGGAGGGAAACAACTCTGGGGAAGCGAGTTCCAGAGAGATGCAGTTCGGGGAATGAAAGAATTCTGATAGGCAGAAGTTCTGCAATATGGCTGAGTGACATTCCAGTCATGAGCGCTGCCAGATGCCCGTGTAGCACGAGGGAAGGCATGGAGAGGTGGCACCATGGACGCAACTTCGTCTGAGCATTTGCCAAAAAAATATCTGTAAAATAATGCAAGGGAGGCAACATTCCTTCTTACTTGCAGGGGAGGTAGTTTATATGTAATGGCAGGATTGTTAATGATTCTAACAGCTTTATTCTGAATTTTGTCTAGTTGTCTTAATGCAACCTCTCCACAACCATTCCAAAAGGGTGAGCATTTTCCTTCTCTGTTTCCCCCACAGGAGCATATATAAGTAAAAGCTCCCTCACAAATTTTCCTAAGTGATTTATTTTGCTTATTACACCTCACTGTCCTGTGTTACATAAATCCTTCCTATAACACCAAAGCTCCTTAACACCTTTTCATAAGTGATTTTTTTTTTTTTTTTTTTTTTTTCCAGTATCACCAAAGCTCCCTAACATCTTTTCCTAAGTGATTTGTTTTTCTTATTACACCTTGCTGTCCTGTGTTACATAAATCCATCCTGTATCACCAAAGCTCCCTAACAGCTATTCATAAGTGATTTATTTTGCTTATTACACCATACTGTCCTGTGCTACATAAATCCTTCCTGTATCACCAAAGCTCCCTAACACCCATTCTTAAGTGATTTTAATCATTACACCTTTCTGTCCTGTGTTACATAAATCCTTCCAACACCACCAAAGCTCCCTAACACCTTTTCCTAAGTGATTTATTTTGCTTATTAGCTACACCGTAATGTCTTGTGTTACATAAATCCTTCCCATATCACCAAAGCTCCCCAACACCTTTTCCCGAGTGATTTTTTTTTTTCCCAATATCACCAACACCTTTTCCGAAGTGATTTATTTTGCTTATTACACCTTATTGTCTTGTGTTACATAAATCCTTCCTATATCACCAAAGCTCCTTAACACCTTTTCCTAAGTGATTTACAGTATTTTGCTTATTACACCTTACTGTCTTGTGTTACATAAATCCTTCCAATATCACCAAAGCTCCCTAACATCTTCTCCTAAGTGATTTATTTTGCTTATTACACCTTACTGTCTTGTGTTACATAAATCCTTCCTGTATCACCAAGCTCCCTAACACCTTTTCCAAAGTGATTTATTTTGCTTATTACACCTTACTGTCCTGTGTTACAGATATCCATCTATCACCAGCAAAGTTCCCTAACACCTATTCCAAAGTGATTTTTTTTCCCAGTATGGGAGTATGGATGGGGTATATGTGCAGGAGTAGATGAGAATGAGAGGGCAAAGGAAGGAGTGTGTATAGTTGTGAGTAAAAGATGGAAGAAGAGCATAAGACAGTATGGATCAGTTGGGTCAAGGATTGTGTGGGTAAAGTTGAAAGTTGGAATACAAATGTGGGCGATTGTGTGTGTGTATGCGCCAACGCAAGATCGTGCTAGAAGAGTGAGAGAAGAGTTCTGGACAAATGTGGAAATGTGCATGGAAAAGTTTGGAAGGAATGAGAGAGTGTTTTTGATTGGTGATATGAATGGTAAAGTTGGGAATGTGAAGGTGGATGGAATAGTTGGTGAGTGGGGTGTGCCTGCCGAGATAGATGAGAATGGGAGTGCGTTAGTGGACATTTGTGCTGGGAGGGGTTTGGTGATAGCCAATACCCTCTTCAGGCATAAAATGATCCACAGGTATACATGGCGAGTGATGAGAAGGGTGGGTGGTGAACTGAATGAAAGGAAGGCAATGATTGATTATGTGTGTGTGGATGAAAGGATGCAAAGATGTGTAAAGGATGCAAGAGTGTATAGAGGTTGGGGAGTGGGACTTTCTGACCACTACTTGGTGGTGGCCAGAATTAGGATGCAAGTGAGATGGAGGAATAGAAGAAGGGAAAGACGAGAGGAAGGAGTAGTTGCAAGGAGAGTGGAAAGGTTACAAGAGGATGAGAAAAAGGCAGAGTATAAGAGAGAAGTGGAGGAACGATTGGGCAAATATGAATTGGAGCAGATGGGAGACGTGGAAGGTGTGTGTAAGATATTTACAGAAGAAATATGTGCAGCATGTGATGTGGTGTGTGGAAGGAAGAGAAGGCGGAGGGGGGTACAAGGAACAGCGTGGTGGATGGAAGAGGTGAAACAGGCTGTGGCACAAAAGAAGAAAGCATACAATGAATGGGTGAGAAATAGGGGCATGGAAGAAGTTGAGAGGCGGAAGAGAGAGTTATATGTGGAAAGGAAGAGAGAGGTGAAAAGATTAGTAAGAGAGAGTAAGAAGAGTGTGGATGAGGAATTTGGAAGGAATTTGAGTGCAAAGTGGAGGGACTGTAAGAAAATGTTCTGGAGAGAAGTGAAAAGAGTAAGACAGGGTGGAAGTGAAGTTAGTAGGGGAGTGAAAGATAAAAATGGTAGATTACTAGTGGAGAAGGGAGAAAAAGTGAGCAGATGGAGAGAACACTTTAAGGAATTGTTGAACGTAGAGGATGGAAGTAATGCAAGTATAAGTGGCTGGGGAATGGCTGGGAGAAGGAGGGAGGTGAGAAGACAGGAAGAAATCAGTAGGATAGAAGTTGTGGAAGCAATGAAGAAAGTTAAATCGGGGAAAGCCCCAGGAATTGATGGAGTGTGTGGTGAAATGCTGAAGCATGGGGGAGAGATAGTAGTAGAATGGATGTGGAAGATGTGCAGATTGGCCTGGGAGGAAGGTAGAGTCCCGGAGGATTGGAAGTCAGGTATAATTATTCCCTTGTACAAAGGAAAAGGGGAAAAAGAAGTGTGTGGTAATCATAGGGGCATTTGTCTTCTTAGTATAATAGGAAAAGTGTATGGTAGCATACTTATAGACAGAGTTAGAGAAAGAACAGAGAAATTAGTTGGAGAAGAACAGGGAGGCTTTAGGAAGGGAAGAGGTTGTGTAGATCAGATATTCATTCTTAGATCTTTAGTGGAAAAGTTTCTAGAGAAGGGAAAGAAGTTGTATGCGGCTTTCATGGATTTGGAGAAAGCATATGACAGGGTGGATAGACAAGGATTGTGGAAAGTGTTAAGAATATATGGAGTAGATGGGAAGTTGTTGAATGCTGTGAAGAGTATGTACGATGGTGCGAAGGCTGCAGTGCGTGTGGATGGTGAACTAAGTGAATTTTTCTCTTTGAAAGTTGGTTTGAAACAAGGATGTGTCATGTCTCCATGGTTGTTCAATCTGTACATGGATGGGGTAATAAAAGAGGTACAAGGTAGGGTAGTGGATGTTGGAGTGGCCCTGGTGAGAGAGGATAGTGTTTGGAAACTCCCTGTACTGTTGTTTGCAGATGATACTGTGTTGTTGAGTGAAGACGAAGGGGAGCTGCAAGGCTTGGTGGATGAGTTTGAGAGAGTGTGTAAGAAACGGAACCTAAAGGTGAATGTAGGGAAGAGTAAAGTGATGGTCTTTGAGAGAGGTGAAGTTAGTGAATGTACAGCAAGGTTAGATGGTGAGGAATTGGAAAATGTGAGTACGTTTAAGTATTTGGGTAGTGTGATGAGTAAGGATGGAGGTTTGGAGTGTGAAGTGCTTGAAAGGGTACAGCAGGGAAGAAAGGTTGCTGGTTCCTTGAAAGCAGTGATAAGAAACAGGGAAGTGAGCATGGAAGTGAAAAAGTTACTACATGACAGTATTGTGATACCAACTCTAACGTACGGAAGTGAAGCTTGGACATTGTTGGAAGGACACAAGTCAAGAGTGAGAGCAGTGGAAATGAGTTATTTAAGAGGAGCCTGTGGAGTCACGTGGAGAGACAGGCTGACGAATGAGGATATAAAGGAGCGTTGTGGTGTGGATGTGGATGTGATAGGAAGCGTTATGAGGAACACACTGAGGTGGTTTGGCCATGTGGAGAGGATGGAGGGCGAAAGACTGACGAAGAGAGTGTATGTGAGTGAGGTGGAGGCAGGGAGAGGCCAAGGATGAGATGGAGGGATGGGGTGGAGAGGTATATGAGAGAGGGGGGTGTGAGTTGGGAGCAGGGCAGTGAAATGGCGGGGGACAGGGCGACTTGGAGGCGATTTGTTTGTGGCCACCCCAAACGGGATTGAGGCGTCTGGCAATAGATAGATAGATAGATAGATAGACCAACACCTTTTCCTAAGTGATTAATTTTGCTTATTACACCTTACTGTCCTGTGTTACATAAATTCTTCCAACACCACCAAAGCTCCCTAACATCTTTTTCTAAGTGATATTGTGTGTGTGTGTGTGTGTGTGTGTGTGTGTGTGTGTGTGTGTGTGTGTGTGTGTATTTTCCATCCTTCCAGTATCACCAAAGCTCCCTAACACATTTTCCTAAGTGATTTATTGTGCTTATTACACCCTTCTGTCCTGTGTTACATAAATCCATCCAGCACCATCAAAACTCCCTAACACCTTTTCCTAATTGATTTATTTTGTCTCACAGGAGTCGGAGTCTGGACTCCCTGAGGTGAAGGCATGGAGACAGTCATAAGAAAGTGCACACTGAAATTGAAGTCGCACTGCCCCTCCCTCCCCCACTCCCTCCACCCACCTCCCATGGTAAATATGGTGTGTTCTTACCTTACCTAATTGTATCTTTACAGGAATGAGTCAAGCTCATACTGTCCCGTGTCTTAAACCATATTTATCGTACATATCCTTAAATTTGTGAATTGTTTTGGCACACACTATTTCATTCGGTAGTGCATTCCAATGATCAATTGCTCTGTTTGGGAAACTGAATTTCCTTACGTCTTTATCACCTCTCTTCTTATGCAGTTTTTTGCAGTGTCCTCTTGCTGATGCTTCTCCATATGTTAAGTAATCATTTATATCTATTTTCTCCTTCCCTGATATGCACTTATATAGCATTATCATGTCACCTCTTTTCCTTCTCTCCTGTAGTGTTGGTAGATTCAGTTTATTTAGTCTTTCTTCGTAGCTTAGGTCCCTTATGCTTGGTATCCATCTTGTAGCGGCCCTTTGAACTTTTTCAATCTTGTCTATGTGTTTTTTGAGATGAGGACTCCAGACTACTGATGCATATTCCAGGGTTGGTCTAATGAATGATGTTATTATCCTTCTTAACATGTCTTCATTTATGTATGTGAATGCTATTCTCATATTTGCAAGCAGTGTATACATGTTCCGTACCTTCTCGCTGATGTGGTCAGCCGGAGATAGTCTGTTATTGATAATCACACCTAGGTCTTTCTCTCTTTCTGATGTGTATAGGGTTTTATTTCCTAACTTATAATCCCAATCAGGTCTTTTTCCACTTTTACCAAACTTGATTACATGACACTTGTCCACATTGAATTCCATTTGCCATGTATTACTCCATTCATGAAGCTTATTTAATTCTTCTTGTAGCTCTTTACAAGAGTCTGTGCTAGTAATTCTCCTTTGTATTTTTGCATCATCTGCAAACATATTCAGATAGCTGTCATTTCCAGTGTTACTGTTTATATCATTTATATACACTAAAAACATGATTGGTGCCAGCACTGAACCCTGTGGTACTCCACTAGTCACTTCTTTCCATGATGAGTAGTTTCCTCTTAGTACTGTTCTCATTTCTCTTTTTATGAGAAAATCTTGCATCCAACAAAACAGTTTGCCTTGAATTCCTCCTTGATGGTACAGTTTCCATAAAAGTCTTTGGTGTGGTACTGTGTCAAAAGCTTTCTTGAAATCTAATTAGATACTGTCCACCCATCCTTCTCTTTCCTGTATTGTGTCTGTTACTCTGTCATAGTAGCTCAACAGATTATTAACACATGATTTTCCTTTTCTGAAACCAAACTGTCTTTCTGTTACCATACTGTGTTCTTCTAGATGATTTACCCAAGCTTTTCTTATAAACTTTTCTAATATCTTGCTTACAATACTGGTCAGTGATACTGGTAGGTAGTTGAGTGGATTTTGTCTATTTCCTTTCTTGAATAAGGGGACAATATTTGCTTTTTTCCAAATATCAGGTGGTTTACCTTGACTCAAGGATTTCTTGAAAATTAAAAATAATGGTTTTCATAACTCCTTTGCACATTCTTGTAGTACCCAACATGAAATTTCATCAGGACCACTTGCTTTTCCTCTGTCTAATCTACTTAACTCCTCCTGTATTACTTTTTCTGCTATTTGTATATCTGGTAGTATGTGTGGACATGCATGTTCTACATAGTCCCTCTCAAAAATTTTTTCATCTGTAAAAACTAATTGGAAATTCTTATTTAGTGCTTCACAAATATCTTTCTCTTGTGTATAAGTGATTCCCTCGTCCGTAATGGATTGTATTATATCTTTTACTTTGGTTTCGCTTCTGATATAGCTGTAAAACAGCTTTGGCTGATCACTACTTTTATTTATTATATCCTCCTCAAACTGTTTTTGGGCTTCCCTCCTTATTCTTGTATAATTGTTTTTTGCCTGTTTGAAATTATTATATGCCCTTTCACTATTGTGTCTTCTGTATCTATTCCACAACAAATCTCTTCTTTCATTTGATTTTTTACATTCTATATTGAACCATTTCTGTATTTTCCTATCTGCTTCTTTGTGCTGTGGGATGTACTTCTGGACTCCTATTTCATAAAATTCACAAAATTTTTTATATACAGCATTTAAATCTTGTCCTCTAAGCTCATTTTCCCAATCAACTTCTAAGAAATACTTCTTTAGGTCTTGATAATTTCCCTTTTTGTAGTTTAGGCTCTTTTTGTAACTTTCATTGCTGTTAACTATGTCATATGCTATCCTGAAGTTGTAATTTAGAACTGCATGATCGCTTTTGCCGAGTGGAGGGTGATATATTAAACTGTCAGTATCATTTTCTTGCCTAGTAAATATTAGATCTAGCACTGAAGGTACGTCGAGTCCTCTTTTTCTGGTGGTTTCCCTTACATGTTGCGTTAGGAAAAACTCCTGCACGAGATCCAGGAGCTTTTGGTCCCAACAGCTTTCTTGGCTAATTATATCTAGAGTATTCCAATTTATATTTGTATTAAAATCCCCAGTTAGTATAATTCTTTCCGATTTCTCCTCCATTTTATGTAGCAAGGATCTTAAACTTTGAATTGTACTCTCTGCCAGGTCCTCATATTCGTCTCTTTCCCATGTGTTTGATCTGGGTGGCATGTACAAATTGGCCACAATTACTTTCCCTTCAGATGTGTTGATCTCTACTGCAATCAGCTCTACTTGTGATGGTATATCTAGTTTTATTTCATTAACTTTTAGTTTTTCTTAGTTAATATTATAATTCCTCCTTTTTTTTTATTTCTGTCTCTTCTCCATATATTGTATTCCTCTAAGTTTAGTATGTCATTGGAAATCCTTAGTGTTAATTTTGTTTCAGTTAGGCATATTATTTGTGGTTCATTTTCTCTGACATAATCATTCATCTCTAGTAATTTAGATACCATTCCATCCACATTTGAGTACATCAACTTTATCATCTTGTTTATATACAGTACTTGTCATGACATGGTTCTACTACCTTCCTCCTTTTTCTTCCATCCTGTTTGTGTACCACTTTCGTACCTGCAATCCTATTACTTTGTAAAAAAATTTCTTCTCCTCCTCTTCTGATCTTCCCTCATTTCTTGTTTTTGCTTCCTCCCTTTTCTCTTTCAGTAATTCCAGTTCCTCTTGTGTTAGGCATCTTTTTATCCATACATTTTTGAACTCCTCTTTTTCCATAAGATTCTTTGCATTTTTTAGTATCTCTTCCACTGTGTTTACACTCTGGAAAGTCACCTTTAGAGGTCTTTAGAGGTCTTTTGTGTGTGTGTGTAAGACATCTGGGTATTACGCATAAGTTAGTGTTAGTTTTGTACATACCAGTATGTTGTTTATTTGTATAATTAGAAAAATTATTTTACTTATTCTACTGCTCTGTGCATATTTATGTGAATAATGAAAGCAGAAAGTTTGTTTCATGATAAAGTCATTGCCTTATTTTATATGGAAAACATTTATTTATACATATTTGTTATAATGAAAAAGTACAAGTCACAGGAAAGAAAAAATCACAGTGGGAAGTATTTCCGATTATGGCCAGTAGGTAAATAACTACCTGTACTTTGTTCACAATATTTTTTTTTTTTACTTTTTTATAGTAGTACTTGTAGGGGTAGTACTTGTAGGGGTAGTAGTAGTAGTGGTAGTAAGTCTGGCAGTACTAGTAGTTGTTGTAGTAGTGGTGGTTGTAGTATTAGTGGTTGTAACAGCAGGCAGGAATCCAGCCACTGTAACCGTTTCGGGTGTATGGAATTCCTCAACTAGTCACTAATATATATCAGCTTGGAACCCCACAGCTGATCACCAATTTATGCATATCAGCTGAGTCGTGACCTCACAGTTCCAAGCAAGGTAACGCTGCTCCTGGTAGAAGTCACTTCCGGCTGACACACTCCACCAAAACGTCTTCTCACACACTGGAGATGGTGGGAATCAGTGTAGAATCCTGTTGAAGGAACTTAGAAGGTAGCGTGTGCAGGTGAAGCAAAACTGAGCAGATTTAATCTCTCTTTACTGGCCACAGAAAGATACAACTGCGACACAGAGAGCTCAGAGTTGTACGTCCCTCTCGTTCTAGTGATACGTGCTTTCTGCTCTTAGCCGCCTTCCCCACACTGGGTGTGGCGCCGAGGTCAGCAAAATCAGAGGTGCTAAACCTCCAAAGACAACTGGGATTTATACATGAATAAAAGCATCATAACTGTACTATGTACATTATACACCTCAATAAAGTAAAACTGATTACATTAAAGTATACCAACAAGGTAATTATTTCCCCCAAGACTTAAACATACATAAAATTCATATTTCTCTATCGCCTTCCCTTTACTCTAGGTTTTGATTAAAAGAAGATGTCTGATGCGCATCCCATCCCAAGCCTCACTTTACAGTGAAATGGTGTTTGGTTATTTATCATTCATACTACGTTGCGTTGCAGATTGTTAATTATGAATAAACAACTTTATGTAATACGCAACAATAGAGTGAAACTATAACTAGTCATGGGAAACAATACTGGCACCAGAACATGGTAGTTGTAGTAGTGGTAGTTGTAATAACAGTATTATTTCTAGTAGTTGTAATACCCAGGCTTCTACTCGCTCAGCGGTGCCAGAATCGAGCGACAATGCAAGACAAACATACATCTGTGTATGTGTAATTCACCGGGTTGGTCAGGATCACTTGATGGTCGTGATCGTCAGCTTTTACCCTCCCGGAAGGGAGCTGAGAGCTCATATAGTCCAATCTAAGGGCATGGCTGTGACCTTCACACATGCACACACCCATCCCCTTGCTCCAGGGAGACAGTAACCACCCACTTCATCAGTGAAACTTTTCACAACCTGAGCAAGGCTTGAACTCCCATCTACCAGATGGCAAGCGAGAACGCTACCACTGAGCCAGCGAGCGGTGTGTGTGTGTGTGTGTGTGTGTGTGTGTGTGTGTGTGTGTGTGTGTGTGAGAGAGAGAGAGAGAGAGAGAGAGAGAGAGAGAGAGAGAGAGAGAGAGAGAGAGAGAGAGAGCATGAGAGTGTCTGTCTGTAAGGCAGGGTGGTGGTGGTGGAGGCAAGCAGACAGCCTGCCTTCAAAGTCGTTGCTATGGTTACCAGCCTACGAGCATTAAGTATGACTGATTATGGAAAATTATTCACGTAAATAGTGTTTGTACTGGATTTTGGTCTTCTGGATGCTATTGAAGTGTTATTATTGTGGTGGGCTAGTGTAAGCCTAAGTTGTGTCACCAAACCTCCACCATGCATATGGACGCTGGCAAAAAAACAACAAAAATTGCCCTCATTCCCCACTCAGTCACTCTCCCTACACACACTTCACGGACCATCTGATGCAATCAGCGTGAAGTCGAAGGACTGTTGAGTAATATGACACCTTGGTTGTTTTATTTGGTTAAGTATTAACTGAGATATGAAGATTTAAATATAGACAATTTTCCCGATTTGTTTCGGGAATGCCCAGCTGGGGGGAGCGCTCGCAACATCTGCTGGACGGGAGGGGTTAAGGCACTCCAATTGGACTGAGCCAGTGCAGGTTTATATGCAAAGGATGGTTGGAATTTACTGCTCACACAATGCCACTCAGGGATGAGTGAGGCTGGTCACTCGTCTTAAATGTCAGGACCAACTTGCTTAGCCCTGGACTTACACTCCTCATGGGGCAACACAAGATTAGATAATGAATGAATGAATAAATATATTTTCAACAGATTCCCAGGTCTTTTTCTTTCACAGCCACTAAAACCTTAGCATACCTTACCTTTCTGCCTAGATCCAGCATACCCTCTGATTATGCCTTCATATTATGATGTGTTTATATGGATGTAAGCTGTTCCTATTAAACTGCACATCTCCTAGTGCATGATGATTTGGGTGAGAAAATACACCATGCCAGTGAAAAATGCATACCACAAACATATAACGTTACTAATGCTAGTAAGGGTGACATCTCTTACTTGATTTTGTCCAACATTTTTCATGGGATACTTGACATTAGTGATCTAAGCACCCAGCTAGTGCTCTACCTTGCAATTAAAGTACCCCCCCCCATGACAAAAATAAAAGAAAACTTGAGGCAAAAGTACTGTAAAAATTGTGTTCCATTAGACCTGCTCCAGTAAAGTGAAAACTCAGATTACTCTCACTACAAGGTGGAGCACTTGCCATGCGTGTAGACATAATTATCCCTTTATAAAATGTCACACAATAAGATAAGTTGCTGCCTATAAAGAGCTATTGGGGGAGGCAGTGGCTCAATCGGTCGAGAGGTGGCCTGCAGTCCTAATGGACCCGGGTTCAAATCCCTGCTGGGGCAGGGAACAGTTTAAGGATTTGAATTTCATAAATATCTACTGGAAGACCCGCCGACATGTTGTAAAAATACCCCCGTTAATACCAATACACCAGTCCTGTATGAGACAGCTCTAGCATGTATTTAATATAGACGGTGGGTGTTAGCGCCAAAGTGGTGACATGTAGAGGTGTATGGAATGTAGGAGGACTACTGGGCCTTGGGAGCAGGCTGTGAAGCCTATGCCCAGAGTCGGACACATAAAAAAAAAAAAAATACATAAATGTACAATATTTTTGTGTACACATGTTGTGCAGGATACAGTGCACTTTGCTGCCCAGTTTATTTTATACCAAATGAATGCCCTGTACTGCTGTACAACTATCACAGTGAACAACCCTCTCCCAATACAGTGCACTCTCGATATAATGAACTAACTGGTACCAAACCCTTGACGTTAAAGCCGAACACCATGCTGTTCAGTATTACCCAGGCGTTGTGGCTTTTACCGAACAAAGATTGTTATGGTAATTGTACAGCATTGTTCGGCCATATACTCGTACACAATAAGATACAGGTAGGTCTAAATTAGGGATGTATCGGATGTCAGAATTTAAATATCCGCAGATGTGGAAGTGAATGCGGATATCGTGTTTCTGTATCTTGCGGATGCGGATGTCTGTTTCTAAAAACTGTGGATGCGGATGTGAAATTATGCATCCTCGCAGATGCTGATGCAGATGCGGATGTTTTCAGGATATATTGTTGCATAATCATTTAACTAAAGCTCGGCCCTTGGAGACAGCTGCCTATCCCTTATCCCGGCCTTGGGAACTGATTTTTTCCTTCCTTTAAAATATTCATAATGAACTCAGCTACTGCAAAAAATAGTGTTTTCAGACAGCGGTACTTTCAGCACCTTTCTTTAACTTACTGTGACACTTCCCTAGACATAGTCTCCATAACACACACACCCACACAGCCGTACACACCAATATAAATGTATTTTGACTCCCATTAACCCTGTTAGACACTACAAGTACCAAGGTTAGCGTATTACCCTTATGACTCTTATCGATTTGGTGGAGTTAGTCACAGCACTTTGGTCTTGTGCAGACCAAAGCACTATAGGATAACTACAAAATTATGACCGCCTACCAGGGTAAACAGTAAACACAGCAAACAAGTCGTATCACGGAAAAACACTAATGTTTTTGTTTATAACAAAGGCATTGTATTTAGTATATCCACCACATCCACTTTGTGTCTCATTCAAATGTGGATGCGGATGCGGATGTTTATTAAAATGCCAATGCGGATGCGGACGCGGATGTATATTTTTACATAAGTGCAGATGCGGATGTTGAAATGGATGCGGATGTTCCGCGGATGCGGATATCCGATACATCCCTAGTCTAAATGGCTCTTTTTCTCAATAAATGCTCTATTTACTACTTGACATATTTATTCTTAACTTTCAGGAAGTAACTGCACTGCAAATAAAAACTGGAAGTAGGCCTTGGATAAATCTATGTTCATTTGTCACTCAGTATTTACATGGAAAGTGTAGGTAAAAGAAACTGACACTGTACATTACCTGTTACATTACAGTAAATACTACATACCAGAGAATAGCAAGGCAAACAGTACAAAACACCTGCAAGTACATAAAACATAAATTGCATTCCACACTGGCACAGATAGTCACTGATAACCACCACAATCCTGCACTATACTGTACACTGCCTTTACACTACTGTACACTGGTTGATCAGTATTTACAGCAAAAGTGTGGGTAAACTCACAGCACATTAACTGTTACATTACACTAAATACTGTATTACATAATAAAGTATAGCAATGCAAATAGTACAGAACAGCTGCATGGACATTAAACATGTTTTTAATACACACACACACTGTGTGTGTGGGGGGAGGGGGAACCCAACCCTGGTGAGTATTTCCTGCACATCCATTCTTTTACCAAGCAAAGTTTATTAAAAGAACACAATGTTCAGCCAACTCAAGGTGGTCGTTAAAACTGAAATTCATGGAAAGGGTTCAGTATATTAAGGGGTTACTGTATCTAGAGTTTCACATTATTATATCACTCATGGTTAATAATGTCTTGGCTCAGTAGATAAAATGACACGATACATGAGGGGTGGCCTGCCACAATACCAACAGTAGCTAAAGGGGCACCATAGACCAAAGCACTCAATTTTTTTTTTCCCCTACAACCCACTTTTTAAACCAGCCTAAGAGATAAAACATGTCTTCTCCCTCACTTGTTAGTGAATGGCACCATGCCTGGTTAAAGAAGAAGAAAAACAATAAGAACCTAGTGCCAAAATCTAGCGCAAAGCCAGATCATCGGCAACAAGGTGTGTACGCTGGGTGGGCCGGGAGCACAGACATGGCGTCGTGAAAGCAACGGGTCAATGGGAGAAGTGTATCATATCACAGATGGGGCTACTGAAGTAAAGAACGGAATTACATGTTGAAAAGACCAACAGAGGTAAGGAAGGACATGATATTATGGAAGGAAAAATACGGTGATTCTCGGAGAAAGTCTGCAAGAAGGGGGGGACGTTGGAGGTGAGACAAAAAGGAAATGAAATATGTCACTGTAGAGTGTAAAGAGGACAATCAAGGAATATATGCCGTACAGAAAGAATGGTATTGCAACGAGTACAAAGGGGAGGGTGACCACCAGACATCAAATACAAGTGGGTAAGTCTAGTATGACCAATTCTAAGACGAGCTAAAGCAGTCTCCCACCTCCTATTACGGTGGCAAGGGGTCAACCAGGGGGAAATAAAGGGTTTAACAGCACGTAGTTTATTATTAGTGAGAGTCCCAACAAGACTGCCACCGGTGCTGAAGGAGGGAAGATAGGGCAGGAAGAAAGTCAGAGACTGGAATGAGGAAGGAAGGAGAGACATCCCTGGTAACAGCCATGCATGCCAACTGATCAGCACGTTCATTGTCCATGATGCCCACATGTCCTGGGACCCAACAAAACTGGACTGTTTTACAACGAGAGGAGATACACAACAACCATTCCAAGATACAAAGGACTACAGGGTAAGAAGTAGAGGGTGACTGAAGAAGGGACAGAGCACTATATGAATCAGAGAATATCACAAATGAGGGTGAGGAGGCACAACAAATATACCGCAATGCAAACAAGAGGGCATATAACTCCACTGTTAGAACACTTGCATAAGTAGGAAGGCTAAAATGATAAAAGGTGTTAGGAAAGAGAATCACAAATCCAAAGCCTGCAGGGGTTTTTGAACCATTAGTGTACATAGGTACTGCAGAGGAAAGGTGGGAGAGATAGTCTGAAAACTGGGAACGGAGAATGAATGAAGAAGAATTGGACCTGGAATAAGGGAAAATGGAAGGTCAAACATGGGGTCATGGAAGTAGCCACAGAGGGAAAAGACATGTGCGGAAAGAGAAAACATTACTTACAGTAAGGAAGGAGTGTGAGAAGAGAGTATGAGTTCGAACTGCAAAAGGTGGCTTGGTCCTAAGAGTGGAAAACATGTCTAAGTCAGGACTAGGAGGAAGTAGAGAAGGGGTATGAGGAAAACAGTGCAACTTAGCATAGGCACAAAGAGAAAGTAGAACATGACAGCAAAAGAATGATGGAACTCCTGATTCAGCATACAGACTCTCAACTGGGGAGGGCTTAAAAGCTCCAAGAGCCAGAAGCAAACCGTGATGATGCACAGAATCAAGTTGTTGGAGGATGGTGTCTGAAGCAGAAGAATAAACTTGGCAAGCATAGTCAAGTTTGGAGAGAACGAGAACAATACAGAGACGAAGGAGAGTAGTCCGATCAGCACCCACAACACGTGAGACAACGTTTGTAAGAGACGGAAGCGTTGCAAGGCTGAGATTTTCAAGGAGACAATATGATCCTTCCAAGTAAGACGGGAGTCAGAAAGAAGGCCACAATAGGAAGTGGAGGTTTTGTATGGAAGAGGAGAGCCATAGAGAAAAAGAGGTACAGGTAGTTGAGAAATAAGATGAGAATGAGTAAAAGTAATAGCATGAGACTTAACAGGAGAAACAAAAGCCATGAGAAGTAGCCCATTCTCAGGCAGCAGAAAACCGCACATTGCATAAGATCACCAAGGGCAGAGATATCACAATCTGAAGCATAAATTGCAAAATCATCAATATATAAAGAAGAGCGAACACCAACTGGGAGACAAGAAAAGAGCTCATTGCCAATAAAAAAAAAGAGTAATGCTAAGAACACTGCCTTGGGGAACACCTTCATATTGTGGGAATGGATCTGAATAAGTATGCTGAACACAAACTCTAAAAAATGAGCAGATAGAAAATTCTTTAAGAAATCACCAAGGTTACCATCAATACCACAAGAACGAACTGTGCGTATAATATGGTAGCGCCAGGCTGTGTCATAAGCCTTCTCAAGGTCAAAGAACACTGCAACAACAGATTGCCGAATGGCAAAGGCTGAACAGATAAAAGTCTCTAGATTTAGGAGGGAAGTTAAGGTGCCATGAGCTTTTTGAAAACCAAACTGTGAAGAGGACAAAAGCTGCTTGGATTCCAGGAGCCACATAAGACGATGATTTATCATACGCTCAAACAATTTGCAAAGACAGCTAGTAAGAGCAATGGGGCGATAATCTTGAGGGGCATGGCCTTGCTTTCCCAGTTTAAGAAATGGGAGAATGACAGCATTAAGAAAAAAGGGAGGAAAAACAACTTTGTCCAGATATGATTATAAATAGTTAATAATAAGGCCAGGGCCTGGGGGGAAAGGTGACAGAGCACATTATGGTGTATGCCATCAGGACCCACCTAAGTGTTCTTACAACGACGAAGGACAGAGGACAATCCATGGAGCGTGAATGGAGCGTTATATGACTGACTAGACGACAGCTTGAAGACAACAGGGTAACACTCAGTAGCAGCTTCAATGGCATGGAATTCAGGTGAGAGATGAAATCCGCTACTAACATTACTAAAATGAAGACCTAAGCCATTAGCAACTAGATGAACATCTGCAACTGACTCCCCATCCAAGTGGAGGTCAGGGGAAGGCATGGGAAGATGTTCACCAGCTATTTTGCATATACATTTCCAAACGGAAGCAATGGGTGTATTGGCAGTAATGATGGAAACGTATAATCTCCAGCTACGGCGTTTAGCCCATTTAACAATCTTACAAAGAAGAGTGTGGACCTTTTTAAACAGTAGAAATGCACTCTGTTCATCCGAGGTGTTGCGTTTGCGTAGGTAACTCTTCCAACGTGCACGTTTAACATGGAGTGCCACAGTACAATCCGAATCCCACCAAGGCACACGCTTCAAAGCAAAAGGACAAGACGACCTAGGAATCACAGTCAAAGCTGCACTCAGAACTCACACAGTAAAATAGGCGAGCATATCTAAAACAGTAGAGAAGGAAGAAGGGGTTATAGAAGGAACAGTTAAAGAAGTAAATGACGGTCAGTCAGCTTTCGGAAAACTCCATCGAGGGGGTCTAATTACCGGACAATATGTAGTAAGAGTAAGTTTGATAGGAAAGTGATCATTATATACAACGTCCGAAAGAACAGACCAATGGAAATCTAAAGAGAAGGGGAGCACAAGGAGAGATCCAAACAGAAGAACGTACGAGTTTTAGCATCAAAATGCATCGAAGTTCCTGTATTTAACAAGGATATACCATTATTAAAAATAAAAGACTCAAGGTGGAGGCCATGCGAACTAGTAATTGCATCACCCCATAATGCAAGACGACTGTTAAAATCTCCCAGTAAATTTGGGGTGGGTAACTGGGATAATAAAAGAGATAAGGCAAAGAAATCAATAGGCTGGGAGGGATAGAAATAATAGAAACCACTGTAATCCAACATCTGAGAAAAACACAAATAAAATGACATGGAACAGTGGCGTTAATGGACAGACGTTCAAGAGGACCTGTATGGTGGACTAGGATAGCTTAAAAAGAAAGAGAAGCAGGAGAGGACAAGAAACAATAGCTGGGGATAGGTACCAAAGGGGAAGACAATCGGGGTTCTTGTAAACAGACTAAGGACGGACACTGAACTGAAAGACAGAGAAGGTCATTGTGATGGGCCGTAAAGCTGCGTATGCTCCATTGTAAAATAGACATACTAAAACCTTAAGACACCAAATAAACCTAACAGAAAAATAGAGTCTAGGAAAGATAAAAGGAAATTAATACTAAAGATAAAATATAATACACAGGAAGTAAAATATATTACTATCTATCGACCTATCTATTGCCGGACGCCTTAATCCCTTAGGGGGTGGCCACAAACAAATCGCCTCCATATTGCCCTGTCCCCCACCATTCCACTGCCCTGCTCCCAATTCACACCCCTCTCTCTCATATATCTCTCCACTCCATCCCTCCATCTCATCCTTGGCCTTCCCCTCCCTCTCTCACCCTCCACCTCACTTACATACACTCTCCTCGTTAGTCTCTTACTCTCCATCCTCTCCACATGGCCAAACCACCTCAGTGTGTTTCTCCTAACACTTCTTATCACATCCACATCCACACCACAATGCTCAACTTCCTCATTTGTCAGTCTATCTCTCCATGTAACTCCACATGCTCCTCTCAAATAACTAATTTCCACTGCTCTCACTCTTGACTTATGCCCCTCCAACAAGGTCCAAGCTTCACTTCCATACGTTAGAGTTGGTATCACAATACTGTCATGTAGTAACTTTTTCACTTCCATGCTCACTTCCCTGTTTCTTATCACTGCTTTCAAGGAACCAGCAACCTTTCTTCCCTGCTGTACCCTTTCAAGCACCTTACCCTCCAAACTTCCATCCTTAAGTAAAATATAGTACAGAATAGTAACATATATTACCGAGTCATTACGATAGTACGAAGAGCGGCAGAAGGTGGAAGTGGTGGACAAGCAGGATGGCCACCATAGCCAGGAGGCATGGGGAGAGATAGAGGGGAAGGAGTATTGGAAGAACTGCAAAAGGAGGGGGCAGAGAGGAGGAGGGGACAGAAGGTGAAGGAGGGAGAAATGAAGGAGGGAGAGGAGTAGGAGGGAGATCAAGTGGTACAGGATGAACTTCAACAGAGAGGGTACAGCACTGTCTACTGAATATGGCGTAGAAGTTAAAATGTAATCCATAATCTTGAGGATGGTTTCACTGTCGTCACCACCAGAGGGTTTTGTGTTACAATCAGCCGGTGGTGAGGCAGTCCAGGGACATGACTGAGGAGACTGCTGAGATGTGGACTTCGACGCGGTAGAGTGTATTGATCAAGAGGGGCAGGTATTCGTTGCGCGAACTTTACGAGCCGGAGAAGTAGGAGGATGGGCAAGAGAGATTTACAGTCCAACGCGATGGGTAGCCTGTGCTTACCACTAAAGGAGGATGGGGGTCAGACAGGACGTTGGGCCAGAGGCGCCAAACGGCCAGTATGAGAAACAGAACTGGAGGAGTGAGAGGAGAGATGAGGTTGGGAATGGGGAAATGGACAAGGAGAGGGAACAGGTAAGGAAGGGGATGGAGAGGAGGTAGGGATAAAGGAATCTACAACAGAGAAAGAAATAGAGACAGGATCAAGATGAGTCTGTAAGGGGAGGACTCAGGTAGAGGCGGGGTTAGGTAGAGAGGAGGGAGAGGTGGAAATAAGAGTACTAGGAGGAAGGGAAGAGGAGCCAACAGTCACAGGGGTAGGGACAGAGCGAGAGGTGGGAAGACGAGAGGTGGGAGGAGAGGAAGAAGAGGCAGCAGATACAGAGACAGGTGCAGAAGGGGAAGAAAAACCAGTTCTGGTACTTGAAGTTACTACGGGAGGAGAACGAGCTACATGTGCATAGGTAACGTTAGGATGGTGACCGAGGCCATGAACTCTGCAACGAGCCTCACGAAGGGAGAGGCCAGTTTTCCAGTAGACGTTGGACACTTCTACTTCGAAGAGGTAGACGGGATATTGTTGGTAGGTGGCAGAATGGCTACTCTGACAGTTAGGGCAGCATCAGATGGTGGAAATGCATTCTGAGGTGGTATGACTGGCCAGTGCACAGCTGGCACAGATTGCAGATGATTGGCAGTATTTGGCTGGATGGCCGAAGAGCCAACAAGATGTGCACTGGTGAGAAGATGGAATATACTCACATACTTGGAGAACAGTGCCTCCAATGATGACTGTGGCGGACAGATCGCTAAAGGCAAAAACTATTTTTACGATATTAGCAGGCTCTTGGCGTCGTCCACGAGGAGGAATTGTATAACAATGAACTGAACGTATTGGATGAAGCTGTTCTGAAAGGATTAGCTCAATGTCATTAGAGCAATCTGTGAAAGCCCTCTGGCCGAAGGACATCAAAGATGGTAAACGGACATTGCCAGTGGCAGAATTGAGCTGGATGCCTAAGGACACAAAGATGGGTTGTCCTGCATTGCTGACCAGCAATGTCACTTTCTCGGCTTGGGCAGCACTGTGAACGACAAGGAGACGGGTACCATTCGGACCGGCCGAGGAGGTGACAACCCTGCCTATTTGTCAAAGTAGAGAGAGGTGGAGTGAGAGGTCGTTGGTTGTATCATGGACACTGAAAAATTTTGACCATGTCTGTGAACCGAAAATTGAGGAGGTGAGGGACGAGGCAGGTACATAGGAAGAAGGATGAGGTCGGGAGAGGGAGACAGAGGACATAGAAGGATTAGAGACAGGAGGTGAAGGAGGAAGGTAAGGATGAAGTGTGACAATAGTAGAAGGACTGACTGAAGTAGACAGAGCAGAAGCTGGAGGAGTGGAAGACACAGTAGGTGGGGAGGATGGGGTGTTTAATGTAACCGAACATGTAGGGGAAGGGGAAGAAGTTGAGGCCACAGTCAAAGGGGAGTCCTGGGTCATCAACATAATCAGGTGAGAAAAAGTAACTGTATCCATATAATGTGAACTGGTGGACTTCACCACCCCACCCCCCACCCACCATGCAGCCCAACAAGGGGAGGCTGATGTTGGGTCCAACTCACCCAACAGCCCCAGGGATAGTGGGAGTGGTATATGCGGACACGGTTTGGTGTGGAGTGGCAGCTATGGGCCAATGTGGTGCCCACCAAACAAGGCCTGCTTGACCCTAGCCAAGGTTGACTTGAGCCAACACATGGAGAGCTGATTTGCCCGGCGGGTCCACACTGGGCTGCCTGTCTTATGCCAACCCACCTACTAAGGGAGCGTGTTGCCCACGGCAGGGAACTGCACCCTACCCCATGGTGGACTCAACTCCCAGATAGAGGAGGCAAGCAATATACGGGTCGCCACACACGGCAAACACGTGGGGAGGAAGCAGTCTCGCCCGAAATGACAAAGGGGCGGAGACTAGTATCATCACTAAAGGCCTCCACTATTTGATGATGATAGGGGAAAAGGAAGGAAGAAGCAATAGGAAAAAGAGCATTGCAAAATAAGTTGAGGCAGTGACAGGGACCCAAGGAGAGGGGAGAGGGCAGAGTAGAGACCCCACCATAGCTCTGCCACTCGTCAAGACCCAATCGACGTCTCTGACGCCCCCCCACAACAACAGCAAGCAAGGAAATGGGGGGGATGCCTGGTTAAAGCCTGATTTTTCTTCTTCAGGCTTTGTCACATTTATCTATCTATCTATTGCCAGACGCCTTAATTCCATACAGGGTGGCCACAAACAAATCGCCTCCATGTCGCCCTGTCCCCAGCCATTTCACTGCCCTGCTCCCAGTGCACACCTCCCTCTCTCATATACTTTTCCACTCTGTCCCTCCACCTCATCCTCGGCCTCCCCCTCCCTCTCTCCCCTTCCACCTCACTCACATACACTCTCCTTGTCAGTCTCTCACTCTCCATCCTCTCCACATGGCCACATTTACCACAACTATATAATTGTTTTCACACCCGAACGAACTGTCAGGTGCCAAGTGAATAAAAACTTTTTTTTTTTTTCTGCACAGTTTTCCAGTCATGATATTTGAAAATTTTTCACTCCTGAACTGATACTGGAGAGAACCTATTATAAAACCAATTACCCCATTCATCACACTTGAATTTCTTCACTCCTTAATGAATTAAACAGCGTTGGATGACATCAACTGAGTCATCTGTTTACCACATTAAGCACACTAGAAACTCTTCCCTGCACAATGATTTAATAGGTGTGTGGTGAGATTGCTTCTCTGACCAAACTGTTTACCACATTCATCACACTTGAAATTCTTCACATCTGAATGAATTGATAGATGTCTGGTGAGATCACTGTTATGTGCAAATCGTTTACCACATTCATCACACTTGAAATTCTTCACTCCTGAATGAATTAATAGGTGTTTGGTGAGACCACTATTCCGTCCAAATAGTTTACCACATTCATCACACTTGAAATTCTTCATTCCTGAATGAAATAATATGTGTTGGTTGAGATCAACCTTCTGTGCAAATCGTTTACCACATTCATCACACTTGAAATTCTTCACTCTTGAATGAATTAATAGGTGTCTGATGAGATTTTCCTTCAGTGTAAATCGTTTACCACATTCATCACACTTGAAATTCTTCACTCCTGAATGAAGTAATAGGTGTCTGGTGAGACTACCTTTCTGTGCAAATAGTTTACCACATTCATCACACTTGAAATTCTTCACTCCTGAATGAATTAATAGGTGCTGAATAAGACCACACTTCTGTGCAAATCGTTTACCACATTCATCACACTTAAAATTCTTCACTCCTGAATGAACAACTGCATGTCGTTTAAGACTGTTCTTAAAAGGAAATGTTTTATCGCACTCCAAACATCTGAACTGCTTAACTTCAGCTGAGGACACTGCATCCAGGACAGTCTCATTGTCACTGAGGAACATTTTGTCACTCATCTCACATTCTAACTTTACATCTGGTTCTTCCTTTACAACTTCCATCATTTTGTCATCCACCTCACACTCTAAATCTGGTTCTTCCTTTACAATTTCCATCATTTTGTCATCCACCTCACACTCTAACTTCACATCTGTTTCTTCCTTTACCACCTCCATTATTCTGTTATGCACTTCACACTGTAACTTTAGACCTGGTTCTTCCTTTACCACTTCCATTATTTTGTCATCCACCTCATACTCAAATTTACATCTGGTTCATCTTTTGCCACCTACACCATTTTGTCACCTACCTCAGACTCTATATATCTTTACATCTGGTTCTTCCTTTATCATCCTGTCATAAGATTCCCTCAAACTCTCTTAATTCCTGCCATAAACTAGTCTCCACTGAACAATACTGCTGATACAAAGGTCATTATTACTGAATAATAACTGCTTCTGCACTTGCAAGTACTATGTAACCATATTTTCAAATAAATAGTTCACTGCTGAGTTTTAAGCTATTAATGCAGTCTAAAATACCACTGGGTTCCTTATTTTACCAGTACTTATCCGGTGTTTATGCAGCAGTTGTACAGCAGCAAATGCAAAGGATATCACAACAGCTAAATGATCCTGGATCAACTCCTACCACTCATCCAGTGATTCACACTTCTTACAATGAAAGATATTATGAAGAGAGAGTATAAGCCACATATATCTGGAAGAGGCACCTCATGTAGGATGTACAGTACTGTACTGAGACAACACAACATGTGCCTATATAATGTCAACACTTTACCATGTATATTTTACTCAGGTGGCTCTCTGATGACCACATTGCTTAGCTGTGCTTTGCAGAGTCAATTTCAGCTGTGGACCTGCAACAAGAGCTGCCATTAGACAAGAATCTCTATGAATTTAAAAACACTGCCCAGTGAGCCCTCATTTTGCATGTATCTAGTCCTTTAAAAAAAAATAATAATTTGTATTTCAGCAGGTAAGCTTAGTAGAGAAATTTGAAGAAAGAGTGAGGTCATTAATGTAAAGGACTGGTTATATGAGTGGGAAAGTGAGGCCGGTATGGCAGAGTAAGTGGCAGCAGAAGTGTTAGGCATGGCAGGTAATTTAGAAACAAGGGTGGTCAAGGATGAGACCAAGCTATGATGATAGTGATGACTTCCAGGTAGTTAGGGGATGATGCAAAATTAAGAAACAATGACAGGAGTGTGTCTATCTATCGATCTAGAAAAGGGAAAATGTTCCCCCAAGCTAGACCTCACTAGATCATATAGCCCTGCTAAGTAAAAAGAGGGTGCTACCCCTCCCGGCATGGCAGCTACCGAGCGTGGTTCGAACTAACGACCCCTGGTCCCAAGTTTGACACTCTACCACTGAGCCACCCTACCCCCTATATCTATCTAGAGCCAAACCATAAACCCATAAGGGTGGCAGTTTGTCTCCGAGTTAGTGGTTTTACTAGTCCAGCAGATAAGGCAAACAATTGTTCACTTTTTCAGGAAAACACCAAATTTTGCACAGTTGTAGAAGGGACCCAGACAATCATTTTTTGAGATGGACCTCCAGAATCTTGGGCCCCTGGTGGTCACCATCTTGGATTTCAAAATGGCTGCCTTTCAACCCATATTTTCTTAAATTACTCCAATAATATGAGAGACAGAAACATAATTCCAATGGTTAACCCCAGGTTGTTAGGGTCTGCCACTTGAATGGAATGATTTTTCTGACCCGGCAAAGGTCGGCCATCTTGG
This sequence comes from Coenobita brevimanus, assembly GCF_032717465.1. Lineage (NCBI taxonomy): Eukaryota > Metazoa > Arthropoda > Malacostraca > Decapoda > Coenobitidae > Coenobita > Coenobita brevimanus. The sequence continues at coordinate 45,695,425 of NC_137021.1, forward strand.
ATTTCAAGATGGTCACCTTAGAACCCCATTTTCTTCAGTAACTCCAATACTATGATAGATAGAAACAATTCCAATGACTAACCCTATGTTTACAGGGTCTGGCAATCCAATGGAATCACTGTCCGATGTGGAAGGTCGGCCATCTTGAAATTCAAGGTGGCTACCTGCTGAAGCCCATTTCCGTTATAACTCTGATGCAATGGCAAACATCTAATGCATGTCTTTTCGATGAAATTCAGATAATAAAATAATGTCCATCGCAGTCACATAATGACGTACATGCCAAGTTAGCATTGTAGTACTTGCAGTTCCTTTTGCAGCAGTTTTACAGTGGCAACTGATTAATTCTGAGCAGGTGTTCTGGACAACAGGCAACTTTGTCCATACAGGGTCCCAAGTACTGTTGAGTTTCTGCCAACCCCAGACAGATGGTATCACAACCCGTGAAGGCAAGAAAAAAGGCCAATGCCTCTGCTTTCCTGCACCCAAGAGCTGATAAAGCCAGTACGCTGCAACCGCTACATCTTTCTGCCCCCAATCCACCCAGCGATCCCACTCAACTCTCCTGCCCAAAGACCCCAACACCCACAGATCCAACCACAGTACTTTAGCACCATAAATCACTGTACACATACATGAACATACCAACTGACATAACTCTTGTGTGTCTTGTAAGGTGGACTTGAGAATGAACTTGTAGTCTCTGAACTGAAAGAAAATGGTATAAATGTACTTCATACTCAATTTTGCAGAAATGGCCTCGCATATACCGGTATGTGGAAAAGGACAAAGCAAGTTGGGCTTTTATATTTCAGTTTTGGGCCAAGCAAGTTGGGCCTTTATATTTCAGTTTTCAATTTTCACTTTTTACATTCATTATGTTTATACCTACTAAGAGCTGGCTCTCAAATCATTTTCCAGTCAGATTATTCAGAACATTAAGCCTGATTAGAATTATAATGAAGTTAACTAAGATAGCTGAAAATGTGATACAGCTTCATGGCAGTACCTTCTTTTCAATATGGAAGGCAGCAGCTGACATAAGTCAACATACTAAAAATGTGTATTTAGGGTATTTGAAAATCCAGTAAGAACAGACCTGAAACAGTCCTGGCAATGGTTGTGCTACATGACAGATCCCTAACCCTAGAAAATACAAGTGGTGTGTTTGAGTATAAACTTCACAGAACTGGGCCACCATCTTGGACTTCAAGACGGCCGACACCAGATGAACACGAAAATGATTCCAATGAAAAGGTAGGGTTTGCCTTTGAAATATTCCGTCTATCTTTTATAGCCTTGCATTATAACAAAAGACCAATTTCAGCCGGCAGCCATACTGGACTTAAGATGGACGACCTCTGCCAGGTCCAACAATGATCCCACTGGATTGCCAGACCCTTAAAACATAGGGGTAGCCATTGGAATTTTGCTTCTATTTATCATATTTTTGGAGTTATTGGAGAAAATACAGGTTGCTAGGTAACCATTTTGAAATCCAGGACGGCAGCCACCAGGAGGCCAAATTTGGGGGACCATCTCGAAAAATGATCGTATGGGTCCACTCTACACCTGTGCAAAATTTGGTGCTTTCCTGACAAAGTGAACGATTGACCTGATAATTTGGCCTTAGCCGCTGGACTATACAGGGAGGGGCAATAACCGTCCACCAACCCACTTGTTGACAGGTAGGGAACGGGTGGGTTGGTTATACAAGGTCTGTTCAGGAAGTACCCGACTGTAGGCTCTAAAAAATAAACAGCTGACCCGTTCAGCTAGGACACTATCTCCCTCAAGTAGGCCCCTTCTAACTTGACACATATAGTCCAGCATTCTTTCCACTGCCTGAAATATTTTTAAGAGTGGGTTTTCAGTATCTTCTGCAGGTGTATATAACAGACATGTATATGTACAAAGGAAAAAGGGAAATAGATGTGTGTGGTAATCACAGGGGCATTTGTTTTCTGAGTGTAACAGGAAAAATATATGGTAGGATACTTATTGACAGAGATAGGGAAATTTTTTTTCACCTTATGATCCACTTTCGTGAATGTGGCACCTGTGCACTCCTGCCGCGTGATTGGTTGGTTTAAGTTTCATACATGAAGCATCATATTTACAAAACACAGTTGTACCTAATATTCCAATTCTCATAAATGGTGTTTTGCACTGTCACTGTACTATACAAACAGACATGAAACGAGTGTGTATCTGTGTTTCACCCAAACGGACAATGAATTTGAGGAAGTTGAATTTGAATTGAAATATTTATTGTTGTAAAAGGCACAGAGTTGTTGCATCTCTAATAAATAAATATATATACTTATGGATATATATACTTACCGATAATATGGGCGAAGGTATCGAAGCAATGGAGTAAGTGTGATCCATAATAAAGTCTGACATCTTGCTAGACGAAACAAATTGTTTTTGTCACTGTACTATACAGACAGACATGAAACGAGTATGTATCAGTGCTTCACCCAAACGGACAATGAATTTGAGGAAGTTGAATTTGAAATGAAACATTTAGTGTTGTAAAGGGTACAGAGTTGTTGCATCTCTAATAAATAAATAAATATATATACTTACGGATAATATGGGCGAAGGTATCGAAGCAATGGAGTAGGTGTGATCCATAATAAAGTCATTTTTTTTAATATAGGGAGCTGCAACAACTCTGTACCATTTACAACAATAAAAATTTAAATTCAAATTCTATTCTACCTATCTATCTATTGCCATACGCCACAATCCCGTAAGGGGTGGCCATTTGACTCTGAGTTATTTGTTTTACAGGGAGGGGCACTAACCCTCCACCAACCCACTTGTTGACACGTAGGGAGCACGTATGGTTTGGTTACATGGTTACCACAACTTCCTCAAATTCACTGTCCGTTTGGGTGAAGCACACATACTCATTTCATATCTGTTTGTATAATACAATGACAATGCAAAACAGCATTTATGAGAATTGGAATATAAGGTACAAATGTTTTTTGTAAATATGATACTTCAGGTATGAAAATGAAGCCAACCAATGCAGCAGGAATGCGCAGGTGTCACATTCACGAGTGGATCATCAGCTGGAAAAAAATCGAGTATAGTTGGAGACGAACAGGGAGGTTCCAGGAAGGGAAGAGGCTGTGTAGATCAGATATTCATCCTTAGGTCTCTCATGGAAAAGTTCCTAGAGAAGAGAATGTTGCATGCCTTCATGGATTTGGAGAAAGCATATGACAGAGTGGACAGACAAGGAATATGGAAAATATTAAGAATATATGGAGTAGATGGGAAGCTGCTGAATGTCGTGAAGAGTATGTATGAGGATGCTATGGCTGCAGTGCGTGTGGATAGTGAACTGAGTGATTTTTTTTGTATGAATGTTGGAATGAAACTGGGATGTGTCATGTCTCCATGGTTATTCAATCTGTACATGGATGTGGTTATAAAAGAGTTACAAGGCAGGGCAGTGGATGTTGGAGTGGCCCTAATGAGAGAGAGAATCATTTGGAAACTTCCTGTATTGTTGTTTGCAGAAGTGATGACGAAGGGGAACTGCAAGGCTTGGTGAATGAGTCTGGGAGAGTGTGTAAGAAACGGAATCTAAAGGTGAATGTTGGGAAGAGTAAAGTTATGGTCTTCGAGAGAAATGAAGTCACTGAATGTACAGTGAGGCTGGGTGAAGAGGAAATGGAAAATGTGAGTGAATTTAGATACCTGGGTAGTGTGATGAGTAAGCATGGAAATTTAGAGGGTGAAGTGCTTGAAAGGGTGCAGCAAGGAAAAAAATTGCTGGTTCTCTGAAAGCAGTGATAAGAAACTAAGATATGTGCATGGAAGTGAAAAAGTTACTTCATGACAGTATTGTGATACCAACTGTTATGTATGGAAGTGAAGCTTGGACCTTATTGGAGGGATGCAAGTCAAGAGTGAGAGCAGTGGAAATGAGTTATCTGAGAGAAGCAAGTGGAGCTACAAGGAGAGAGAGACTGCCAAATGAGGAAGTGAAGGAACATTGTGGTGTGGATGTGGATGTGACAGAAAGCATTAGGAGAAATACACTGAGGTGGTTTGGCCATGTGGAGAGGAGGGAGAGTGATAGATTAATGAGGGGAGCGTATGTGCGTGAGGTGGAGGGGTAGGCCATGGATGAGATGGAGGGATGGAGTGGAGAGGTATATGAGAGAAGGGGGCATGAGCTGGGAGCAGGGGAGCAAAATGGCAGAGGACAGAGCAACATGGAGACAATTTGTTTGTGGCCACACCTTGCGGGATTGAGGTGTCTGGCAATAGATAGACAGATATCCAAAGCACGGTTAGTTTTAATCAGACCATAATCAGTATAAGAAATATGTTGGATTTATGGGAACGGGTTTTGAGTTTCAAGTCTGGAATGGACTTTGAAGGCTTGGACTCAGACCTACCTGACAGGCCCCAGGTGCAGACTGCCAGGGGAGATCAGGCCAGAGGACTGATGGAGACAACCTGAAAAGAATGGATAAGTGATACCTAACTTAGTGATTTATGGTGCTACCTCATACTTAACACGTTGACCGCTTATCGGGCCATCGATGTACCGAGCAGAAGTTTCCCCCTCAGCGTATTGGTACATCCTTGACCCGAATGTCCTTTTTCAAAAGCTTTTGAAAACGTGAGTATATAATCAATATTTATTTCCATTTGCATTTATTAAAGCTACAGATGTGCTGCAATGGTATTATTTAATACAAAAATACTTATACATAGGTAAGTTATTGATTAATAATCAGCTAAAAATTTATTTGTTTTTCGTTCATCATTTTTTATACAAAATCAGTTTTCACACAATACAGTTAGCTCAAATGCATTATAATCAATATCATAGAAAGGCAGGTATCAAATATAACACTTTTTTGAATGCATTTCTTGTATAAAAAGTAAAAAATCAACACTCCGTTTTAAAAAAATTTAGATATTATTTCATAAAATAAAACATAGTTCCAAGATGCACAAGAAGCCTGGTAACAATTTATAAACAAAGTAAATGAATTACATAATGTAACAGTAAGTAACTGTAAAGGAAAATACTGCTAAATTAAAAAAAAGTCTAAAAATTTAAATCTTATGATAAATGAAGGTTATATAAAACATACGAAAATAATTAACTATTACACTATATGACTCGTAATTTGCAAAACTGAATATCCAAATATCTAATTTTTGCCCTGTATTATATAAATGAAGCTGCATGCTTTTAATTGAAACATGAAATACAAAGGTGGGGTTGTCCATCACACCCAACACAGAAGGTTGATACTCTCCTTGGAGAGAGAGAGAGAGAGAGAGAGAGAGAGAGAGAGAGAGAGAGAGAGAGAGAGAGATGTGCAGCTTATTGAAATAATAAGACATATTTTATAGGTACTAACAGGTATATACATTAGAAAATACACATTTTTCTAAAGTAATGAAATGGTACATCAATGCACCAATTCGCAGAGCAACAAGATATCATCAGTAGGTCGCGTATTGGTACCCAGATGCACCGAGGCAACCTCGGTACATCGATGCACCAATACGCGAGGGGAGAAAAATATATTAGTGGTCGGCGATTCGGTATACATATGTACCACGACTTTTACTGCTCTAACCAATGCACCACCCTCTAAGAGTGAATCATACCTCCTCTCCCTCCGAAAGTCCAACGGACACTGGCAGGAGAGTGAAGTGAAGTTGACGCTGGGAGGGCGAGAGTGCAGGGTTGCCAAACGCTGCGAACGTGTTAACTCAAAACCCCTTGTATTTTTTAAAGTCTCCAAGTTAGAGTTAATACGAAAAGAAAACTCACGTTGAGTTTAATTCATATTACCTACTCAGCTTGTTTATGAATAGCACTTTACCCAAGTGTTTACTCTGGAGCAGAGCTTCTGAATTTAAAATGGGGGTTAACCTAGGCTGAGAGTTCCCCAGTCAAACACGTAACATTTTTTGGAACTTAGTTTGAGAAGGGAACTAGGACAAGGTGTATGGTCAAACTGCACCCCAACACATCTTCACATTCCCTACTTTTCCACTCATATCGCCAATCACAAACACTGTCTCATACCTCCCAAACTTTTCCATTCACGTTTCCACATTTGCCCAAAACTCTTCTTTCACAATCTTGCTTTGGTGCACACACACACACACACACACACACACACACACACACACACACACACACACACACACACACAATTGCCCACATTTGTAATCCTACTTTCAAACTTATCCATACAATCCTTGAACCAACTGAGCAATGCTCTCTTGTATTCTCCTTCCATCTGTTGCACACAACAATACATACTCCATCTTTTGTTCTCTTATTCTCACCTATTCCCACGCATATACCCCATCCATATTCCCACTCTCTCAACCCTCCATTTAGTCTCGGTTAAACCACATATGTCTACTTTTGCACCATCAAGCACCTGGACAATCTCTATCTCACCTCACCAAACACACCCCTTACATTAATAGTCGTAATCCGTACCATGTCCTTTGTTCGGTAGTTAGTCGTCACCTGTTGGTCAGACCTGGTCCGATGCTTCTTCTTTGTAGTTTTAGGTAGTTGTTTTCCAGGGAGGGGAACTAACCCTCTGCCAACACACTTGCTGGCATGTAAGACACATGTGTTGGCTGGTTATAAGGTTACCATCCAGCGTATCAGATGATTTCCTGGTTTACAAGAAATCATTTGGCTTGCCACTCAGTGCAGAGATACTCCCAAATAGATTACCACTACAGGTTTGTGACAGAGGCTTTGGGGGTATTTTAGGCTTTACAGTTGAGGACACCCTCCCTAACCCCACTGAACTGGACCTGGAGCAGTGGCATCTTCTCTGTGGGTCTACCCCCCAAAGGCTGTCAAAACAGAGGAGGAGGACAGCATGGGGGTTAAACCACCGTAAACCTCCCTGGCCCCTCACGGGGCCCAAGAACCTGGGAGTGGCTTCGGTCTCCCGGAAAAAGTACCCCATCTCTCAACACAACACACACAACAACACCATTTTTTCTACACCGAGAAACGACTCCCCGGTGGTCATTTCTCGAAGACTTCTTTTATCCAGGGACATTGAGAGCAATCCAGGACCTGCCAACAAATACATATGTCCAACATGCTCAAAACCTATCACTTCAAGCCAACAGATAAAGGGTTCAGTTCAGTGAAATTCCTGCAAGAACTGGACCCATTACACCTGCACAACACTTGCATCCAGAAAATAATAGTTACACAAACACCTGGACCTGCTCCTTATGCTCCTTCCCCCCACCCACTAACCCCCCCACCAACCCCACTCCTACTTCCTCCAAACCTCCTTGGCCTAACCCACCGAACCTTCCCACACCATCCAATCCCCCAACCCCTCCCATTTCAACCCAATCTAATTCACCCCAACCCTTACCTCCATCATAACCATTTTCTACCCCTTCCCCTCCACCCACACCCCCACCTCCCCCCCCATGCTGCAGCACCCAACACACACTGTACACACAACATAAACATTCTTCAAATAAATATAGATGGCATAAACACCAAAAAACAAGAACTCACACAATTTATCAAACAACAAAACGGGCTGTGGCACAAAAGAAGAAAGCATACAATGAATGGATGAGAAATAGGGACTTGGAAGAAGTTGAGAGGGGGAAGAGAGAGTTATATGTAGAAAGGAAGAGAGAGGTGAAAAGATTAGTAAGAGAGAGTAAGAAGAGAGTGGATGAGGAATTTGGAAGGAATTTGAGTGTAAAGTGGAGGGACTTTAAGAAAATGTTCTGGAAAGAGGTGAAAAGAGTAAGACAGGGTGGAAGTGAAGTTAGCAGGGGAGTGAAAGATAAAAATGGTAGATTACTAGTGGAGAAGGGAGAAAAAGTAAGCAGATGGAGAGAACACTTTAAGGAATTGTTGAACGTGGAGGATGGAAGTAATGCAAGTATAAGTATAAGTGGCTGGGGAATGGCTGGGAGAAGGAGGGAGGTGAGAAGACAGGAAGAAATCAGTAGGATAGAAGTTGTGGAAGCAATGAAGAAAGTTAAATCAGGGAAAGCCCCAGGAATTGATGGAGTGTGTGGTGAAATGTTGAAGCATGGGGGAGAGATAGTAGTAGAATGGATGTGGAAGATGTGCAGATTGGCCTGGGAGGAAGGTAGAGTCCCGGAGGATTGGAAGTCAGGTATAATTATTCTCTTGTACAAAGGAAAAGGGGAAAAAGAAGTGTGTGGTAATCATAGGGGCATTTGTCTTCTTAGTATAATAGGAAAAGTGTATGGTAGGATACTTATTGACAGAGTTATAGAAAGAACAGAGAAATTAGTTGGAGAAGAACAGGGAGGATTTAGGAAGGGAAGAGGTTGTGTAGATCAGATATTCATTCTTAGATCTTTAGTGGAAAAGTTTCTAGAGAAGGGAAAGAAGTTGTATGCGGCTTTCATGGATTTGGAGAAAGCATATGACAGGGTGGATAGACTAGGATTGTGGAAAGTGTTAAGAATATATGGAATAGATGGGAAGTTGTTGAATGCTGTGAAGAGTATGTACGATGGTGCGAAGGCTGCAGTGCGTGTGGATGGTGAACTAAGTGAATTTTTCTCTTTGAAAGTTGGGTTGAAACAGGGATGTGTCATGTCTCCATGGTTGTTCAATCTGTACATGGATGGGGTAATAAAAGAGGTACAAGGTAGGGTAGTGGATGTTGGAGTGGCCCTGGTGAGAGAGGATAGTGTTTGGAAACTCCCTGTACTGTTGTTTGCAGATGATACCGTGTTGTTGAGTGAAGATGAAGGAGAGCTGCAAGGCTTGGTGGATGAGTTTGAGAGAGTGTGTAGGAAACGGAATCTAAAGGTGAATGTAGGGAAGAGTAAAGTGATGGTCTCTGACAGAGGTGAAGTCAGTGAATGTACAGCGAGGTTGGATGGTGAGGAATTGGAAAATGTGAGTACGTTTAAGTACTTGGGTAGTGTGATGAGTAAAGATGGAGGTTTGGAGGGTGAAGTGCTTGAAAGGGTACAGCAGGGAAGAAAGGTTGCTGGTTCTTTGAAAGCAGTGATAAGAAACAGGGAAGTGAGCATGGAAGTGAAAAAGTTACTACATGACAGTATTGTGATACCAACTCTAACGTACGGAAGTGAAGCTTGGACGTTGTTGGAAGGACACAAGTCAAGAGTGAGAGCCATGGAAAAGTTATTTAAGAGGAGCCTGGGGAGTCACAAAGAGAGACAGGCTGACGAATGAGGATATAAAGGAGCGTTGTGGTGTTGATGTGGATGTGATAGGAAGCGTTATGAGGAACACACTGAGGTGGTTTGGCCATGTGGAGAGGATGGAGGGTGAAAGACTGACGAAGAGAGTGTATGTGAGTGAGGTGGAGGGGGAAAGAGGGAGGGGGAGGCCGAGGATGAGATGGAGAGATGGGGTGGAGAGGTATATGAGAGAGGGGGGTGTGAGTTGGGAGCAGGGGAGTGAAATGGCGGGGGACAGGGCGACTTGGAGGCGATTTGTTTGTGGCCACCCCAAACGGGATTGAGGCGTCTGGCAATAGATAGATAGATAGACAAAACATACACATTGCCATCTTACAAGAAACAAAACTACACAGAACACAAAAAACACCTACATTTCATAATTTCACCACCATTCGACAAGACAGGGCTGACGGTGGTAGCAGTGGACTCATCATCCTGGTACACAAATCCATCAACTTTTCAGACACTAGTGCACACACAAAGTCACTTCTCCCCCTACATAACACCACAACAGAAATACAATCAATTAAAATATGCACTGGTAACAAATCACACACAACAATCACCAATACATACATTTCCCCCCAATTGTCCCCCACAGTACCATACAATTACTCTCCACAAATACACCACATCACTAACATACCCAACATCATCCTGGGTGGTGATTTCAACGCCAAGGCGTCAGCCTGGCATGTCAACAACCCTGACACTGTCAAAGGGCTGGTACTACAATCCCAAACAGATAATCTTTTCATACTCAATAATCTCCATCAACATATCCACATCCCACACCAAGCCCTCTTCCTCCCATCATCTCCAGATAATTTGCTTCCCAAACTTCACCCCCACAACATCCTGGAGAGTGGTCAAAACCCCTGGCTCTGACCACCTCCCGATCATCATCACTACCAAAACCAGAATCACCCCAGCTGGGCACAGACATACATGCACTAATTATAAGACAGCCAACTGGGAGGCCTTCACAAGTGAAACAGAACAACACTTTGAAACATTAAACAGCAGACCTGTCGAATTATAACGACAGTTCAGTGAAGGGTTGCTTTAAGTCAAATTCCTCCTATTTGCTTATTTCAAAGGTAAACTTGTACATATTTAGGGTTATTAGGCTTGAAGTTTTCAAATGCTACTCCTAATAAAAGGAAATAATTTCCTTTTCTGTGGAGATATAAATTAATATGAACCATAACTTGTAAAAATATAACTCCTATGATCGAGCTGCTGAAGCTTTGAATACTCAATTCAACACTTTAATATAGCCATGTAGAATTCAGAACTAAGAAATATAACTGTTTTGAATAAGAGTTTGACACAACAACCGTTTCATACTGAAGAGTCAAACTCGACGAGAAGTAAGAAATGCACGGCATAGAGTCAGTACCGAACTAGACGGGGTTAAAGGCACACATCACCACACCCTAGTGATTTAACCACCATATATAAATTAATGGAATCTCCCAGTTAAGTATAACTTCATTCGTTTCTTCTTGGTTGGCCAATTGAGGGTTAAGTTTGGGTTAAGAGAGAGAAATCTAGGTGGTCAGTACAATATAAACACTATTCATAATGCTGTATCATTAAGCTGCATAATATCCAACAGACAAAGATAAATACCTTAAACTTTATATTAATCCGCCCCATCCCCCCGATGTACGATGCACATCGGGAGTTTTTTTCACACTCAGTCCCCCTGACGTACAGTGTACGTCTTGCAATTGCAAGGCCCACCAATTGCACATTTTTCATATTTCGTACGTAGACGCATGACACCTTCCTCTAGCTGCTACCAGATGGGGACATTCCCCGACCCTGCATGACCCACGCTCACCTGTGACTCGTCGACTCACCTTGTAGCAGTGACCCAGGACAGACACAGTGCGACGAGGTCTCTCTGACGAGGAAATTCAAGCCATCTTGGACGCCTACCCAGCTGATGCATTCACTGGGGACAGTGATTCACCACTCAACGATAATGTCCTCAATAGATTACGTTTTACCTGAGGAGGAGACCAGCAGTAGTGATGAGGAGATACCGTCACCTAGGAAGCGGCGATGTGTGACTTATCGTAAGGCAAAGGAAGACCAGGCAAGACCACGTGGACGTGCACGCACCTCTCTCCATCCTGTGCAAGAAGGGACGGACGAGGACGAGGACAGAGCAGGCGAACATGGTGTTCTCACGTAGCTGGGGTCAGAGCGGATCTCACCACGTGGAACAGAAGGAGTGAGGAGGTGTGTGAGGTATAGGCCTATTGTTTTGTCTGGGGAAGACAGCAGTGTATGGGCGGGAGTGAGTAGTGGTAGGGAAAGTGAAAGTGGTGTGGGTAGGAAGGGAGGAGCTCCCACATGGTGCACCTGGGCGGTGGGGAGGTGAGGTAGAGCCGGTCTCAAGCACATACAGTATTTCACCCCACATTATTCCCATGCTCCCTCCCCACATCCCCATGATGTGGGGAAAGGGACGAAAGGGAAGGGGAATGGGAAAGGAAAAGGGAAAGGTAAAAGGAGCATGAGTGGGGAAGGGTGCCGCTCTCCACCTCCCCAACCACCCTCTCCTCCACACCCCGACAAGAGGGTGACGAGGCTGGAGATGGTCATGTGTTGTGGTTCTGGGAGGATGGCAGTGATTTTGAACCCACGATTCACCCCTTCACAGAGGAGTGGCGGTCTGGCTGCACTGCTCCACACATCCATCAAGGCTCCACCAGGGTGGATTTCTTCCACCTTTACTTCTCTGTGCCGTTTGTGGAGCGTATAGTGAAGCAGACAAATACCTTCGCCAGGAGGATGCACAGTGAAAGTAAGCGTGAGGGGACGATGAGCAGGCACTCACAGCACTATGATTATCCAGTAACAGTAGGTGAGATGTTCCTATTTTTGGCCTTGGTTCTGTTGATGGGTATTGTATGGAAAGGACAAAAGGCTTACTGGTCTACTGACCAGATTACTTACACACCTTTCTTTGGCAAAGTTATGAGTTGGAATAGGTTTCAATACATTCTGAGCCACCTCCTCTTTTATGATGCAGATGACCCTGTAAATGCAAATAACATAGATAAAATGAGGAGAATTAGAATTGTTTTCGATCACCTACGGGAAACGCTACACTCGTCATTTTATCCTTACAGAGCCCTCATCATAGAAGAGAGTCTTGTGTTGTGGAGAGGCAATATTTCCTTCCACCAGTACATACCCAGCAAAAGACTGTTTTGGGTTCAAGATCTTTGTTATGTGTGACTGTAAAACTGGTTACGTGCAAGACATAGTCTTGTATACTGCTGCACAGACAGACATGACAGAAGATCGGAGTAAAGGACTCTCTGGGGTCATGGTGAAGACCATGATAGAGGAGTACCTTCATCGTGGTCATGTCTTGTACCTGGACAACTGGTAGACAAGCCCTCTTCTTACCTGGTACCTCCACCAACATGACACCGGAGTCTATGGCACTATGAAAAGAAACCGCCGTCATATGGTCAGAATCAGGAGGAAACTCGACAGGAATGAGGTGGTTTTCTTCAAGACAAACCACATCCTCGCCACTGTATGGAACCACAAGAGAGAAGTTTCCCTCCTGTCGACGGTACACCGCCCCCTGATGCACCGCAAAGACTCCATGGAGTACACTGGCCAGAGGAGGGCTCACGTCTGGAAACCGGAGTCAGTAGTGGAGTACAGTAATCCCGCATATTTCGCGGTAGTTACGTTCTTGTAACCCCCGCGAAAAGTCAATTCCGCGAATACTCTATTAACAATTGAAAACTTGCACTTGTGTCCACCATGCTGCCCATCACACAGTCCATGTCCATACTGATTGCGAGACAATTCGCCGTCAGACAATTCCCCGTCAAAACATGGACGATTCCCCTTCAGAACAATTCGCACCCTGGACGATTCCCCGCCATTCTATAAATATACTAATCAATACTTTCATCAATATACTTATTATTAATTAATCAATACTTTGATAACTATATTTCAGGGGGATCCAGCAGTCTATGTTCAGTAGCGTAGGTTCTGGATATTATTTATTAGTTGCACCTTTAGTCAATAATTAACTTGTTTCTTCCTCGCTGTAGTCGCCTTTGAATTATATTCTAGCGTCACCCATAGCTATCTTCATTAATGAAGGCGAATTGTTTTGTGTTTGTTGTGACTGCGAATTATCCCGAAACCTCCATACTCATCCCGAAATACCTTCTTACAAGATTGAAAGCACATACTCCATTATGAAGGAAAAACGTAACACCGTACTGTAATACACAATTATCTACACATTTATTAACAAAACAGTACAAAATAAAAAGATGCATTAACTGGTGATAGCAAACACTCGCACGGTCGTTTCTTAGCTTGTCCAGTAACACAATTTTCTCTGCTAAGGTCATAACTTAATCGTTTTGTCACTTTGGAGTTCTTACTAATTGTATTATTAGCCCTTGGTGAGGCTGGCTTACGTCCTGGGGCCATGTGGAAAGCAAGTGGGAGGTAAGAGGCTCATATCATAGTGTGGTTACAACCACAACAGCCACCTAAGGCAGTCAGGCGTGGACTGAAGATGAAGAATGCGGGACAGAGAGCAGTGTTGCCATATCCAAACAACGAAATTATGCTAGGGCAATGAAAAAATTATGCTAGATTGAGCATATTTGTTCCAAGTAAAAAATGAATTATGCTAACTTGAAGCTAAATGATAAAATTCTATACATATTCGTGCAACATATTAATTATGTATTGTTTACTATGAAAATATTAAAATGAACCTACATACAGTAAGAGGATAAATATCGGTATCTACCCATACTGCTTTTTCCCACGAAACTTACGTTCTTCTGATGGATTTTGATGTGATTCGTTCGATTTTGAGCATCGTTTCCGTCGGAAATAACGAGATTTTGAGTTATGACCCCCCCCCATCCCCCTGAAATAATGAAGGATCTTTGGGGAATCGGGGGTTATAGGGAGGGGGGAAAACACAGAAAATGGTCATTTCCGACTGAAATGAAGCTGAAAATCGAATGAATCATACCAAAATCCATCGGAAAAACCTAGGTTTCATGGGTAAAGTACAAAGCTCAAACTTATCCTAACCTAACCTAACCGAACCAAACTGAACCTAACCTAAAACCTAACCTAACCTAATCCAACCTAACCTAACCTAATCCAACCCAACCAAGCCCAAACTGAAAGTAACCAATTATTCAAACATCTTACCTTAGTCCTCTCTCTCTCTCTCTCTCTCTGATTTGTAGCTTTTATAAAATTATTCTAAAAATATTCCATTCCATTCAAAATTATGCTAGAATGATTCTAAAACTTCTAATATGTTAAAAAATATTCCAGACTCGAAAATTTGATCAAAATTATGCTAAAAGAATAAAATTATGCTAGATATGGTAACACTGGCAGAGGGGCCACGGGAAAGGGACAGAGGGTGGCGTGAGTTTACCGCGCTACAATTGGAAGCTGCAGGAATTTCATTTTTTTTTTTTTTTGTATATTCAAGGATATTTTTGTTGAACTTATTAATGCTAAGAAAATCCGCGAGAGGGCAAAACCGTAGACAAAAAATCCGCAAAAAATGCGGGATTACTGTACAACATGACGAAGGCAGGTGGACCAGTCTGATTCCATGATATCCAGTGTGGAGTGTGCCAGGACCAGGATGAAGTGGTACAAGAAACTCTTCTTCCACCTGCTCGACATCACGGTCCTCAACTGCCACTACCTCCATGCCTTGACTACAGGAACCTCCGAGACCTTCGAGGGGTTTGTGAGGGAGCTGTACCAAGAGATCATCGGGAAATACGCGGAGGAAAGGCCCCACCCCCCCACCCGCATCGCCACTGCCGCCCAGACACCCCCATGCCTCACAGGACGCCACTTCCTCAGCACCATCCCCCCTTCACAAAACCGCCCCAGACCACAGCGCCGCTGTCATGTGTGCAGCAGCTCCAAAATCAGAGCAAGCATAGGCAGACGAGACACAAGATACGAGTGTGTCGATAGCAATGTCGGCTTGTGCCTTGAGCCCTGTTTCAAGGAGTTCCACACGCTACAACATTACTGATAATGTTGTACAGGTATATACTCTAGGTAAGGCATTCAATATGTGCTACTGTGTACTTGCGAGAGTATCATGCTCACTATGATACTAAGTCATGTACATAAGTGAAAACAATTACAGAAGGTTGGAAAATGATAATAATCTTGGTGGAAAAGTATAATGAAACTTGGAAAACAGAATGCAATACTGTGTGTTTGTGAGAATATCACGCACAGTATAATACCAAGTCAGGTATATATGTGAAAACAGTTTTAGAAGTTGAAACTTGGTATAATCTCTGTGGAAAACTATACTTGAAGTTGAAAATAAAAATGTAATAACTGTGTGCTTGCGAGAACATCGTGGTCAATATAATAGTAAGGCATGACAATATGCGATAATATTATGATCAATATAATAGTAAGGCCTGTCAATATTTGATAAAGTGTTACAGAAAGTTAAACATGGTATAATGATTGTTGAAAAGTATAATGTAAGTTGGGAAATAGAATGAGAGTTGAAACAACAGTCTCAGGGAGTCAACTGTGCCAAAAATCAGTAAATTCTCAGGTGTTACAATAATGAACCTACGTTTATATCGCCTATATTTTTCTTTGAAAACCAATATATTCTTGTAGTACTGTACCTATAAATTTTGGCTAAATAAATGTATTACTTTGTACCATGGGTGGTTTGGAATAGTTACCCCACCACAGAAAACGCGGCAGCTGCACCGCGCCTCCATAGAGTACGAGCCCCAGGTGCGCAGAGGCTTACCTGTCCCGACCATTTAAATGCCTAGGAAACCACTTTCTTGGTGATTTTCCATTGTTTCTCACCAAAAGCAGAGGTTTGAGCCCCCCCCCAAAAAAAAAAAAAATTGAAAAGTTGTCGGGTTTTGGGGGTGGGGTGGGTTATAAAGTGGTCAGTATGGGGCGGGTTAATCTATAATATATAGTGATATATTCACATATTAACATTATATT
Source organism: Coenobita brevimanus (assembly GCF_032717465.1). Lineage (NCBI taxonomy): Eukaryota > Metazoa > Arthropoda > Malacostraca > Decapoda > Coenobitidae > Coenobita > Coenobita brevimanus. Next base: position 45,711,739 of record NC_137021.1, read on the forward strand.
GTGAATTTACATATATTATACAAAGCTTTATTTAAATTACAGAAATGGGATTAGTCTGTCATTCGCCAAATGCAGCAACCAGGAATAGTCCAATCCTATAATATCGATATCAGTAACATTATCAAAATCTAAATCTACTAAACAAGTAACTGTCTGTTCAGTTTTAATAATTATATTCTCACAAGGATATTAATGTTTGATATTATTCAGAAAATTCTTCAAGCCCTATATTAACTGTTTGTACCGAAGGTGAGGGATTCTCGGTGGGCTGGATTCTAATAGTGTACATTTCCGACAACACACATCACAAACATCAACACCGCTGTGCACACTTGCAATACAATTATTCAAAATGCTGACAAAAGACACATCCCTAGAAGCAATAGAATTAGACACAACCCCAACTTCACACCAGAAATTCAAGGCCTCATCAGTCAACGGGACTCTACTACAACACTCCCCAACACCCCATACACAAGATACCATACAACAAATACAAGAACTCAACACTCAGATAAACAATAAAATATCAGAGCAGCAAACACTAAACTGGAATAATTATCTCCAAACACTTGATCACAAAACAAACACCAGCAAACTCTACAAAACACTAAACAGCATCACACTCTCCAACAGCAACACCACACAATCACACGCTGCCATCACAACAACAGACACCATACCTTCAAACAAGCAACAAGCACACTCTCATCAATCACTTTTCACAAGTCAGTCATCTAAACCCCCATCACGATGACTGACGTGTCATCTGACACAAGAGACAGTTCCCCACAGACTCAGACTACGCACCTTTCACTTACAACCAGACGAAGCACATCATTAGCAACCTTAAGCACACGTCTGCCTGTGGACCAGACAACATAAGCAACATACACCTTAAACACCTTGAACCACAAGGCATACAAGCACTCACCAACATATCGAACTACAGCTACTCACACCACATAATACAGTGAGCCTTCGAAATACGAAAACCCGAAGTACAAATTTTCGATGGTACGAAAGCGATGAATATAGGACAAATTCCACAATACGAAAATATCTGTCTCAATTATACAAAAATTGATACGAAAGGAAATACAGAGATAGCCCAATTATCCAGACTATATGGTGTGAAGAGGTGCCTGAATAGTCTGAAATCGCGATTAATCTGACGGAAACAAAACACAAGTACTGTTAGATTGATTTATTTACCGGTAAATGTACAATGAAAGACACAACTATCTTCCCAGTTCCGTCTGAAGAAAATTTACACCAGGCGAAATACAATGAAAACCTTATTTCTACTAGTGCGTGTTTCAAACGGTTCAATTTTTCCACCCTATTTCCATCAGACTTGGGGAAGATACTTGTATCTCTCATTGTACATTTGAAGCAGCAGAAAGACCTTACCAATTCAATTCATAATCCCCCAGCTTGTTTCTGTAATTTTCTGACAACTTTCAGTTCGGCAAATTACTTTTTCTTGCTGAAAAATTTCATCCCTGTTATTATCGTCACTTTCCCCTACGATCATTTCCAGTGCAGTGGAAGAAACTCAGCGTGCTCAAAGGTGGATATCATTTCCTAGTTTCCCAACTGGAGGATAGATTAGGTTAAATTATTAGTCACAGATAAGCTCGGTTCGGCCTGGTTTAGTTAAACACTTAGGGAAGAACAGTCCCTTCCGCCATTATTTTAACAAAATAAACAAGAGTTGTCACACCAGAACAGCTAAAAATGACGGGGAAACAGATTTAACAAGAAACGTTTACTGTATTTACCAACCCAGAAATAATCTGAAAAATATAACAGACTATCAGGAAGAACTGATATGGTAAGTTGCTTTTACTGCTTAAAATAATGGCTATGTTTAGCCCCCTGACTGTGAGTTCAGAAATTTGCGTCCTCTCGTGGTTGGCCTTGGGATCATTTTTTCAAAGTTCTAAAATAAATTTCTTTTTCTTACATATGTGAAAAGTCTCGTCTGGCACACCTGGCTTTTCTTATTATTTTAATTTTCTCCCCTAAACCCATCTTGTGATTTGCTATGATTCGTGAAGAATTAATAAAATAAGGATGCCTGGTACATTAACATGTAAACATCAACGAAAACATCTGGGATGAAGTGAACTGTGAACGCCTGAGTGCTTGGGATGGTAGAGTAGGGTTGTGTAAACACACCAGCGACCCTTGTTCCCTTCCCATAATTGCTCGCAGTTTTTTATGGCTCACCCTAACTCAATGTCACTGACACCGGTACAGTAAGGTGTTGTTCAAAGCCAGCATCTATGAAAGCAATAATGGAATACATTATTGTTTGTATCTGTCCTCCTTCTTTCACACACACACATAAGAACGAACAAAAGAATGAGCAGTAATTGTACACTAACTTTAAGGAGCAGAAATAACTGTGCTCCGTCGGTCCGAAATATGTTGGGAAGAGCAATACCAAATGAAGAATGTGAAACTGAATTCTAACCTACGAGAACATGTGGGAGGAAAGAGTAATTTTTTGTTCTGATTAGCAAACACTTTTGTTCCACAGTCTCTTAAAATTGTAAAATCCATAATCTTTCGTGTCAGCATACAGCCTAAAGACCTTACCAATTCAGTTCATATTCCTCTAGTTTGCCATCTGTATTTTCCTGACTATTTTGAGGGTGGTAAATTATGTTCTCTTGCTGAAAGAAGCTTACTCAAAATTAGGGCACATGTAACATAAGCATGTAAACATCAGCGAATACTGTACTTCTGAAGTGAAGAGAACGCCTGACTGCTTGGGATGGCAGAGTAGGGTTGTGTAAACACACCAGTGACCTTTGTTCCCTTCCCATAATTGTTCACAGTTTTTTATAGGATGCTCTAACTCAATGTCACTGACACCGAAACAGTAAAGTGTCATTCAAGGCTGGCAGCTATGAAGGGGTTAATGGAAGACTGTATCAAAAATTCAAAATGTGCACCGTGCTCGCTTGCCAAGAGAAAACGAATTAACCCCTCTCTGCTAAACAAATTTTCGCGCACTTCTCAGTTGAGTCCACGTCCCTCCTCTCCTCACGGCTTCGCTGTACGTGAGGATATTTTTGCAGCTCTTCACCTTTTCGTATTGTTTCACCATGCCTCCCAAGTGCCCTGCATCATATCCAGCATTGGGGGAGCACGCTGCAAAGAAGCAGCAGCACCGTGCTCTAACTCTGGAAAGGAAATTGGAAATTATAAGACCCCATGAGGAGGGGAAGGGAATCTCGGAGATTGGGCATGCTTTAGGCCTTGCAGCTTCCACCGCTGGGACTGTGACGAAGAAAAAAGAGATGTACAAGAAAGAATATGGCCACCTCTTTCTCTACAATTGTATACAGGTATTGCTTACTTCAAAATAGTGGGGGGTTAAGTTTAGGGGGGGGGGTCCAAAGGGGTCCTGGGATGCATCCCCCATTTATATGTATACAGTGGAAGCTCGATTATCCAGGCTCGGATTATCCAGCTTTCGGTATATCCGGGCCGTGACCGAATGGTTCAGTGGTACAGTAATTCATAGAATTATCCATACGACAGCTCCGGTTTAAACAGGAAGCATCCAGTTGCTAGGGAGAGAGGCATGGGTAAACCAGAGAGAGTCTGCTCACCCTGCCCCCACCCACACCTCCTGCTCACAATTCGATCACAAGGGTGGTAGGGTGGAGTTTGGTGAGGCAACTGATACTCCTGACCTAGCCTAATCTCGCTAAACTACTTAATAATTTAACCTAATTTAACCTAACCTGACCTAACCTGGGCTCCAGTTGGGAAATTGGGAAACTAAATCCACTTTTGTGTACGATGAGTTTCTTCCATTATGCCCGAAGCAATCGTAGGTACGGCTTAAAGAACGTGATAAAAGAGAAAATCTTTCAGCAAGAGAAGGTAATTTATACCCTCAAAATAGAAAAACACAGAAAACAAACTGGAGGAATATGAAGTGAATTGGTGAAGTCTTTAGGCTGTACGCTTAGACGAAATGTAATGGGTTTCCTAGTTTTAGGGGACGAAATGAAACAAGAATGTCTGCTAATCAGAAAAAAAAAAAAAAATACTCATCTCATGTGTTCTCGTAAGTTAGCATTCAGTTCTGCATTCATCATTAGATATCGCGCTTCCCAACACATTTCGGACTGACAGAGCATAGTTATTTCTTCCTCTTACATTTACTGTTTATTCTTATGTTCGTTCTTAAGTGTACTGTATGTGTGAAAGAGAGTATTAATACAAACAATAATGCATTCCATTAACCCCATCATAGCTGTCAGCCTCAAACAATGCTTTACTGTACCGGTGTCAGGGATGTTGGGTTAGGGAGTGCTATAAAAAACTGCGAACAATTATGGGAAGGGAACGAAGGTCACTGGTATGTTTTCACGACCCTCCTCTACCATCTCAAACAGTCAGGCAGCCTGCCACTTCGTCTCAGGTGTTTTCGCTGATTGGTTTAAATGCTAATGTAACATGCACCCTAATTATGAGTATCTTCCATTATGCCAGAAACAATCGTAGGTAAGGCTTAAGGAACGTTATGATAATAAGAGAGGAAATCTTTCAGCCAAACGTAATTTACCACCCACAAAATAGGCAGAAAAATACAGAAAACAAACTAGAGCAATATGAATTGAATTGGTAAGGTTATTAGGCTGTATCATCATCATCATCATTGCCAGACGCCATGTATCCCAGATGGGGTGGCCAAGGGCTTAGAGTTAATTGTTTTACAGGGAGGGGCACTAATCCTCCACCAACCCCACTTGACACATTAGGCTGTATGCTTGGAGGAAAATTTATGAGTTTCACAATTATAGGGGACAAAATGGAACAATTATGTTTACTAATAAGAAAAAATACTTTCATCTCACGTGTTCTCATAAGGTGGCATTCAGTTCCACATTCTTTGTTCGATGTCGCTTCCCAACACATTTCAGACCGACAGAGCATACAGTTATTTCTGCTCCTTACAGTTAAGTGTACATTTATTCCACATTCTTTTGTTTGTTCATGTATTTTTGAAAGAGAGAGTATTGATACAAACAATAATGCATTCCATTAACCCCTTCATGGCTGCCAGCCTTGAACAATGCTTTACTGTACCGGTGTCAGTAACGCTGAGTTAGGGATAGCCATAGAAACTGCGAACAATTATGGGAAGGGAACGAAGGTCACTGGTATGTTTACATGACTCTACTCTACCATCCCAAACAGCTAGGTGGTCCTTTCATCCCAGATGTTTTCGCCGATATGTTTAAATGCTAAAGTAACATGCACCCTAACTTTATGTTTAAATACTAATGTAACACGCCCCCTAATTTTATTAATTCTTTCACGAATCATAGCAAATCACAAGATGGGTTTAGGGAGGAGGGGAAAAAGCCAGGTGTACCAGACGAGTCTTTTCATATCTGTAAGAAAAAGAAACTGACTTTATAACTCTGAAAAAATGGTTTCAAGGTCTGCCACGGGAGCACACAAATTTCTGAACTCACGAACACTGAGGATTTGAGGGGGGTAAACATACGCTTTGCTGTAAGCAGTAAAAGCACCTTACCAAATCAGTTCATCCTGATAGTCTGTTATATTTTTCTGATTATTTCTGGGTTGGTAAATAAACATTTCTTGTTAAATCTGTTTCCCCGCTGTTTTTAGTTGTTCTGGTGTGACGACTCTTTGATTCGTTAACGTAATGGTAGAAGACACTGTTCTAATCTAAGTGTTTAAACCTGGCCTAACCTAGCTTAACTGCACCTAATAATGTAACCTAACCTAATCTTCAGTTGGGAAGTTGGGAAACGAAGTCCACATTTGAGTACGATGAGTTTCGTCCATTGTGCTGGAAACAATCGTAGGTACAGCTTTAGAACGTGACGATACTAACAGGGAGGAAATCTTTCAGTAAGAAAACGTGATTTACCAAACTGAATATAGTCTGAAAAATACTGAAACAAGCTGGAGGAATATACATTGAACTGGAAAGGTCTTTCTGGTACTTAAAGTGTACATTTACTGGTAAATAAATCAGTCTAACAGTACAGTACTTGTGTTTTGTTTCCACCGGATTAATCGTGCTTTCGGACTAATCGAGCACCCCTTAACACCATATAGCCCGGATAATCGGGCTATCTCTGTATTTCAATGGGGAATATCGTTCCGATATACGAAATTTTGAATTACGAAAGTTTCTTTTGGTCACTATCCCTTTCGTATATCGAAGACTCGCTATATCCAACACCTGGAAGCATGGCATTATCATCACTATCCCCAAACCCAACAAAGACCCCACGTTACCTTCCTCACATCGCCACGTCATACTCCTCTGCACTCAATAGAAGTCACCGAACGACTGGTATTAAAACTATAGTCGCGGCGCACGACTCTGAAGTTGTCATTCTCATACACTGGCAACCTACCATTCAAATGTGCATCTGACTTTGTATCATATTATACATGAATCAAATTATTAAGCACGAATGTTATTTACAAATATTATTATACACGAACATATTATACACGAATCACATGCATCTCATACACGAAATCAGACGCATTGTTGACGGGTAGGTTGCCAGGGTATGATAATAACAACCTCAGAGTCGTGCACAACTACTATAGTTACACCTCACACCCCCCCAGCCCCATCACAACACGGTTTTAGGCCGCTACACTCCATAAACACTCTTCTTACAGACCTTACACAGAGAGTTTTTGATGGCATGAATTCACCCAGCCCACCAAACAGAACACTCCAAGTCACACTAGACATCAGCAAAGCTTTTGATGCCATCCCCCACAACAACCTCACAAACAAAATATTCAACACAAACATGCACACTAACACAAAAAGATGGCTGACAAGCTATTTAGCAGGCAGATGTGCACACGTAACATTTGCTGGTCAATCTTCGAACATCAGAAACTTCACAAATGGCATCCTCCAAGGATCTGTTTTGTCTCCTAGTCTCTTTAACCTATACATGCACGACATACCCATGCCCCACACATCACAAATACACACAGTTTCCTACACGCACAACATAACACTTGCATGTATACACCAAAATGTAAACACAGCCGCACACATCCTCCAACCTTATCTCAACACACTACACAAATGGTTCACCACAAACAGGCTCAAAATAGCCCCAGCCAATTCCACAGTGACCCTTCTCACAAACTGGACAGCAGACCATTGTCACACTCCACACTTCACCATAAACAACACTCTCCAACCACACACACACACACACACACAAAATCCTTGGTGTAACATACATCAATGTCATTTAAACAACACATCACAAATATTAAAGATAAGTTAACACCAAGACTTAACGCACTGAGGTCACTTGCCCATATAACATTTGGACACAACAAAGAAACCACCACCACAGTAAACAAACACCATATACGTTCAGTGATGAATTATGCAAGCCCTGCTTAGGCTTCTAACCTCACTAAAACACACTACAACAACAAGGCACTAAAAATAATCACGGGCTGCACAGCTATTATACCCATAGACCACCTACACCAAGAAATCAAAGTCCCCAAAGTCAAGGATCATCTAGACATGAGAGGCACCCATATTCTCACTGCAGCCTCCACAAAACCCACACCATCCACTACACTACATGGCAGCACATCCACACACACCAATGAACATCAAAGCAACAACCAGCACACGATATCATACACAAATACTGCCATCTCTTCCCCCTTGCCCGCCTCAGACCAGCTTCCAGAAGCACATCCATACTCAAATCACTCTCCACTCCATTCAGTCACTCAAAGACTACACACAGCTCCATGCACGGCCTCCAGATATCCACCCTTCTGAATCCTATCTCCCTTGTGAGGACAGGGTCCACCTGGCCAGGCTGAGATGCGGGCATCATCCACCCCTCTTGAGTTATCAGAAGAGGCTGGATGACTCCGTCGCTGATGCCTGTCCAGAATGTAACACAGCTTCCCATACTATGAAGCACATTATGGAAGACTGCATTGCACACAATCACCTATGCCAACAACACAACATACACTCCTTGAGAGCTCTGTGGGAGAGCCCAGTCTCAGCCGTGGCCTTCCTTAGGGACTCGGGACGGTTCAGCCAGACTGCTTAGGGAACAACTACTACTACTACTACCCCACTGAACCTATACCAACCTCACTATACAATAAATCATTATGCAACAGGTTTTCACTTGACACAACCCTACTGTTTTGCATGACCAAACTGTATTTGTGGCATTTAGTCAAATAACGACAAACGTGCCAAACATCTAAAATTAAGCTTTAGGTCGCAACACACTCGTCTGCCATTTTTCTATCCAGTGGAAACGTTTTCACAGCATGTTTGTCTTTACAACATGGTCGAAAGTCCTATACAACAAAGGGGATTCTGGTCCCAACATGCTGCAGGTTGGTACTCGTGGCCTGTGTCTCTCCCAAGGAAAGGTGTAGTGGAAGAAAGATAAACATGTCAGCAAGCACTCCCCCAGGCTGCCAATGAGCGGTGGGTCTCATGATGACGTCACACTCACAGCCAATCAGCAGCCGTGTTTTGTGGGCGTGTTGGCTCGTGGGTGTGGCCAGATCCTGCCCTTCCCAGTTATGTTTACACTGTAAGCCACACACACGTGCTTTTGGTTTATTACATTATTTTCACCTCAGATTTACAGTGATTTACATTGCAACATGAGTGACTAACATAGTGATAACAAGCAGGAAGTCCCTAAGCATACGCAGAAATGAAAACATGAAGTGAAAACGTAATCCATCTTTTTGGAAACATGCAGTTGGCAAGCAAAAACAAAATGCTGGGGATGCATACGTGAAAGGAAAAGCCAGCTAGGAAAACTGGTCCTTCTTGGAAGTGTGGCTCAGCTGCTTCAACAACTTGGGCAATGAATGAAGTAAATGATCTATTTACAGCTTTTTAGGCAATGAGTGATTATACCAGACAGACCAGTTACTTTGCCAGTCATGTGAAAAGTGTTGCTATCAAGCAGCCTCATGTCAAGGGCCATAAAACAGGCAAGTCATGTACGATTAGTTATTGTGTTGAGTACCGGTATGCTAATGTGACATGATGTTTGTCAATCATCATTCCTCAGTGTTCATGGTTTAGGTGAGCGTAGAGTTTGTTCTGTACTCGACAAGGTGACTGTAGCTGGATCAATGGAAACTGACAAGCGAGGCACTGGCCCTAATCTGAAACAAGTTAGTGATGAACGGAAGGAGCAGACCGACAATACACTAGACTACTGTTATCCTCACACCCCCCACAGCACTTAAATACATGCACCACTACCATACATAGGTTGGTGATTGTCCTTTTCATATTTTTGGTTATTTTCATATTAGTTTTTTTTCTTTTTTCCACAGGGGTAGAATGGTATGGGGTTAATAATTGAACAGCATTATAACCTGATTTATCACATATTTTGTATTTTATTCTCATGTGTCTTAAAGTATTTTACCAGCTCTGTTTTTTGAGATATTGTTTACTGAAATCAGGCTACTGTTAATGAGCTACAATGAAACAAATTTTTAACACAGTTTATCTCAAAACACTGATTTGACACGTTCGTCATTACCTAACTAAACACCTCATTTGCTTTTTTTTTTTTGCAAGCAAAAACATGTGATCTAGGCCATAGGACTTTCTGAAAATTGTAGATCCATTTCACAATTTTTGGATGGTTGGCTGTACTTCCATGGAATTGCACATATTACTGTGATGCCGTCAAAGACCGTTCTGTTCAAACTATTTATCAGCATTATACAAGCCAAACCTATTAAAAAAGGACACAGAAATTTGACAATTATCAAACGACTTTGTTTGTATCTTGAACTTTAATTTCTGAAAAGCAGCTTGACTTCCCTGAGTCTGGAAATCTTCACTTTAATTATTGCATGTACAGTACAGTACTACTTGTGAAGACTGCATAGTGGAACAGTATTTGTGAAGACTGCGTAGTGGAATGGTACAGTACAGTAGGTCCCCATTATAACAATGAGGTGCATTTGGGAAAACCCATCACTGAACCGAGGTATCAGTTACCTGGGACATTCAAACACAAAAAGTACAGTACTGTACAGACCACGGAAATGAAAGTGGCACGACGCAGCGATAAATTTATGACACGGAGATGATGCATCATCTCTCGCTGTATTTCAAATCACACTCCTCACTGGGTTCAACCGTTACCCGTGATATGTTTCTCGTGCATCTGGCAACCAGTATGCACCCTTTTTAACCGTTGACTTTGACGACAGCGTGTGTCAGCAAGTCATATGAGGAGGTTAGTGCAGTGGAAAGCGATCGATTTTCCATCCATTCATCCATCATCCAATCCTACATTGCCCCATGAGGAGTGTAGGAGCCCGAGGCTAGGCAGCTGGTCTCGACATTTAAGATGAGAGATCGATTTTCGTATATTATTATTTTTTTTCTCTCGCCTATCTTTACATACCTCCTCCAACAAAAATGTCTGTGAGACCGCAAATTGAAAGTGATAAAATCGCAGTGATAGTGGCCCTGTACAAAGACAGGAAGCCACTAAAGGAAATATCAAATAGTACAGGAGTTAAACTGAGAACTGTGCAGTGTTGGATAAAGAGATATCTGGATGGTGACGGCGTCTCATTACCACGACACAAAGAACATCCTGGCAAAGCAAAAAAAAAAAATTAACCAACGGACTTTAAATGTCATCAGATGTCAACTAGAGGTTAATCCACGGCTTACAGCAAAACAAATAAAAGAAAACAATCCTAACTTACTTGGTACTGTTAGTTTACGTACAGTGCAACATTATATCCACGACGATCTGAAGTACCTGTCATACCGGCCAGTGCCAAAACCAGAGCTGACAGAAAGTCAAAGGAAGAACAGAGTGATTTTTGCCAAGAAATACAAACAATGGGATGATGTCAAGTGGTGTAGCGTGCTCTAGAGTGATGAGGCAGTGTTCTGTGTGACTGGCAACATGTCTGGCTGGGTGTACCGGCCTCGAGGCAGCGACCCCATTAACCCCAAGTACACCAGGGGTGTTGTGAAATTCCCAGACAAAGTGATGGTATGGGGATGTTTTTCATTTCATGGTGTTGGTGACTTAGTATTCCTTCCTGATAATGTGGTTATGAACAAAAACAGTTATATACCTGGAGCTCCTGTGTGAGCATCTGCCAGATTCCTTTGACAAGAGCGAGGCAAACTTTTTCATGCAGGACGGTTCACCCTGCCACACTGCCAAGGACGTGACTCAATGGCTTACAGACTGTGACTTTCCATTCTTCAGTGATTGGCCAGGTAACTCACCTGATTTAAATCCCATAGAAAACCTTTGGGCCATTCTAAAACGAAAACTATGAGCAGCAGATACTTCATCGGTAGCCTGGCTCAAGACAGCAATAATGAAGGAAAGGAAGGAAACTGACCTTGCCACACTGCAAAACCTCACCAGTTCTCTTCCTAATTGTCTCGATGAATGCATTAAGCATAGGGGGATGCCTACATGCTACTAGAACGTGGTAAGTGCTCATTTTCTGTATTTTCTTCCTACTTGTATTTGTTTTTTTTACATCCGCGGCACGTCGCGCCACTTTCATTTGTGCGGACTGTATAGGGATGCATTTGAAAGCCTTGGGATCTCCCCCCAACCAAGTCCAAAACCCACCCAAATGAGTCCAAAAACAAGTGTCTAGCTCACCTAAAACCCCAGACAGCTTTAAAACATGCTAAACTAACTCACCTAAACCCAAAAATAAAATCTAAAAATCATGAAAAATGTCCGAAAAAAAAAAATCAAACTTGGTGAATTGTACCTCAAAATGACCGTGTTCACCCCATCTACCGGTATGTCTAAAACACATTAATCTAAGTATGAAAACAGTTTATAATTCAACCTAAATACAAATATTAAGTCTAAAATATCATCAAAATCTGAAAAAAATAAAAATCAGTTAAAATCAACAAACATTTCTCATCGGATAATCAGAGACTGGCCACTGATAGGCAGGGAAGGGTGTTAATTGTTTTACATCACAATGGTGGGGTATTGCATAAAGGGGATTCACATAGCAGGATATTACTGTACTGTTCTCATGATTTCCTTAATAAAGAAAAAAAGTGAACATCTGACAGTCTACATGTGAAATAATTCCCAGGGTGAAAATAAGTTTTACTTTAAGCAGCAGAAACACCTTACCAATTCACTTCTTCTTCCTGATCGAAAGTTTTCTGGTTGTTTTTGGGGTGGTAAATGAATGTGTTACATTAGACTACTTTCCCTAATGTTTCTAGCCATGTTCCTTCTGCTCTATCAACTGTTTCTCGAGAGTAACGGCGGACACTTACTCCAACATATGTCCCCGTCACCTTTTGCTAGCTACCTCTTACTAACCTTAGCTACATTTTAACCTAACCAAGAAATTTGACCTAACCTAACTTAACCAAGATTCAACTAGCTACCCAGTAAGTCTGCCAGGTACACACACAGTTTATTTGAAGCAGCAGAAGCACCTTACCAAATTAGTTCTTCTTCCTGATACCGTACAAGCCCTTTAATCCAGACTGCAGCAGCCCACAGACTGTCCGGACTATCAGATTTTCCAGACTATCAGATAGATACCAGAAAATGTTAAAAAAAAACAAAAATAATAGTAAATAGTGAGACTGTGTTCCTTAACAAGCTGACTTTTACCTGGTCATGGTGTAGTGGTATGCTGCCTGGCTCTCACCTGAGAGTCCCGGGTTTGATTCCCGGCATATTGGTAATTTCTCTGATGGTGGAAGGGACTGACCTAACCTAGCTTAACTGCATCTAATAATTTAATTTAATTTAATTTAACCTAACCTAGCTTAGCCTGGCATCCAGTTGGGAAGTTGGGAAATGAAAACCACCTTTGAGTATGCTGAGTTGGACAGACAACTGTATGTGCGGCTTAAAGGTCGTGATGATAAAAAGTGGAAAATTTTTCGGCAGGAAAAGGTAATTTACCATCCTGAAATTAGTCAGAAAAAAACATAAAACAAACTGAAGGAATATGAACTGAATTGGTACAGTCCTGCTACTGCTTCATGTAAAGCGTACGTTTACTGTCATTACAAGTGCTGTTTTGGCATAAGGAACATACCAGTAATGATAAAAACAAAAGCAAAAAAATCAACAGAAAATGGTAATGCTTTACCAAACAGGAACGGCAATTCCACCTACATTATACCAAACTCACAATATCAAGGTTAGTAATTTTAGTACATAAACAACACAGATAGTTAACTGTTCCATTGTGACTGCAAGAAGTGAATGGACAAAGGCAAAAACTATACCGTACCTATTTTGGGCATTTATGGAAGTGGCCAGGTCGCCCACGACAATGTTTACCGATAATTGGTAATATCCAGCTGGCCGCGTTGTTTACCAACCATTGCTCTGACTGGACGCATCAGTGTATCCCGTATCAATGCAATGGGAACTTATTGATTTCACCAAATCTAACCCAGCTTTCAGGGGTGAGTTTATAAATCAGCCCAGTAGCTGTGGTAAACCAGGAAACCTATGAAAGACTCATTACAATAGAAAATATGGAAAGGCTGTGCTCATTTCATGAAGAAGGAATCAGAAATAAATTGTTTACCACCATGAAGTCAGAAAATACAGAGAATAAACTGGAATAGTATAGACTGAATTGGTAAGATCCATTTATGGTACTGCATGATGTACGGTAAAACGTATATTTACCATTCCCAGTATTAAAGCCAATGATTTCTACGTCTGTCATGAAAATTGGATGATGATTAAAAAATAAGTGAATACAGCTGGAAAACTCTGGAAAAAGAATGAAAAATTAACACGAACCTGAGAACACCGGATACACATCAAAATTTCCATACCACTTCGGAAACAATAACTTACCGGTGGTGACTATCCTTGAATGCCAGAGTAATGGGTATTATTTCGGAATTACACCCAACTAACGGAGACTGGAGTTGATATGTTCACCATTTAGTTTGTGCAGTTTTAAATGATTTCTATGCCCCCTCCACACGATCGTCCTGACGGGAATAAGACCCACAAAGCTACAGCTGCTGATGTAGGTAGATGTGGAGTTAATGCGAAACATACGTCATCTGTGTAGTGGCTGGTGGATTATTTGTAGGCGTTGTGAAGGGCAACAAAAGGCTGGTGGATTATTTGTAGGCGTTTTGAAGGGCAACAAAAGGCTGGTGGATTATTTGTAGGCGTTTTGAAGGGCAACAAAAGGCTGGTGGATTATTTGTAGGCGTTTTGAAGGGCAACAAAAGGCTGGTGGATTATTTGTAGGCGTTTTGAAGGGCAACAAAAGGCTGGTGGATTATTTGTAGGCGTTTTGAAGGGCAACAAAAGGCTGGTGGATTATTTGTAGGCGTTTTGAAGGGCAACAAAAGGCTGGTGGATTATTTGTAGGCGTTTTGAAGGGCAACAAAAGGCTGGCGGCCTATAAGGGTCCAGCACAACTCACCCTCACAACAATAACAAAACAATTCGCCGTCTGAACCATTCCCCGTCATGTATTTTCATCTTAGTTTATTTAGCACGTACAGTATACTAGATTTTGAGTTACATGATTGCCGAGTGATTGCGGTTTATTGTTCCTGTAATAAATGTAAAATGTGGCATCAAATAGTATTAACGAAAAAAATATAAATATAATGAAATGCAAATCAGACAATGTCCTGAACGATGTTTCACTTCGTCGTTTAACATCAGGCTGCATACAAGCATTTATGTAATTGCCTAGTAACCTTAAGTGAACGATTGGTATACATTAAAATTATACAAATAATCTACAGATATTACGTGTATACAAATACGTAACTTTGAGATTCTCAACCTACTATATCCAATAATTGCAGTAAGCTTCACCAGACTTCACCGCTTGCGCAGATTAGAACCTGAGCTTGGACCACCAGAAATCTAATCAACAGGATTCCGAATTATTGCATGACCTTCCCAGACAACCCATGCTAGGCAGCTCACATAACTGTGACCATGAGTACTATTATGCTGCATGTTTTTAGTCCGACCTCTCGTCCTAAGAACACCAGCTGCTGAGCGGGGTCCTCTTTCCGGACCGGAAGTAAAGCACCCACAAAGGAACAGGACATAAAAACCAGGCAGTACACCTTAACACATCTATTACCTTAACTCTGACACCGTGACAATATACACAAAGAGATATTGGATATGTGTAAAAACATGAAACACAGAATTAGCCTTTAATACATTGGGTAAGATTACACACAGAGTAAGTCACTCTTCACTTGTACAGGAATATTTAGTACTAATATTACAGTACCCGAATAATATGCTTTGGCAGAGATGGCGTTTTATTAATTTATTTACTGAGTTCGTTTCACTAGGGGAGGACGTGATCAGGATTGGGGGGAATGAATATTACCATAAGTGGGTAGAATGCAGGTCGCGTCACTCGCGGGAGTTACTTAGGCACAGTAGCACTGGGTCACAAGTTTCTGATGAACCCCGCACGCAGCTGCTGTAACCCACGTTTTCTTTACGCCCTCCTGTATATGGTCTTTTCTGTTCTGCCAGGTATCGGGTCACTGCACTGAATATGTCTATAGTCATTTATATATCATTCAGGCCTTATTCTGTTCTTTCTCACTGTACACTACTGTGTAGATGGTTCACTATGTTAGCCTTATTAATGTCACTACGTACCCGTATTTTCTTTGGGTATCACCTGCTGCGCGTCCTGGGCGTGAGAGAGGGGCCCTACAGGGAGCCCTCCTGAAGGGGGCAGCGCACTGTCCGGAGGGGCGACACTGCCCGGGTGGTAGTCGTCGTTGGGGTGCAGGGAGGCCCTCCGATCTGGGGGCCTCGACCTGAGAGGCGGCCCTCGCACTGGGGCCGCGCCGATGGGGTGCAGGGAGGCCCTCCGGTCTGGGGGCCTCGACCTGTGGGGTGGCCCTCGGGACTGGGGCCGAACAGCTGCAGGAGGCGGGCCTGGCGCCTCTGGCTCCGAGGAGAGAGGGAGCCTGGGTTGTCTGGGCCTGGGGACTGCTGGCCAGACCTGGGAGTCCGGGGACTGCGGCCGCCTACAGGAAGAAGCACCGTCAGGGGTGAATTGCGGCGTCGCCTCCGTCGGGTGTCTGTCATGGACAGGGACCTCCCAGCGGTAAGTGGTAGGGCTTGGACTGGGCCACGCCACCACTCCGCCAGCACCTCCAGGGAATTGCTCCTGTGGGTAGACAAAGGGCGTCCCATGCAGCCGAGAGGAAAGGGGTCGGCCACCCAAGGGACCTCCTGCTCCAGGAGAGCCTTCGAAGTCATGAATGAGGGGTGTATGGTGGCCACTCCCTCCCCGTCACGTACGGTGGCCGTGAACACGGTTTCGTGACTCCTAGGGCTCGTAGCTGAAGGGCGTACGGTGGCCGCTCCTTCCCCGTCATGTACGGTGGCCGTGAACGCGGTGCTGCTCCCGAAGGAGGAAAAGGCAGGAGAGGGGTGCACAGGGGCAGCGCCCTCTCCGGTGCATGCTGAGGCCGTAGCCGAGGGTCTACTTACCCTTTCACGCACTAAGGCCATAGCCGAGGGTCTACTTACTCTTTCACGCACTAAGGCCATAGCCGAGGGTCTACTTACCCTTTCACGCACTAAGGCCATAGCCGAGGGTCTACTCAGGACCCATATACATATAGGGTCTTCTCACACCTTTCTACTACGCAGATTTACTGACGTCACGCTTGAGACAGGGCACTCCCCCCATTTCTCTCCACCCACCATCTCCCTTGGGACCTCAGAGGGAGGCCTCAAGTCGAGGTGAGGTGCAGCTGTCTGTCATCCTCCATACCCACCCCTCCCACCTTGCTTCCTTTACACCACTCTGTTCCCCACACATTTTCCTCAATTCAAATGATTGTTTAACCTCTCCCTTCTCATATTTAAAGGTATATGATTTACAAATAAACACAACATACTCTAACAGTGACATTTATTAGGACATATGTATATCATCTTGTTATAAATAATACCGGATGTTTATTGGTACTGCTACCGGTATTGACTATATGTTACTATGCAGGCTTCATATCCTTAACTTCGACAGCTTACTTTGCAGCTTTCGTGTCGAGTTAGCCAGATTTCTGTTTAATACCCTTATCCTGAAAAATACTCGGCATCGAAAAAAAAAGCTAATTACTTCAGTAGGAAGAGACACATGCTTATATATTAGTACTGACAATGCCTTTATGCAGTCCTGGCACCGTTGTTTTTGCGACCTGGAAGGGAGGGAGGGAGGGAAGGAAGGGGGGGGGATGATAACATACTTCTTGCCAAACGCTTCCAGATGGAATTACTACGTTACGAACCTGCTTTAAACAAACACATTCTGCGATATACCGTACTTAATTTTCAACACTACTGCTTTCTTGCTAGGGTACTCAGTAATGGTTACCTACAGTACGTGGGTAGAACAAAATAATGGTGGGTAAATATGAATACTAGCAACTCATACTAGTGCGGTGGCCAATTGCCTCAATTTATTTTACCTGGGCTGGTAAATGCAATGCACCACGTGCTTTTCCACATTTCTGCAAGCACTAACCCCGTGAGGGGAGATATACTGTACAGCTTATAAAGAGCAAAGCCCGCCATATACAGGGATATGCACCTATGTAGAGAGAGAGAGAGAGAAAGAGAGAAAGGGGAAGGGACTTACCATTTAATGAAGCTGATGGCAGATTCAGCGTTGGCAGGACGTGCTCTTCAAGGCGTATATGATTTTTTGGAATAGGCAGTTTGAGAAGTTCATATTTTAGATTTCTTTTATAAGCACTTTGATCAAAGTGAAGGCTGCAGATGCGAGCAGTATTCGGATTAATTGTGTCTTTCCTCTTGCACAGATGAATCCACTTACGTCTAATCTCTTCATCTTTGGGGAAAATATGGAAAGTTATATCCCCACCTTTCTTCAGTAAAGAGTTACAGCCAAACAATGCACAATTGGTAGGCATTGTTTCACTGGGCACATACAATGGAATAAAGTGCAGGTGACAGAGGTGACCTGTTTGGCGCCGTGACCTCTGAGCAACTAAGTGTACTTCTCACTATATGGCAACCCCTTCTCGGAAGACCTCACCTGGTGTCTTCGCCATGACGTCATGCGCAAACGCGACGCGTTTTTGGGTCGGTATGGTCAGACCCTGTATGTATATGGGTCCTGGGTCTACTTACCCTTTCACGCACTAAGGCCGTAGCCGAGGGTCTACTTACCCTTTCACGCACTAAGGCCATAGCCGAGGGTCTACTCAGGACCCATATACATATAGGGTCTTCTCACACCTTTCTACTACGCAGATTTACTGACGTCACGCTTGAGACAGGGCACTCCCCCCATTTCTCTCCACCCACCATCTCCCTTGGGACCTCAGAGGGAGGCCTCAAGTCGAGGTGAGGTGCAGCTGTCTGTCATCCTCCATACCCACCCCTCCCACCTTGCTTCCTTTACACCACTCTGTTCCCCACACATTTTCCTCAATTCAAATGATTGTTTAACCTCTCCCTTCTCATATTTAAAGGTATATGATTTACAAATAAACACAACATACTCTAACAGTGACATTTATTAGGACATATGTATATCATCTTGTTATAAATAATACCGGATGTTTATTGGTACTGCTACCGGTATTGACTATATGTTACTATGCAGGCTTCATATCCTTAACTTCGACAGCTTACTTTGCAGCTTTCGTGTCGAGTTAGCCAGATTTCTGTTTAATACCCTTATCCTGAAAAATACTCGGCATCGAAAAAAAAAGCTAATTACTTCAGTAGGAAGAGACACATGCTTATATATTAGTACTGACAATGCCTTTATGCAGTCCTGGCACCGTTGTTTTTGCGACCTGGAAGGGAGGGAGGGAGGAAGGAAGGGGGGGCATGATAACATACTTCTTGCCAAACGCTTCCAGATGGAATTACTACGTTACGAACCTGCTTTAAACAAACACATTCTGCGATATACCGTACTTAATTTTCAACACTACTGCTTTCTTGCTAGGGTACTCAGTAATGGTTACCTACAGTACGTGGGTAGAACAAAATAATGGTGGGTAAATATGAATACTAGCAACTCATACTAGTGCGGTGGCCAATTGCCTCAATTTACTTTACCTGGGCTGGTAAATGCAATGCACCACGTGCTTTTCCACATTTCTGCAAGCACTAACCCCGTGAGGGGAGATATACTGTACAGCTTATAAAGAGCAAAGCCCGCCATATACAGGGATATGCACCTATGTAGAGAGAGAGAGAGAGAGAAAGAGAGAAAGGGGAAGGGACTTACCATTTAATGAAGCTGATGGCAGATTCAGCGTTGGCAGGACGTGCTCTTCAAGGCGTATATGATTTTTTGGAATAGGCAGTTTGAGAAGTTCATATTTTAGATTTCTTTTATAAGCACTTTGATCAAAGTGAAGGCTGCAGATGCGAGCAGTATTCGGATTAATTGTGTCTTTCCTCTTGCACAGATGAATCCACTTACGTCTAATCTCTTCATCTTTGGGGAAAATATGGAAAGTTATATCCCCACCTTTCTTCAGTAAAGAGTTACAGCCAAACAATGCACAATTGGTAGGCATTGTTTCACTGGGCACATACAATGGAATAAAGTGCAGGTGACAGAGGTGACCTGTTTGGCGCCGTGACCTCTGAGCAACTAAGTGTACTTCTCACTATATGGCAACCCCTTCTCGGAAGACCTCACCTGGTGTCTTCGCCATGACGTCATGCGCAAACGCGACGCGTTTTTGGGTCGGTATGGTCAGACCCTGTATGTATATGGGTCCTGGGTCTACTTACCCTTTCACGCACTAAGGCCGTAGCCGAGGGTCTACTTACCCTTTCACGCACTAAGGCCATAGCCGAGGGTCTACTTACTCTTTCACGCACTAAGGCCATAGCCGAGGGTCTACTTACCCTTTCACGCACTAAGGCCGTAGCTGTGGGCCTGCCTGCCCTTCGGGAAGTAAGTGAGGTGTTACTCCCGTAGTAGGAGGAAATAGTGGATGAGGGGCGTACGGTGGCCACTCCCTCCCCATCACATACGGTGGCCGTGATCGCGGTTCCACTATTCCTCTCTCTGCCAGTCGGGGCGCGTTCAATAACTAAGCCCCGAGGCCGTCCCCAGAGGTGGCTGTGACTGAGGGGCGTACGGTGGCCACTCCCTCCCCCTTCACGTACGGTGGCCATGATGGCGGTGTCACAGGGGAAAACAACTGAAGGGTGTACAGTGACCGCTCCTTCCCCGGTACGTACGGTAGCCGTACCGCGGTGTTGCCCGAGACTGACTCTGGATCAGCCCCACACCGAACCTGCCGAGGGTTGCCCCGCCTGCAGGATCGTTGCCTCTTGTCGCTCACCTGGTGTTGTGACAGTTGCGGGGAAGAGGGGCTCTGGGGATAGGTGTCCTGGTGACCCTCTTGTCCTGGGTCACTAACCCCGCCGTGGTGTCCTCCTGGGGTGGTGGTGTGGTGGTGGCTCGGTGGTGGGGTGGGGGGTGGCGGGGTGAGTGGTCAGGCGCCGGCGGGTATTTTAAGTACTATGACAAGACAGTGGCAGTAAAAATAATTATAATAAAAAAACAAAACGCAGTCCCCTGGCAGGAAAACTTAATTTTAGTTGAAATTAACATGAAAAACCGAGTGAACATGCACTGTTCAGGAAATGACATGGCAATTTTACTGAGAAGGACGGAAGCATAAGCTATAAACATATAAAAGAGCCGCAATGTTTGTCCTTCAATCACGCCCAAACCAAGTGTAATGAGGGACTATAAAAGCCCGCGTTGCCCAACACGGGGATCCTCTATTTGGCTCAGTGGTAATGTGCGCGTGTGTGCAGCGCGAGGGCCTGAGATCGAATCTCGGTCAGCCCAGTGACTAATTTGTTGAGTTTCAGTTCGGTTATTACACGAAGGTCAGAGATCCCCAGACCCTCAGTGTAGAGTGCCCAGGCACGTATATATTCTGAATCAGGGTGACCCAAAGTTGGTTTTCGGGGGTCAAAATTCAGATCTGGATCATTTAAAGTCGTCGGTAGAGTGTTCGCCATCTTGGCCCGGGCAACGTCAGGTACTCCTGCAGCCCAATTTTTGGCATGGAGACTCACATGACCTCCAGTTCGGACATAGGCTATGTGAGGTTGACCTCCGAGGTCATTTAAGGTCACCGGTTGGAGGTCATTTGAGGCCACCGGTAATAGTAAACAGATGCACACAAATACTGTGCGTTAGTCTGCGAACGCTGAAATAGAAAGTTCCTGGACCTCTTATAATCCCTCTTCAAAAGCATAAGAGGTACTTGGTCTTTCTGGAGTAGAAAGAAAGAATGGACTAGCTAGAACAAGCAGGATTAGTGTGTTCGCCCTTTTGGTCCGGGCAGCGCCTGGTAGTGTAGTATAAAAGAGAAACCTGGGGAGGGCGGGATAGCAATTCTGTCATGAATGAAATGCTGACACAGGCAATGTTATTTTCCTCTTTAGCTCTTTCTTATTTACAAGTACGTCATATCATAATTCTTTCATTATTCTAGAGACGATTCTATTTAATTTGGGCAAGATCCCCCTTAATAGGGGATTTATTGAGCGTTTCAGCTTGCCTCGTGCATTCAAAAGATGTCTCCTCTTGGTGTACACTGATAGGCCTGCTGCACTTCACTACACTTCACACACAGGTGATCACTCCATTTAATGAATAACACAACAGTCAGTTTATACTTCGACTCTATTTTTCCAACTCCATAGTTCGTGTGTGTGTGTGTGTGTGTAGCCGGAGCACTAGTTCAGGTGCTGCACTGTAAGGAGAGAGGGGAAGGGAGGGATTAATGAACTGTGGAGTGGAGGGAAGAACTGGGTAGTCATGGAATGCAAGGGGGACTTACACAGTGTGATACATTGGTGGATAGGTGAAGTGTGGCAGAATTACAGGGACATTATTGTGTAGGATACCTTTGTACCTCAGCCTTCTGCTTCTGCTTCTTACTATTACACACACTCTTATACACACTCTTACACACACATACACACACTCTTATACACACTCTTACACACACATACACACACTCCTACACACACTCCTACACACACTCTTACACACACTCCTACACACACTCTTACACACACTCCTACACACACTCATACACACACTCTTACACATACTCTTACACACACTCTTACACACACTCTTACACACACTCTTACACATACTTTTACACACTCTTACACACACTCTTACGCACACTTCTACACACACTCATACAAATACTTTTACACACACTCATACACACACTCTTACACATACTTTTACACACACTCATACACACAGTCTTACACACACTCTTACACACACTCTTACACATTCTCTTACACACACTCTTACACACACTCTTACACATACTCTTACACACACTTTTACACACACTCATACACATACTCTTACACACACTTACACACACTCTTACACATACCCTTACACACTCCTACACACACTCTAACACACACTTTTACACACACTCTTACACACACTCTTACACATACTCTTACACACACTCTAACACACACTCTTACACATACTCATACACACACTCTTACACACACTCTTACACACACTCATACACACACTCTTACACACACTCTTACACACACTCATACACACATTCCTACACACACTCTTACACAAATTCTAACACACTCTTACACATACTCATACACACACTCTTACACACACTCTTTCACACACTCATACACACATTCCTACACACACTCTTACACATACTCATACACAAATTCCTACACACACTCTTACACACACTCATATACACACTCTTACATACATTCCTACACACACTCTTACACACACTCTTACACACACTCATACCACATTCCTACACACACTCTTACACACACTCATACACACACTCTTACACGCACTCATACACACACTCTTACAAACACTCATACACACACTCTTACACACACTCTTACACACACTCATACACATATTCTTACACACTCTTACACATACTCGTACACACACTCTTACACACATTCCTACACACACTCGTACACACACTCTTACACATTTATCTTCCCTTGCACTGCTCACTCTTTCCCTGCCTTAGTTATCCGTCTCTCTCTCTCCTCAGTGTTTCTTTCCTCCACCCGTCTTTTCCTCCATCATTCCCCTTTCTTCCTCCCCTCCACCTCCTCTTTCCTCTTCTCTCTCCATTATCCCTCTTTCTCTCTTCCATCCCACTTTTTGCCTTCCTTGTCTTTAAACCTTCCTCCTTTTCTCTTTCATTCTATGCTATGTCCCTACTAGTGCTCTTTACCTCTCTCTCTCTCTCACACACACACACACACACACACACACACACACACACACACACACACACACACACACACACACACGTACGTTTCCTCTCTCTCTCTCTCTCTCTCTCTCTCTCTCTGTAATTCGTCCTGGGGGTGAAGGGGTTAAGGCAGTCTTGGCAGCGGCAGACGATTTTATTCAGCAAGGGAGACAACCATCGTGGAGGGGAAGGCAGCACACACCAGCCATTAACACCATATCGGTGATTTGGTTGACCTTTACTTGCTGTCCTTTACTTAGTGTCCTTTACTTAGTGTCCTTTACTTAGTGTCCTTTACTTAATGTCCTTTACTTAGTGTCCTTTACTTAATGTCCTATACTTGGTGTCCTTTACTTAATGTCCTTTACTTAGTGTCCTTTACTTAGTGTCCTTTACTTAGTGTCCTTTACTTAGTGTCCTTTCCCTAGTGTCCCTTTACTGCCTCCAGACGGTGTTATTCAGCTCAGGAGAGAGAGTTTGGGCACTGGATGGGTTAACTATTACTTCCTTTATTCTTAATCTATCTGTCTATCTATTGCCAGACGCCTCAATCCCGTCAGGGGTGGCCACAAACAAATCGCCTCCATGTCGGCCTGTCCCCCGCCATTTCACTGCCCTGCTCCCAGCACACACGCCCCTCTCTCCTTTATCCTTTAATAGTATATAAATTCCTCCCTAGAGTTGATGTGATAGATAATGTTAGGAAAAATACATTGAGGTGTTTGGCCATGTGGAGTAGATGGAGAGCGAGAGACTAACAAGGAGAGTGTATGTGAGAGAGGTGGAGGGGGGGGGGAGAGGGACTGGGAGACCGAGGATGGGAAAGAGGGATGAGGTGGAGAGGTATATGAGAGAGAGGGGTGTGAGCTGGGAGGGCAGAGGACATGGCGACATGGAGGCGATTTGTTTGTGGCCACCCCTAAAGGGATTAAGGTGTCTGGCAATAGGTAGATAGATTGATTAGATGGTATGGTTATGTAAGGAGAGGGATTAGTATTGGCTGTTTGATGTGTGTGTGTGTGTGTGTGTGTGTGTGTGTGTGTGTGTGTGTGTGTGTGTGTGTGTTCTTACCTAATTGTATCTTTACAGGAATGAGTCAAGCTCGTACTGTCCCGTGTCTTAAACCATATTTATCGTACATATCCTTAAATTTGTGAATTGTTTTGGCACACACTATTTCATTCGGTGGTGCATTCCATTGATCAATTGCTCTGTTTGGGAAACTGAATTTCCTTAAGTCTTTATCACCTCTCTTCTTATGCAGTTTTTTGCAGTGTCCTCTTGCTGATGCTTCTCCATATGTTAAGTAATCATTTATGTCTATTTTCTCCTTTCCTGATATGTGTGTGTGTGTGTGTGTGTGTGTGTGTGTGGAGAATGGGCGTCTGTAGTGAGCGTAGACATGTTGTAATGGTTATGTGTAGGTGTGTGTGTATGGAGAAGGTGTGTGTGTAGTGAGTGATGCATGTGTGTATGTTGTAATGGTTATGTGTAGGTGTGTGTGTAGTGAGTGATGCATGTGTGTATGTTGTAATGGTTATCTGTAGGTGTGTGTGTATGGAGAAGGTGTGTGTGTAGTGAGTGGTGCATGTGAGTGTAGACATGTTGTAATTGTTATGTGTGTGTGTGTGTGTGTGTGTGTGTGTGTGTGTGTGTGTGTGTGTGTGTGTGTGTGTGTGTGCGTGTGTGCGTGTCATGGGTATCAACACCAGGGCACACATACACCAAACAATACACCATCACAACTCGCTTAAAATGTCCGCCACGACTTGCGTCTTGAACACAGACTCGGGCAGAACGTGCACTGCAACACCAACATGTTACTGCCAAGACAAAACAATTCCTCAGTTACGTCACATGGTTAGACATTAGCAGGAGTGATGTAATGACCTGCAAGGCGGTGGTGAAGGTGCTGCCAGTGTGGGGGTAGTGTGGGGGTAGTGAAGGGGCTGGCAGTGTGGGGGTAGTGAAGGTGCTGGCAATGTGGGGTTAGTGTGGGGGTAGTGAAGGGGCTGGCAGTGTGGGGTTAGCGTGGGGGTAATGAAGGGGCTGGCAGTGTGGGGTTAGTGTGGGCATTGCAGTGTTTGCCTTCTGCACACACACACACACACACACACACACACACACACACACACACACACACACACACACACACTTCTCATCTTGAAGGGGCCAATATAGGCTGTAAGCAATTTCTCCAGTACAATAAGTCTTCCAAACTGAGTGTAATCCTTTCTATGTCAGGCGATTTTCATTTTATTGTAAGAGCGAATTTCTAACGTCTATCTATCTATATGTATCTATCTATTGCCAGGCGTCTCAATCCCGTAAGGGATGGCCACAAGCAAAGCGCCTCCACGTCGCCCTGTCCCCCGTCATTTCACTGTCCTGCTCCCAGCTCACACCCTCCTCTCTCACGTACCTCTCCACTCCATCCCTCCATCTCATCCTTGGCCTCCCCCTCCCTCTCCCCCTGCAAGACCATCTTTGTCTAAATAAAACCATTGGGCGCTAATCAGCCTGAAATACATGACCGGGCTGAAGGGGTACATTGAGTTGGCTTCTTGTGTAGGTATTGTAGTTGTTGACAGAACCCCGGCACCTTGACTGTGCAGACTGGAGGCGTCAGGGTGGTGGGGGTAGGTGAGGCAGGGGGGGTGAGGCAGAGAAGGGTTAAGGAGAGGCAGGGGTGTTGGTGGTAGTGGTAGGTGAGGCAGGGGGTGTGAGGAAGAGAAAGGTTAAGGAGAGGCAGGGGTGTTGGTGGTAGTGGCAGGTGAGGCAGGGGGTGTGAGGCAGAGAAGGGTTAAGGAGAGGCAGGGGTGTTGGTGGTAGTGGTAGGTGAGGCAGGGGGATGAGAGGCAGAGAAGGGTTAATGAGAGGCAGGGGTGATGGTGGTGGTGGTAGGAGAGGCAGGGGGATGTGAGGCAGGGGTGTTGGCGGTAGTAGCAGGTAGGCAGGGGGATGTGAGGCAGAGAAGGGTTAATGAGAGGCAGGGGTGTTGGTGGTAGCAGGTAGGCAGGGGGATGTGAGGCAGAGAAGGGTTAAGGAGAGGCAGGGGTGTTGGTGCAGCAGGTAGGCAGGGGGATGTGAGGCAGAGAAGGGTTAAGGAGGGGCAGGGGTGTTGGTGGTAGCAGGTAGGCAGGGCAGGCTTGGGGAAAGGTAGGGTGATATGAGTGGAGGGGACAGAGGTGTAGGCGGCAGGGGTGGCAGTACTCAGTGTCTTGGAGGTAAACAAGAGGCAGGGCTGGGTTGGATGTCAGGTGGGGTTGGGTAAGGCAGCACTGGATCAGGCAGGGTGAGTGTGACAGGACGGGTTGTGCAGTGGTGGTAGGAAAGAGAGAACAATGAGTGAGGTGAGGGTGGGGAAGGCATGGGTGGGTGAGGTAGGGGTGGGGAAGGCATGGGTGGGTGAGGTAGGGGTGGGGAAGGCATGGGTGGGTGAGGTAGGGGTGGAGAAGGCATGGGTGGGTGAGGTAGGGGTGGAGAAGGCATGGGTGGGTGAGGTAGGGGTGGAGAAGGCATGGGTGGGTGAGGTAGGGGTGGGGAAGGCATGGGTGGGTGAGGTAGGGGTGGGGAAGGCATGGGTGGGTGAGGTAGGGGTGGGGAAGGCATGGGTGGGTGAGGTAGTCAAGCATCAGGGTGAATTAATAACACTAGTCTTGATGGAAATTGTGTTTCATATCCCACCTGAGTTACGGACACACACACAGGTATCTTCCCAGGTGTAACGAATACACAGCGGCAAAACTAAACCATCTGACACACGCCCTAGTAGTGATAGGGGTTTGCACTGTATATCGCCAGTTGTAAATTATCGTTGGCTTCCTAACACTTCTTCCTTAGTGGTCTACCCGTACACATTACACCTTTATAAGCCTCTACAAGCAGCATGCAATCCCACCCACACCACTAACTTCTGATGAGAAAGTACGTTCGTTTGTTCAGTGATGGGAAGCTTTGGCTGGTACATTCTCAGTCTATCTATCTGTCTGTTTGTCTATCTGTTACCAGACGCCTCAATCCCGTAAGAGGTGGCCACAAACAAATCGCCTCCATGTCGCCCTGTCCCCAGCCATTTCACTGCCCTGCTCCCAGCTCACACACGCCTCTCTCATAATCCTTCCATCTCATCCTTGGCCTCCCCCTCCCTCTCCCCCCCTCCACCTCACATGCATGGTGGTATGAAGAAATATTAGAAAAGCGATGTATGGATACGGTATAATCTTAGTCTGCCCTAAACCACTTCAATCAGGTGACGTATTATCCAATTTATTCTTGAAACTGTTTAACGTCTTAATTCAGCTTAACATTTCCCTAACTTGTCTTTTTAGCTACGGCCTTAATCAGCGCTGCCATAAACGACAACTTTTCCGAGTTGAATAAAATTGTCCGAAACATTTTCCCACATTGTACGGGAAAACGAAAGTGACCTTATATTGCCTTGTATACATCACAAACCTCGTACATTAATGCAGTATTAATGTTAGGTTAGATATATACCACTAATTCATACCGATTTATCCGTGAGACACGAGTGAAGGATTTAATACAGTACGTACATTTGCGGTGATTGGCTGCGGGGCCTGACGCCGGAAAGAGATGACATCTGATTGGCTGTGTGACGTCACTACACTACCCACAATGCAACAGCCGACCAGGAGGGCAGGCGCAGGCAAGGAAGTTACCACTGTGGGTTTTTTG